>NC_139829.1:8670747-9270747 GCF_963691815.1 Echiichthys vipera | reverse complement strand
GTGAGGGAGATCAAGTTCAGAAGTCACAGCCTTAACGTCCTTCACATGGAGCTGGATCTGGCCAACCTGCGCTCCGTGAGGGAATTCTGTAAAAGCTTCCTCCAGAGAGAGAAGAAGCTTGACATCCTGATCAATAATGCAGGTGAGGGTGTCAACCATGAGGGTCTCTTGATACATGGAACAATATTCCCAGAGATCGAAAGAAGAGGGATTCTGTTCCTTCAAAGAGAGAACTTAGAAGTTTGAGTTGACCAGCTGACATTTCAGTAAAGATGTGTTGAGTTTTTCCTTGCGATGGGTGCTGTATACCGTACAGATTGTGCATTTTGCTATTTTCTACTTCCCTTCTTCTTTTCATTGTTTTCATCTCTTTCTCTGTACATCCTCAGCCATGCCTAGCGTCCTCAACTGGACCGATGACGGCTTCAGCATGTCTTTTGGCGTCAACCACTTGGGTCACTTCCTCCTAACCAATCTACTCCTACCTCGCCTGAAGGAATGTGCCCCCAGCAGGGTGATAACCCTCACATGCTCCAGCTACAAATACCAGAAACTGAACTTCCAGGACCTCAACTACAACCTGCTGCCTTTCTTCACTTACTGCCGCAGCAAGCTAGCTAACATCTACTTCAGCCAGGAAGTGGCCCGCATCACTGAAGGGAAAGGAGTGACCTCCTATGCTGTGCACCCTGGTAAGAGCTGCTGCTTTGTATGCTGCTCTAGTTCTGCAACTTAGGTTGTTTGTGCACACTATCCACCTTCTTTGCTAAAAGACATAAAGTGCAGAGCTAGACTATTTGAATCATCTTGCCCACTCTGAACAATAAAATATGTATATTCCTGACACTATTTATATTTATATATATATATATATATATATATATATATATATATGTGTGTGTGTGTGTGTGTGTGTGTGTGTGTCCTAATATCTCTGCTTGCATGTGTTGCTCCAGGTTTTGTCCAAAGTGGTTGGACACGCCACTACTCTTTCCTGTTCAGGATGCTGATGCAGGCGATCATGTGGATGTTTTTTGTGCCATGTGAGATTGGGGCTCAGACTGTCATCTACTGTTCCGTGTCAGATGAAGCTGCGAAACACAGCGGTGGTTACTTCGTGGACTGCCGACCAGCTACTCTGCGTCCTTTCGCAAGAGACGCCGGTGTGGCAAAAAAACTGTGGGAGGCCAGTGAGAGACTGGTTAAACTGGCCTGATGTTGAATGCTGGAGGAACTGATTCTTAGAGAGTTATTTATGGTCATGAACTATTTATGTTTTTCTTTAAACATAACATTTTTGTTGCATACAATGCAGATGTAAAGATTTCTTGTTCTTTTACGTGCTTGTGTATTTTGAGAGGAAATGTTTTTACACAAATAAAATACCCTGAAAAGTTTTTCAATGTCTTGGGAGAGTACATGTACATGAACTGTGTGTCCTGTCTGTGAGTTTTCTCTCCACCACGGTCACAAAGTGGATCCTGTACAAGAAGCAGTCAGTGACCTGAAGGACCAGCTGAAATGTGACTCCTCGGATCAGAGTCCAGCTGGACTATGACAGGGGGGAGGTGTCCTTCTACGACCCTGAAGACATGACTCACATCTGCACTCACAGAGACACTTTCACTGAGAAACTCTTCCCATGGTTCAGTATTGGAGAGGCTGGTGATGCTAAAACTGCTCATATCAAAGTTGATGTGATGTTCAGGGAGGTTGGTTAGGTCTAAGTGATTCATTAGAATTTTAATAATAATGGAGTATAGTGGGGTTTTTGTCAGTTCCAGTAAGTTCTTTTCAGGTGAGAATCATGGAGTTTGAAAGTACAGAAAATGTACCCAGACCCAGGTTAAAAAAACTTGACGAAGACACACATTTGCTCTGGCAGAGATACTTTGTCACGGTTTGTGTGAGCAGGACAGCACAGTTTTCTGTGAATCATAATTTACACCTGGTGGATGGTATCTGGTATGATGAGTCAATCAGGAAAAAAGTTTGGATTTGTGTGTGCTTGAGCTTCATGACTTCACTACAAAAATGCGTTTGAGAAATAAAATATAACATTGCAGTTGTCAATGACATTTGAATCATGAAAGCTGTTTGTAACCTGGGGACTTTTTGTGTATTTGTGGTAGCCTTCATTGTAAGATAATAGTTAATGCTGTATTGTTTCACACAGTCTAGTTCAGCCACGTTCCAACAAAGCTGGGACAGGAGCATGTTTACCACTGTGTTATATCACCTTTCCTTATCTTTCGTTTGGGAACCGAGGACACTAATTGTTGAAGCGTTGTAGTTGGAATTCTTTCCTTTTCCTACATAATGTATGACTTCAGTTGCTCAACAATCCGGGAAATTATAATTGAATCTTTCAATAATTGGGTTTTAACCTAATTGTTTCTCAAATAGTCAGACATGTGTTTGCAATGTCAATGCATTTTATTATGTATATTTTGTTCTTAAAAATAAATTATTTTTTTACAACTAAGCACAAGAAAATGACTGTATAATCTGAATTTAAATCAAACAGCACCATCTGATGGTAAGAATATGAAATGACAGCTGTCAGTTATATTTATAGAATGGACAGTGAAATTTAAAGCTTGATTTCAACGTTGCTGAACTGAGCTGAGACGCCATTACAGGCTGAATGATCTCTAGAAAAACAAACCAAAAGGATTATAATCTGTACTTCAAAGAGACTTGACAGATTTGGTGAGTCTTGCTGTTAAAGGATTAATCTCATATCAGAACAAATGGCTGAGAAAACTGTTGAAAATCTTCTGAACTGCAATGTGTGTTCGGAGACTTTCAGAGATCCTGTGTCTCTGAGCTGCAATCACAGCTTCTGTTCAAGCTGCCTGAAAAAATGCTTTGAACAAGCTAAAACCAAAAAATGTCCTGTTTGTAGAAGAAAATCATCAAAAGATGACCCATGGGTGAACTTTCCACTGAAGGAACTGGCTGATTCTTTTGCTGAGAAATCTGGATCATCTGAGACAGAAAAAGGAGAGAAGAAGGTGGAGGTGTGTAAACATCAAGGGCAGCAGAGATTATTCTGTAAGGATGAAGACAGAAGTGTGTGTCATGTCTGTGAGTTTTCTCTCCACCACGGTCACAAAGTGATTCGTGTAGAACAAGCAGTCAGTGAGCTGAAGGACCAGCTGAAATGTGACTTAAAGTCTCTACAGGACAAAAGGAACAAACACAAACAAGTGGAGGAAACATACAACGAAGTGATTCAACACTCCCAGAAGCAGATGTTGTCCACAGAGCGGCAGATCAGAGCAGAGTTCAACAAGCTCCACCAGTTCCTGAAAGAGGAAGAGGAGTCCAGACTGGCAGCTCTGAGGGAGGAAGAGGAGGAGAAGGGGAAGACTATCAACAGAGAGATGAAGATGATTCAGGAGCAGATCTCCTCTCTGTCAGACAGTATCGCTGCTGTTGAAGAAGACCTGCAGAAACACAACGTAGCATTCCTCAGCAGTTATAAAGCAACTCAGACCAGAGCCAGAGTCCAGTGCTCACTGTCAGATCCACAGCTGGGCTCAGGAGCACTGATAGATGTGGCCAAACACCTGGGCAACCTGTCCTTCAGAGTCTGGGAGAAGATGAAGGAGAAGGTCCACTTCACTCCTGTCATTCTGGACCCAAACACTGCAAACCCGCGTCTTTATCTGTCTGATGATCTGACCAGTGTGACACGTGGTTACATAAAGCAAAACTTCCCTGACAATCCAGAGAGAAACACTAAGTATGCAAATGTCCTGGGCTCTGAAGGCTTCAGCTCAGGGAAACACAGCTGGGAGGTGGAGGTGGGAGACCATCCTGACTGGCTGATAGGTTTGGTTAAAGAGTCAGCGGACAGGAAGGGAGAGCGACGTGCCACACCAGAATATGGAATCTGGTGTTTATTACATCGCAGTGGAAAATACATAGATGTTGTTGGTGAGCCCATCGCAGTGGAGAAGAGTCTCCAGAGGATCGGAGTCCAGTTGGACTATGACAGGGGGGAGGTGTCCTTCTACGACCCTGAAGACAAGACTCACATCTGCACTCACAGAGATACTTTCACTGAGAAACTCTTCCCATATTTCACTGTTGTACCTGCTGGTGATGCTAAAACGTCTGATATCAAAATCTGTCATACTAATATTTCTGTGTGATGGTCAGGGAGGGTGGTGAGATCTAAGTGATCCGTTAGGATTTTAATAACTGTGGTGGTTAGTGGTTAGTTACAGATATTTCTAGTTAGGTCTTTAAAGGTGAGAATTGTGTAGTTGATAGAACATAAAGAAAATGTAGAGATCCAGGTTAAAGAAAAAATATGGCAGAGTAGGCCGAGTGATGTGTAAAGCATTCTTGTCAAAATGGGGTTTGTGGTGTAAATATGATGCAAGAACTGGGACAAGTAGCTTGCATTTATTGATTTTATTTGTACTGTTATCCCTAGATTTTACCCCCAAGGATGAGCAAAAACAATACATTAGCATTATAAGAGCCTCATCTTACCTCTTTTTATTCGTGATGGCTTTATGGTGACTGGTTACTCCAGTTCCTTCAGTTGTTTCATGTGCAAACAAAACAGTTTAGTAGTGATGACGCTGATGCAGAAATATACACTCTGCATTGAATATCCTCTCAAATATCTTCTTCGACAACATAGCCAAATGTACAGTTAATGGTGTTGATGTAATGGTATCATTTTCATTCTGTTTAGATCCACAGGGTGGTGACAAAGCACACATTTTTGTTACAGACCTCCGGCAGTTTTATTTACACTTTCTGTCCCATTTGAACATTAGTTAATGTTTCCTGCACAGATTAACTAATATCTTACCGTTCTTAAGGGTCTGACCGAGAATCACGAGTGACTGTGTCTTGATAAGTTGGTTGAACAAACAATAGTTTTTGTGTGAGTCTCTTATTTATCAAATATACTAATTCAGTCATTCAACACCTAAGAGACGGCCTGTTTTTTGTGTTACTGTAATATTTAAATTCAACGGTGGGTGATACAGACGGCAACTAAATAAAACACTTTAACTTTATTTCCATTCGTCCTTCTGTGCTGCTCATTCTTTCTGATGGTGTTGGAGAAACACTCACCTGTTCAGTGAAATGTAGAACCCCATTCAGGTGGTGAGGGACTCTGTATGCAGTCAGATATTCCTCTGTTGGAAGAAATGACAATGTATTTTCCAGCAACACTGTCAAGGACTTTATTCCAGTTTCAGCATGTGCAATAAACGTGTTATCTGGAAAATACACAACAAAAACCAATACATTAATATATGTAATAAGGAATATTAAAACAATAAGGGTCTGTCCTCTCATCTTCAATATTTAGATCATTTACTTCAGCAAAAGTATATAAGCAGTATCAGCATAATTCCTGACAGTGTTTCACAATTATATATATGATGCATTAATGTGTATGTTGCATTTGACAGCAGTAAATGTTTATAGTTTTGTTCCGTTTAACTTCTTTATAAACTGTTGGGTATAGATTACTCTACAGAAATGCATCATATTTTACATCATATGTTTGTAGTGTGGCTGTCTTTTTCTTTTCATGTTTTCAGCTTTGTGACAATACAGTTTTCCAGCTGAACAGAGAGGCGTTTTTAAAGACTGTATATAGCTAAAGAAGTAGGAGAATTTTCTTCAACACATAAAGAAACACTTCCGCCTTCATTTGATCCGAAAACTTCAGCTTCAAAAATCACCAAATTTGGAGACACACGGTGTTCACTGGACAAAAGGGGGGATAGGAACTGTCATCTGAAAATTAAGTAAAGCTGTCAGACAAATGTAGTGGAGTAAGAAAAAATAACATTTGCCTCTGAGATGTAGTGGAGTAGAAGTATAAAGTTACATAACATGGAAATACTCAAGAACAGTTACAAATACCTTGAATTTGAACTTAATGCTTGATCAACACTGGGGCGGTGAATTCATATTAGCTGGCTCATATTGCCCACCTGAATAACCACTGATACAACATTCACAATCACATGTGAAAGCCAACTACAACTAAGAAGAAAGAAGAATTACTTTATTAATCCCGCAACAGGGAAATTCGATTTTTTTCACTCTATTAGTATTCATGTTACACACACACAGGCCTGAAATACACACACATGCACAAACAGGACCTACATACATGCAATCAATGGAGAGATGTCAGAGCAAGGGGGCTGCCAGTGGACCGGTGCCCCGAGTAGTTGGGGGTTCGGTGCCTTGCTCAACAGAACCTCTCCAGCCACCAGTCCATGCTCCATCCATGGACCACACAGGTACTCGAACTGACGACCCCCCTGTTCCCAGCCAAGTCACCTATGGACTGAGCTACTGCCGCCCAAATCCAAATCTCACCGTCATCGGACCAACCCTAACAATTACAGGGGTATCACAGTACTCAGCCTCCCAGGTAAAGTCTACTCCAAGAGACTGGAAAGGAGGGTTCGCCCTATAGTCGAACTTCATATTGAAGAGGAACAATGCAGATTCTGTCCTGGACGTGGAACAATGGACCAGCTCATCACGCAAGGATCCTAGAGCGGGCCTGGGAGTATGCTCATCCAGTCTACATGTGCTTTGTAGATCTGGAGAAGGCATATGACCGGGTCCCCTGGGAGATACTGTGGCAGGTGCCGCGGGAGTATGGGGTGAGGGGGTCACTTCTGTGGGCCATCCAATCTCTGTACACCCAAAGCGAGAGCTGTGTCCAGATCCTCGGCAGTAAGTTGGATTTGTTCCCGGTGGGATTTGACCTCCGACAGGGTGCGCTTTGTCACCAATCCTGTTTGTGATTTTCATGGACAGGATATCGAGGCGTAGTTGTGGTGGGGAGGGTTGCAGCTCGGTGAGCTAAGGATCTCGTCTCTGCTTTTTGCAGATGATGTGGTCCTGATGGCATCGTCGGTCAGTGACCTTCAGCACTTACTGGATTGGTTCGCAGGCCCCTGGAAGACACAGCACCAGGTGGGGAGATTATATCTCCACACTGGCCTGGGAACGCCTTGGGATCCTCCAGTTAAAGCTGGTTAATGTGGCCCGGGAAAGGGAAGTTTGGGGTCCCCTGCTGGAGCTGCTGCCCCCACGACCCGACCCTGGATAAATGGTTGAAAATGAGTGATGAGTGAGTGAGTGAACAAGAAAAATTGGTGCAGTGTTTAAAAGTATAGTTGCAAAGTAACACAACCACACACACTGAGAAAGGCCTTGTGCTGCCTTGAGGTGTCAGTGCTAGCATAACATGTTGCTACCTGTTGGCTGGATTAACTTCATGTTTAGCAATGACTGCAGTGTTTGGGACAAAATCATACAACCATTTAACTACAACAATGATAAATGCTAACTTACAGTTTTATTGCATGCATACACATGATGTCCACAAACAAAAGAACCACTGACCTGTAAGCAATCAGCTCAACACTTTGGATCCTGCTCCTGTGCAAGATGGAGTCCACTGCTGCCACTGCTAGATCTGGAATAGTCCAGAACACTGTAAAAATGGGGTTTTATACACAGGCATATCAGTCAACTTCTGTATTAGTCATCTTTTCTTTCCCACTACCAAAAGCCTTACACTGGAAATATTTCATTGTTAAAATACAAATCAGTTACATCATCACATCAGCGGAGTGGGGCTAAATCTCCTGACAAAGTTGATCCAGAACATGGCCCAGAATCCTAGTTCACCTTCTGAAGCCTTTGGTGCCTCCGTGGGCAACAAACACTCTGTGTTCAAGTGTTCTTAGAGGTGATTTTGGAGGAAGCCAGTCCAGCAGCAAGGTGTGGTCGCCCACAGTGGAGTCGGCCATTGCATTCGGACAACCTTCTGAGGTAACTGGACAAAAGTAGCAGCCACATGTTCTGCTATAACCTTAGGAAGAACCCCAAAATTATGATGTTCGATTGATTACCAAGATTCAGTCAGTGTCATGTCCAGCCTCGCTTTGGCACATTTGTATTCCTCCTCTAACTTGTTGGACATGGCCCTCTCTGTCCCTCTGTCGGTGAGGGGTTTTTGCATCTAGTACTGCTGCTAAGGTTTGAGTGACGACTTATGGTTGAGTCCTGAGATTCGGTCAATGTCATGTCCAACCTTGCATTGGCACATTTGTATTCCTCCAGCAGTCTTGAGATTGGCAGTTAAAGGGCTCCATTCCCATAGAGCCACACACTGCTGAGGTTTCTCCGTATTCAATGTCACTTCCTCACTTGTGAATTCACTAGTCTCCAGCTGGTTGGCATGGGACCATAGACTGCATGGGACAGAGTGAACTCTGGGAAGTTGGGGCAGCAAAGAAAATTGAAAACACAAAGCTTCCCTGGAAGAGAGAAACATTTAATCAAACTGTATAAAATATACAAAGTTACACAGGCGTGTTAGCAGAACACAGTTGTTGTTACATGTTCATGTTTGCTAAAAGATAAAATGTTGTTAAACTGGTTATGTGTGAGTCAGCCTGTTGAAATGTTCAGTCCTCACAATGAGTGAAAATAAAAATAGATTTTGGCATTGTTGATCAGTGCTAAGACATCATGAGAGAGTGCGAGATCTCTGCTGGAAAACACACAATTGGAATATTGTGAGCAATAAAGGGAAGAGACAATAACTTGGTGAGTCTTGCTTTTGAAGACAAATGGCTGAGAAAACTGCTCTTTTCGAAAGTTTCCTGAACTGCCATGTGTGTTTGGAGACTTTCAGAGATCCTGTGTCTCTGAGCTGCAACCACAGCTTCTGTTCGAGCTGCCTGCAAAAACTCTGGAAAAAAGCTAAAAACAAAAAATGTCCTATTTGTAAAGCAAAGACCTTAAGGGGTTTTCCAGATGTGAACATTACACTGAAGGAACTGGCTGATTCATTTTCTGAGAGACAGAAATCTGGATCATCTGAGACAGAAAAAGGAGAGAAGAAGGTGGAAGAGGGTTGTAAGCATCCAGAAGAGCATAAATTATTCTGTAAGGATGAGCAGAGAGCTGTGTGTCCTGTCTGTGAGTTTTCTCTCCACCAGAATCACAAAGTTGTTCCTATACAACATGCAATCATCGACCTGAAGGACCAGCTGAAATGTGAGTTAAAGTCTCTACAGGACAAAAGGATCCAACACAAACAAATGGAGGAAACCTACAATAAAATGATTCAACACTCCAAGAAGCAGCTGTTGTCCACAGAGCGGCAGATCAGAGCAGAGTTCAACAAGCTCCACCAGTTCCTGAAAGAGGAAGAGGAGTCCAGACTGGCAGCTCTGAGGGAGGAAGAGGAGGAGAAGGGGAAGACTATCAGCAGAGAGATGAAGATGATTCAGGAGCAGATCTCCTCTCTGTCAGACAGTATCGCTGCTGTTGAAGAAGACCTGCAGAAACACAACGTAGCATTCCTCAGCAGTTATAAAGCAACTCAGACCAGAGCCAGAGTCCAGTGCTCACTGTCGGATCCACAGCTGGGCTCAGGAGCACTGATCGATGTGGCCAAACACCTGGGCAACCTGTCCTTCAGAGTCTGGGAGAAGATGAAGGAGAAGGTCCACTTCACTCCTGTCATTCTGGACCCAAACACTGCAAACCCGCGTCTTTATCCGTCTGATGATCTGACCAGTGTGACTCATGGATACACACAGCAGCAGCTTCCCGACAATCCCGAGAGACACACTTTTTATGAAACTGTTCTGGGCTCTGAGGGCTTCAGCTCAGGGAAACACAGCTGGGAGGTGGAGGTGGGAAACAATCCTCACTGGCTTGTGGGTTTGGCTAAAAAG
Source organism: Echiichthys vipera (assembly GCF_963691815.1). Lineage (NCBI taxonomy): Eukaryota > Metazoa > Chordata > Actinopteri > Perciformes > Trachinidae > Echiichthys > Echiichthys vipera. Next base: position 9,260,980 of record NC_139829.1, on the reverse strand, counting down.
TCAGCTGACAGGAAGGGGAAGATAAATCCTTCACCAAAATATGGAATCTGGTGTTTTTTGCATATTAATGGAAAATGTTGGAATGGAGCTGGTAAGATTATCACAGTGAAGAAGAGTCTCCAGAAGATCAGGGTCCAGCTGGACTATGACAGGGGGGAGGTGTCCTTCTACAGCGCTGAAGACATGACTCACATCTGCACTCACAGAGACACTTTCACTGAGAAACTCTTCCCATGGTTCAGTATTGGAGATGCTGGTGATGCTAAAACGTCTCATATCAAAGTCTGTCAAACTGAAATTTCCCTGCAATATTCAGGGAGGGTGGGCAAGTCTAAGTGATTTATTAGGCTGATGCAAAGGGCCTGTTAATAAATAGTATAGCTAGCAGTTAAACAACTTTATCCACATTCCACATGTTAGAGGGAAGTCTCATATGTAATAAAATGTTGACTGTGTCGACACGTGCTTGGCATCAAAGATGGCCAAGCGCAGCCTAAATCCCCAGACCTGCCTGTCCACTACAATGGACCCCCTCCAAGTTTTAATTGAGAATGCTGTTCATTGACTTTAGTTCAGCATTGAACACCATTATCCCCTCCAAGCTGATCCCCAAACTCAGTGACCTGGCTATCAACAACTCTACCTGCAGCTGGATACTGGACTTATTAACCAAAAGACCCCCAGTTTAGACCTACTCAACACTCAACCTGAATGCTGGCATCCCACAGGGCTCTGTGCTGGGTCCTCTTCTCTAGTCTCTCTTCACCTTGTTGTTATTGGGTTTTGTCTGTCTTTTTTTCTTAGAACTTTAACCCTTTCACAGTGTTTTTAGTTCATTAAAGTTAATTGCATCAGTTTGATCACCTAAAATGTCTTGTTCAGCATACTGTTGTACTAAAATACACTAAGAAGTTGGATGTTCATTTCTTTGATTGAGTAGATTTTGTTTTAAGCCTGCTTTTCACTAATTAATGTCACGGTTAACGTGAATTACAGAAGCACCTTGCAAACCAAGTTAGCTAGCCAGTGCCAGCATTACAGCAGCTGATTGCTTATTGTTTGCTATGCTAACAGAAGAAGAAGAAGAAGAAGAAGAAGAAGAAGAAGAAGAAGAAGAAGAAGAAGAAGAAGAAGAAGAATTTGACCATCACCAAAGCAATACCGACTGGTCAGACACAGCAACAATCTACATTCATCTTCATCTTTAATACATAGCAGCAGTTATTTCATATTTCTTGAACATTTAAAAAGGTGGAGCTGCTGTTTGTTCCTGTTTGTTTCTGCTGTCTGTCCATTTGATGTGAAACAACCCGTCAGCAACCAAGTCTGTGCTGGATGAACTGCAGGGCTTACTGCGGATTCATTTTTGATGGAGTGGGCAACCATTGAACTTAAGGTTGAAAGAAGAATAAATTATCTATTGGGCCCTGCACCTTAAAATGTTTAGACATTGTGTGTTTAAAAACAGTTGAGAGTTAAGAACAAAAACCTTCCTGTTTTATTCAACATTTATTTATTACTTAGAGAAGAAAAGTATTACTTAAGAAGGTTGTATATTTTTGAAAGCTATAAAGTGAGAACCATTGTGAAAAAGGTGTGTTTCAGTCTCAAAAAAGTTTTCAAATGTAAAAGATTATAATGTAGAGTATTGTTTGTTTGACAAAGATAACCTTGGGGTTTTGCCTTTTCTTTTGGTTATTGATTGTGTGGATTATATTGTGTGAAATGGATCATTGTATGCATGTGTCTTTCTGTTACATATTCACAAATTGCTATGGTTTTGTTCTTTAGAATGTTTATCCAAAATAAAAATGAATCTATTCATTCAATTAATTTTGTGATTCATGCTGCAGTGCAGTTTGATGTTTGAAAACACAGAGACGGATTCACTTTTCTATTTAAATTATGGTTTTATTGATACCTTAACACATTTTCTTGAAGTTATAGAAACACGTGTAGCACGTAAGAGCACAGAGCAATAAGCCGAAGAATCAGAGAACTAGAGGATTCATATTATTATACAGAAGAAACCCAAAGTGACAGAAAGAGACACAGGGGACCTAGAAAGAGCCAACTGCAGAGAAATGATCTAATCAGGTTGGAAACAGAGGGAATGGGAGAAAAAGTGAAAGACACCCTATGAAGAGAAGCCAACTCAGTGCTGTCAGTGCAACTCAATGTCACTGGCTGGAGGAAGAAGATGGCAGAGGTTCAGAGTGAACACACTGGCTCCAGTTTATTATTATGCTTATTCATTCCAGCGCTTGCAGTAACCTCCGGACAGTTATTGTAGTTTATACTGTATGTAGAGCTGCACAATTAATGATTTTCTATTAGGATGTCAGCTTTGATCATTCATACAGAATTACTTAAGAATGTAAAGTGTCTCGATTCTGATGATTTCGTACCCCAAAATCACAGAGGAAAACAATCATGCATCGATATCATGATGTCAAGCTGTAATCAGGACGGCCATTTTGGTCATCATTATGCAGCCTTGATCAATAATTATAATGGAAGCTTTGTCTTACTCTACAGCGATAAACTGCTGTTGTCTCTGACTGGATTGTCAACTTAATGTGCAGCTACATCGGAAGCCCCAACTATCTGTGTGTGCTTGTGCTTTAATTTGCGTGACTGCACCCCCTGCTGGAGCTCATTCACTCTCTGAACTGCCTCTAATCTGTCAAGTGCTGTTCCTCAAAGTGACATGCGGGCTAAAAGTGAAGCACCATTCACTCTTGGTGCTGAAGGTCAACAGGCCCTCCTCGTGTTATCTCAGCTGTGTACAAAAGGCAGCCATTCTGCACTGACAACACGGAGCCCCATAGAAAAGCATGCCGAATGATCTTCATCACATCATCATCATCATCATCATCACTGTCAATATCCTCAGTGCCACAGTCATCAATATCATCCTCTTCATTATATAATCTGGAGACAAAAATAGTTATATGCACTCAAAAAGCTGAGAAAATAGATAAAGGTTGAGTATACCAGCATTCAGTAGAAAATGAGAAAACAAATAAAAATAAAAACACAAGTGTCCTGTTGACTGTCATGCAAATAAAAATGCCAGCTATGCTGCTAGTTAGTTGCATTTGTGTAATACTGTGAATTCCCTCGTTTTAAATATGTGAATCCTATTATATTGATTTTCAAGGCTAGTAAACACACTAAGAACAGAAGAACAACACTTGTACTGTACATGCTGCTATCTCTTCTTTTTTTGGAGGGGGATGGGGGGGTCATGTCTGGTCAGCACGATCACGAATGAACGCCTTCAGGTAACCGCTGACCTTTTAGTATCAGAATAGGGTGAACTAGGCATTAACACGGTCACTGGATGAGACACGAGTACAATACAACGACCCAGTGGTTCACCTTCATTTGAAAAAGAAAAAAAAAGCTTCATCATCTCAGAACAAGGCGATGGAGCTTTTGGAGGGATAGTTCACTCAAAAAACAGTCCTGTATTATATGAGCTTTAAGTGATAGATGTACCACTCTGGCAAAGTGGTAATGACCTACGTGAAAGAAGATGATGGACACCATAAAACTGCAAAAAATGAGGAAAAAGAACAACTTCAATCCACAGTTGCAGAAGAAAAATAGCATAAAAAGTAATTCACACCATGTTGGTCGTTACAGAAAAACATGCAGGATGCAAATCTGGGTGTACTATCCCTTTAAAAACAGTCCTGTTTTACATGGAGCAGTGTCCCTTTGAACAACAATAGACAGTACTTGCACAAGTGCATGAGCTGTACAAAACCCAAAACAAAGAAAGAGAAAAGCACAATAAAAATATTGACTACAAATAAATAAATAAATATTCAAAATAAATAGAAACCTGAGGACTATTCACCAAACCAACTGCCAGGTCTCTTTAATATCTTGGTCTGACCAATAGGGGCGAGACAAAATGTGAAGGCAGCAATTGGTGGACAAGCAAAGTAGAAAGATTTTTCAGTGCTGCAAAGTCCATCGGATTAATCCTGCCACCCCTGGCACAAGCACTTTAGATCATAGAAAGCTGATAATACATGAAAAACACAATACATTAAAAAATAACATATGAAAAAAAAAGAGTCCTGGGCTGAAGGCAGGGGACTGATACATCGTCCGAAATAAAGCCTTCTCCTTCCATCTCTCACACGACACACACCTCCAGTGTTTCTCCACCAGACTTGTAAAGAATACACGCCGAGAGCGACGTACATGCCCTCACACACACACACAAATATTGCACCCTTTGGCAAAGGACTAGCCTGAAACGAGGAACCAGACAACAGACAAGCCCACGGCAAACCTTCACATCTGCAGATGATTATGAACTCATGGTACGGTGGGAAAACTCCTCTCACACAGGCTTCAAGCATCCACACTTTATTCTTCTTTACTGATATGGGTATATAAGTGTGTGTGCACTGTATAAACAAACAGGCAGTGGCACTAGCTTTCTGCAGTATGGCTTTGGAAGTGAGAAAGGTCACGCAGCCTCTGGGGTCGGATCAATTTGGAGCACTGACTTCTTTTCTTTGTCACATTGATTGAAAAAAGGAGGACCTGCTGTTGTGAGATTTTAGCGAGTTAAAAATATCACAACTTTCCGGAAAAGCGCGCTGATCTTCAAGCGGGTATTGAGCCGTTGCCTAGCAACAGTAGGAGCCACCAACAGCGATTCCCATCCCCGAGCACTTTTTTAGCACCACTAGTTGAGAAAAAACAAACAAAAAAGGCTCCTGGTGGAAACTGGGGCCAAGGCTGAACTAGTGCTCGCTGAGATCCATACTGTATGAATCATCGCGCCGTGACAAAAGGCAGCTGGCCACTGTGACTGTGAGCAAAAAACAGGTTCAGCTAGGTTTATTTAAATGATTGTGATTATAACATGATACTTTGATGTATTTCAATCATTATAATGCACCAAAATATTTCGTATAATAAGAAGCATCTCTCATTGTATCACAAGTTGGTATAAAAATATTTTTTAGTTCTTCATCTGTTTTACTTGGCAGTTAAATGTTTTGAGTGTTGGGGACACAATCAAACCCATGTTGATGCATGTATGAATGTTAAGTGCGCTCTGGGTAAATTTATAATCAACTGATTGAGGTGAGGTACAGGGTTCCCACACCTTTTTACAGCCGACATCAAATTCAAGGACTTTTCAAAGGCTAATTCCCTCAAATTCAAGGGCCCAACAGTTTTAGACGTGTTAACGTGGGTTAATTACTGTAACGACATTGACCAGACAATATTCACATTTAAGAAGCTGGAATCAGAGAATTTTGGCCTATTTTTCTTTAAAAAACAAACAAACAAAAGTTTAACCAATTATCAAAATATTTGATAATTAATTTAATAGTTGACAACTAATCGATTAATTGTTGTAGCTCTAGTTAAGGTCAACGGTCAAATTCGGTTTGTCCTCAGCGCCATGAAAACGTGAGCGGTAGACAGATTATAGTCTAAGCTTTATGATGATGTATGACTTATGAAGGTTACCCTCTTTTATACCGACTCCATGTGTCAAATAGAACCACTGTAATAATGGTAGGATGAAAAGAGGAGTGACAGCACATACAAAGCCTCCATAACTTCAATGATGATCATGGGTTTTCCAACAGTAGGGACATTCCTCCAAACTGGAACTGAAGGCTTTCCTCTCTCCATCCAATCACCTGCCAGGTCTGTTTTGAAAGTGCCTGCCCTTTTCCATTCAGTTTCCAATGATGCCTTCTCAGATGTTTCTGTGAAACAAACCATCTGACGAGACAGGTTAGGTGATTTGGAAACTCACGATAAAACTTCTATTGTGTGCCGTTTGTTGTTTTATATGTTTCAAATGTTCACGTTTTAAGGCAGAAGACTCTGAGCTCAGTTAACCCCTTCCTCCTGCCGTTCACATCGCAGCAAGGGAAAAGCAACAAGTTCCTCCAGCTGTACGTAGACATTACGTTTGGACTAGCACACACCATGAGTCTGGCTAAAATACCACAGTCACGCACACACAAAGACCCTACATACATACCATCACACGCACGCCCCTTCCAAAAAAAGAAAAGAAAAGCCCAAAACCAACAAACAAAAAGCATGTTGACCATCAGTTTGGGCGCAGAAAACATACAAGAAGCAAATTACAAAAACTGCCAATATCATTTTCCACTTAAAAGCCACAATAAAAAACAGTTACTGTTAATATGGGGAAAAACATGCTTCCTTAAAAAGATAGAGAAAACAAATCCTTCAACTCTAGAAACCACTGGCATCAAGAAATATGAATTATACAAATTACATATACAATTGCAAATGTGTAATAATAATAATAATAATATAGTAATGATAATAATAATAATAATAATAATAGATTTTACTTAAAACTTTACATACTGTATTTCCAGTGCAGTGTTTATGTCACACAAGTGTGGATTCACAGGAGGACAAGAGGGTTGTGGGGACGGTGAGGAAGAGACAACAGGAAGAAAGAACCACACCCCTCCCTCACTGTCACCCAGTGTGCCGGAGAGAAGAAGAGGAATTCGGAAGGGTTGAAGGAAGTCGAGCTGTTTGTTTGATGGTTGTAAGAAGATTTTGTAGGGCAGGTGACATGCATGCTGGGGGTTGAACAGAGGTGTCCAGTGAGGGAGGGTTTGTTGTTGAAGGGCCTGTCCCCAAACCGACACTGGACTCCTCCTCCTCCTCCTCCTCCTCCTCCTCCTTCTCTTCTCGCTCTCTCCAGCAGAGCACTCCTGACAGACAAAGCTACGCCATTCAAACCTGAGAAAGAAAACAAAACAGCGCAAAAATAAATGAAACGTGTGACAGGGTTAGGGTTATGACTGAGATCTGTACAGCCCACTCTTTTAAAATCAAAGGAATAGTTTGGCCTATTTTCAGGCTCTGACAGACCAATCAAAACCCTCCATCTCATGTGGGGCGGGTTTAAGACGATGACTAGTCTGCAGGTCTGTTCAGTGCGGTTTAGGAGGCTCATGAAACTCTGATTTGGAGGGCGCTTGGGCAGAGGTTGCAGGATGCAGGACGTGATTACACAGAGTAATAGTTGCTACGTGCGTAATTTGGTCATAAACTAACATGTCTCTTGCCGTTCCTTGAATTTGTCTTTTTCGGTGTTCCTGAATCTCATTGACTCAAGTTTTTTTGACATTTTCGTTGCCATCACCCTTTTTCTTCACCCTTTAAATGTTTTCTTACTGCACGATGGAAATGTCATCAACACACCAACTTGCTCGCTATGAATTCTCCACACAACGACATGTTCTTTTAACACACGGCAAGGTGAAGCTTAAACAAATAATTTCCAACACAAAAAGCAACTGCTCTTTTCAGAAGAAGCAGTTCTATTGTAAAAAGTAGCACACACCACCTTCTACTGTCACTTTACTCCCAGTTGTCCCAGTTTCTCTGGTCCATACCTCACTGGAGGGGCGCAGCTGGTGCGCCTGAGCAGTGGAAGTGGATGTTCTGCCACTTGCTGTCTCTGCGGTGCCACACGCGAGTTTCCTCCGACTGGCTGGACCGCGGCCGACCCTGGTTGTCAACAAACTGAGTCAGGCGGATGTAGGCAATGCAGGCGGCGTCCTCGCCGATCAGGTGGACGTGGGGGTTCAGTATGGTGGTGTGGATGGGCTTGCTGTTCTTCGCCAAAACTGAAAAGATGACAAGAACAATGTTCAACAAACTATGTGATGTGATGTATAAATGTAACTCCAGCGCCTGTCAGTCTCAGTGGATGTGGGAGCGGCTGTGAAATATCTTCAGCTATCGTTGGCAGGTCCAGCTTTTTTTTTAAAGATGAAGCTTTAGTTAGATTTCTCTACTTTCTTTTTTCTCTCTCTCTCTCTTCACTTGATGCTTCCTGTGAAAACATTTACTGATGTGGTCTATTTCTGTCATCTGCAACCAGCAAAAGGGCAAATGGAGCAGCAAATACACAGCAGCTGAATTTCTATTTTTGAGCCCCATTTTGTGATTCAGACAAATCAGATGTGTGTGTGTGTTGACATTTAAAGTAAAGATAAGCAAGGAAAAAAAAAAAGATCAGGAAATAAACTAGATAAAATGCCAATCAAGTTACAGTTTACATCCAAACTGTCCAGACTTTAATGAAATGTATTAAGTGATTTTTTTTTTTTGGTGAAACTTTCACACACATCTTCAAATTTCGACCGAATGTCTCGTCTTCTGTTCCTGAGTTATGGAATGATGGAGAGAAACATTATGACGTCACAGTGAAGTTGACCCTTGACCTTTTGCATATAAAATATCATCACTTTATCATAATTAGTGTAGGAATTCTCGGCTTATTGAAAAAAATGTGTTTTGTGTAGTCACGGCGTCCTTGACTTTTGACCTCCAAAATCACGCCAGCTTTGAAGAAAATCTCTCAAGAACGGAGACGGACCTTATTTACAAGCAAGTCTGCAAGTAGTGATTTAAAAAAAAATGACAACAAATAGCAACAAATCTATCAATCTTACGGTTCTCAAAGTAAAATCTGTGGAAATCCATCCCCTCGACCAGGTTGCCGAGCGCCTCCGGCTCAAACGAAGTCAGACCAGGGTCGCAGATCTTACTGAGGAGGGAAGAGCAGGACGTGTTAATGAAGACAAGCATTCAACTTTAAACTACTGGACACAAACCACATAAAGCAAGCGGGGACTCACGCGTATGCCTCAAAGTCTCCGTTGTTGATCGCCTCTATCAGCTGCTCGGTGATCTTGATGATTTCTTGTTTGCGCACTGCGGAGGACAGTAGGCACAGATGTTAATTGGAGGTAATCGCGGCGGCTGGACGGATGGAGAGCGGTTAGATTTTTAAAACGCAGATGCTCAGGCAAAACATTCATACTCACTGAGAATACTGTGTTAATTAATACTCTAATTGTGTTAAGCGTGGATTAGGACTGCACCATATCAGTAAAAAATGCAATGTGCGATTGGACAAGGACATTACTCGTGATAAATAAAACAGAAATGAAAGTGCGCTCAGTTCTGCTGCAACAAATTGCTTGTTTAATGAAAAAAGAAAGGAAATTATCTTCAGTGTTATTTTATTGATCGAATTGAACATTGAACTGAACACAGACCATAAAAAAGAATGATAGTTTCATTTTAAAGTGCAGATTTTTTAGAACGATACCCTTTCAACTAACTCAAAAAATCCCAGAGTGTCTTTCAGGGTGTGTTTATGACGCAAGTTGATCTATGTTGATTTGAAAAAAAGGTTTCTTGTGCAGCCCTAGTGTGTATTCTGTGAAGATGCAAGTCACTCTTGAATTAGTTTGGGGCAACACCTCTTCAACACACATACAATAATAATAATACGAGCACACACCAATCATCTCCTTATACCTTATGTCACCTGAGTGTTTAAAGACAACAAGTCAAAAGCAACAAAACGATGCATGAACCCGTGTGCAGTCAGCGGTGCTCTCCATGGCACGCTGAAGAGGAGGTTAATAAGGCTCGCACACACTTCCAGAAGGTTGGATTTCCACCTTGACTGACAAAAGAGCAGTTTAACACAAAGTGCTTCACTTTGCACCTGTTTACCAAAAGCGTAGCACACTGACTGTTAAATGCGCTTGCTCACGCACAGGCCTGCGCTGAAACGCCATTTCATCAGCTCCTGTCAAAAGACTACCACACGTAGGCTCGGTGCGGGACGTGCTCGGTACTCACTCTGGGAGGAAGACAAGGAAGGGCTGGAGGGGGAGTGAGGGGGAGGTGGGGAGGTGGTGTGAGCAGGTGGAGGGGCGGGCCTGGCGCTATGTACCGGCTCAACGTCAACCTCGGGCGCTGGGGGCGCTGGGGCCACCGGCACCCTGCGTACGCTGCTTACCAGGTCTGTGAGCCGAGACACTGAGTGTCGTCCAGGAAAGGATGGATGGATGGGTTTGTGGGTGGAGGTGGTGGAGGAATGCAAAAGAACAGATAAGACAATACAATGAATGAATAAATAAGGAAATCCCTTTAGGACTTTAAACCACAGTGTCTGCAATATTACTAATTTTCACACTTGGAGGAAGAATCTGCTCAAACAGATTTATAAGGATTTTTAATTACACCTTTAGTATTAGACCTTTAATTTCTCCTAGGCCTTTCATGTGCATGGTTATTACTAAATTTCACAGTCTGAAATGTAAACATAAATACTACAACTCAAATTAAATTATGCAGTTACCATCTAAATTCTTAGTTAGAGTTTTAACTATATTTAATAAGACTATGTATTTGGCCTGTACTCAGGCACATTCAATCATAGTGAAGTGGCATAAAATGTGTATAACAAGGGGAAACAAATATAAAGTTTAATTTTTGCACAAGGGCTCAGTGATTTCTCTAATTCAGCTTGGCACTGTAGATTCTAACTAACGTTACTCAAACAGGAGTAACATAGTGCATTTGTTACGTAATAACACACATTTGGTGCTCAACTGAGTATTTAGAGAAGCAGCAGGACGTTTAATAGATGCACAATGGAGCTCTATGGCACAGGAGAATAAACATGAGCGGGCTATGAGTAGGATCAATTCATTGTTGTTCAAAATAGAACATTGTCAGCTTTATCCTTTTAACTTAAAAACATAAAAATTGATTTTGATTCTGCAGCTTGAGATGATTGTAATGGTGTTTTCTCAACTTAAGAAGATATAGTGAAGTAATGGCGTCCTGTGCAGAGAAAGAGTGTTAATGTGTCTGTATCAGGCACCAACGGCTGTGACAAAACGTCAATATGTGAAAAGTTGGAGAGCGGTGTTCTGTTTTCAGTAATTCACCTTTAAAGGGATTTCTAAAGATGCAAGATAATAATAGAATTCCATAGACCCATTTATAATCAAACATAAAATAGTGATCGATGTAGAGCTTAGAAATAAGCTATTTTACTCCTTTTCCGTCCTTTCCAAAAAATGACAAATGTTAGACAGAATTGATCCATGTTTGATTGGTTTTAAATGTAATTATCTTGGCGTGTGAACAGAGGAAGGGGAGATGCCAAATTCATGTTTTCCCTTCCACCCGTCGTCTGCTGTATGCGCCCGGTTTGCTCTTTCCTACTTACTCTGCATGGGGACGATGGGGGTGTGTGGAGGGGAGGGGGCGGAGAGGGCAGTGGGAGGCGGAGTGCTGGATCTACCTTCCCCGTCGGATATGGGCCCAGAGCCCCTGCGCACTGAGCCCAGCAGGTCAGCGAACTTTGTGGCAGCTGAGTTCAGGAGCGAGGGAGGAACATGGGAGACAGCACATTTAAATGGAAGTCTGACCAAAGCCACTGCGGCCATTCAGATGAACAAACCTAGTCTCAGAGAGCTCTTACGGTGCTTTCGGAGACCAAATCTGACTCACAGACAGTGAAGGGGAACATAAAACAAACTCATGCTTGGAAATATCTGAAAAACAATGTTAGACAGATTATCATGGAGGAGAATTGTGTTGCTATTCCACGTACGTCCATGAGAAGGAGACAACGACTTATTCTAAACACACACGGCGTGGGTGGAACAGGAGGGAGGATGGGAGAATAGAGGAGTTGAGATACTACAAAGCATCTCACTCTCTTACAGTTTTTTACTATTTATGTTGTTATGGATGTTTTAGACGGTCTGATAGCAAGACGTTGGAATGGTGCTGACTCTAATGGAGGAAGTCCAGAAGCCCAGAATAAGTCGGGGTACTAGAGGGATTTAGTGGTGCTAAATGGCGGCAGATGTATGCTTTTAATACATGCAGGGACGCTGAATGGGACACACAAGAAAGGATTAAGCCAAGGTGAATTGCTAGTAGAGCAAGTGAATGTGTGTGTGTTACAGGCTGCTTTTGGCGGGGCCATGCTGACTTACAGTACGCGGCAGCTGGGGGACCCTGAGAGTTATCTGGCTGGGAGCTTGTGCTGGACTGCGCCTTAAGTGAGCTGTTGTCTAAGCTCTTCCCTGATGACATGCCCACACACACACACACATACGGAGAAACCAAAAAGCAAACATGAATGTGAAGATAGATGACAATCAGTATTGCGCAAACCCCCTCCCCCAAAAGAAAATACAAGATGATAAAACTAGTCAAACTTTTCCCGCTCTAAGAAATCCCAGCCCTCTGTCGCCACATTAAAAAACAAAAAACAACACCCTATTCCTCGTTATCCTTGTGGATGGCTCCATTAGAGCAGGATTTACAACCGTAGCTGCTGCATCTGGGGTTTTACTGAGACTTAAAATGGAAGGCTGTGGCACAGTAGTAGAGTCGGTTGTCCTCCATCTGAGAGATCAGCAGTTCGTTCCCCAGCTCCCCCGGTCCACATGACAAAGTGTCCTTAGGCAAGACAATGAACCCTGATTTTCTCCCTGTGCTGTGAATGTGCAGTGAATGGTTAGATTACATGGTCTGTAGATGTCCACTGCCATCTGCGTTAAAGGATGAATGTGACAAGTAGTGTGAAAGCCCCTTGAGTAGTCAGATATCTACAAAGCTGCTATAATGTTTAAGTACAAGTCCATTTACCAAGTCTTGGTAGTGAGCTAGCACAGGATGGATGATGACAACGGTGATGGCCGTGATAATGAGAGTCGGATGTTACTCATTACCGCTCGTCTGTTTAATCAGCTGGCACAGAAAAGGGAAACGCAACACATGAACACTTGCTGACAGATAGAGGGGAAGAAAGTGTCCTTTGCAGGAAAAAAAAATAGATGGCAGGAGAAAGAATTTCGTCTACACAGTAGAGCCAATATTTGCATCAATACATTTTCCTTCTCTCAAAATTGACAGGTAATCCAAAGGAAAATTAGAGGTTAGCCGTGCAGCGGTTTGATTGATAGGTGATCATTCGGAAGTCCAGTGGAGAAATATCTCATCAATTAGCACTTAATTCCACAGAAGAACTTCACAATCAGCGGTTCAACAGCAAGAAATGCTACAAATCTAACCTGACGTGAAAAATGATCGCTCACAACACTGAAACTGTAGATTAACGACAAGCAGCCCAAAGAAAACCCTGTGTGAGGTATTCTCTACTATAAAAGTATTGGAGAGCAACAGAACAGATATGTGCTCAAATGCTCCGAGAGCCTGCACAGGTGTTGGGTTACAAAGCCAGCTGTCGAGCACTCGCTGACCTGACGAGATCCTACAAAGGCCGACATGTCCTAAACTATTCCACTAACCACACACGACTCACCCCTTCCTCTGGAACTCACCTGGCTCTTGTAGTTTTCTCTGTGCTATCTGCAGGTTTGTATCTTTAGAGTCTTAAAAACTGCTGTGCGAGACTAATGCGATCCAAGGGTGGCGCTAGCAGAGCGGTGTGGTTTTTAAACGCCGCTCTGGGCACTCCGTCTCTGTTTTCCTGCCACCAGGGCTAAATTTAGACACCTACCCCCTTTGGCCCCGACCCCTCTCGCAAGGCTGCCCTTGCCTTCTCCTGAAAGGGAGGTGGAGTGGTTGGGCTCCAATGTGGGACCTTGGAAGGGATGGCGATGGGTAGGGGAGCATACCTTTCACTGTGTGTACAGGGAAAGTACAGTAGAGCCTGGGGCTGTGAATGGTACTCAGGTGACACAATGCTCCTTTAGGCTAGCTTCTCCTATCAAGAGTAGTTTTTTCCCATCTTGCATTGGGATTACATCAGCCGCTACACCAAATCGGGCGAGGGGCGTAAGTGGGAGGGCAGTGGCCTCAACGCTCATTCCTACCTCCCTACTTCTTGCCCCTTTGCTCAGATCACACCCATTTCAGACTCTTGCCTTCATTTTGATCTCAACTACACGCCTGGTAAATTTCATGACTATACTGAAGCTGTTTTACTTTCAACTTCTTAATGAAGCCAAAAGTCAAATGTTTCCTTTGTGTTCTGGAATAGAGGTTAGATCCCAAGAGACTGGTGCTAAAGAAAGACAGTTAACAGCGTGGCACTGATCAAAACCTCCAAATAAATCTAGCTGACGGTGCTGGTCCTTTTGTCCGGGAACATTTAAGAAAAGTCCTTTCTTCCATTTATCTCATTTTCTTTCAGAGACATTATACTGACTAGAACACCTGGTGCCAAAGATGAGGAGGTCGCCGTTTTATTTGATTGTTTATTGATTACAGACAAAGTCATTGCCCATTATTATAGGAAGTTAGCATTCAACTCAATCAGAAAACACGAGACAGAGGAATCTATCTTTACTATATGCACTTTACCTCTGCATTGTATGTATATTGTGAGATGTATAAGGTGAGATTTCCTTTCAAAATGTGACTCAGTGACTTTAACTCTAAGCACATTATTAAGTGAGCACGATACCAGTAAAATAAGAGTACTTCTAGTCAAGCGCTACTTGATAATTGTAGTACTCTTTGCAACACAGTTAATTTCTCTTGCGGACCTACATGGTTGCTAGGGAATTTGTGACATCGCAGCAAAGTCTCTATGGGGAAGAGGAGGAGGAGAAGGAGGAGATGGAAGCGAACATTCAGTCCTGTACGCCTGGCACCAAAATGATACATTCAATGACCCGATTTAGACGCATTGTACTCATCTTGGATGTGGAGAACAGGGGTGTTTGAGTGTGTTGGCATAGATAAGCCGGAGCAAACACAAAGTCGCACGGTCACACACACACACACACGTGTGCCAACACACTCACACACTCACACTCACACACACACACACACACACACACACACACACACACACACACACACACACACACACACACACACACACACACACACACACACACACACACACACACACACACACACACACACACACACACACACACACACACAGAAAGCTGACACCCCACTCAGGCATGTTGGTATTTAGGAGGTGTGTGTTTCTCAGTATTAAGACACTAAAAAAGCAGTGCAGCCAGGCTCCATGAGGGGTCAGTAAGAGGTCAGCTATCGGCCAGTTGACTAACTTGAGAGTCACATTTACACAATCTGTACCACACAAGGTTCAAGTCTTGTTCTTACTTTTAAACAAAGAATAATCTAATTATTAAAACAGCTTTTTTTGGTGTTTACACAGTAACGGAAATTTAAAAAAGGAAGTAATTAAGCCATTTTTTGTTCCAATTTAAACCTGTAAGCTTTTAAAAATGGTCAATCACATTTAGAACTTCAAAGATTAATCAATTCATTCCCAACTATTAAATTAATTGCCAACCTTTTTGGTAATTGATTAATCGTTTTGAGTATTTTTTTTTTATTTTAAAGTCAGATTTCTCTGATGCCAGATTCTTGGTTTGTTTCCTCCCCTGTGATAGTAAACTCAATAACTTTGAGTTGTGGACAAAATAAGACGCTTAAGGACGACAACTTGGAATTTGGAAAACACTGATCAACGTTTGTCCCCATTGTCTGACATTTTATAGATCAAACAACTAATCAATTAATCAAGATAATAATCGCCAATGTACATAATAATTCATTGCATCCCTAATCATCACATTGACACAAATATTCATCCGGTCAGGAAATTCAACACATCTCATAGAGGAAGAAAAAAATCCTCTAATAAGCCACTGCAGACACAAAGCCAGTCCTACCAGAGTTTTTCAACAGTTTGCATCAAAATGCCTAACCACAATGAGGCGTGTGATAGTGCTGTCTATTAATGAAGAAGCTTGTGCAAAGCTGAGCACCAGCTGTAAGAGGACTTCTTTGCACTGTGTGCCCTCTGGATTTTCCCAACGTTAACTGTAATCACTAAGCTTTTAAAAAATCACCTGTGCCCAATTTCATAAAGAAAAAAGTTTACAGTAACAACTTTTACTGCATGGAGAATTTAAGAGTCCATTTTCACACGTGTAACTTAAGCAACAGCAGAGCTTGTCACTATCCACCATCAGGGGCCTTTTTCCTGAGGCCAGCTATTTTCCAAACGGCAGCAGCGTGACGAGGCGTTGAGCGCCTAATTAATGCTGAGCGCTGCGTTTGAAGTTTTTTTCTGGTCGGCAAGAGTTGATAAATGTTCAAATTAGGGTAAAACGTCGGCTTGTTACTGTCAGTTTTTACGCAGCCGTGCAATCACATCGAAGGAGGAGTGGGACAAAAAAATGACTTGTCTGCCTCATGTGATATTTATGATCATGAGGCACCTCATGGTGGGAGCTTTGCAGCTTCACAGGTTGTTCACTGCGTCTCTGCAGCAGAACAAACAATTACAGTACTCTGACCTTCAGCAACAGTTCAACCTTTCTGAGCTTCGTGATTTGTCACGTTATTGCCCTGTTGTATCTCTGCTGTCTTACCTTTCACATCTTCATCCTCCACGGTGGTGTTGCTGCTGTCTGAGGATTCCTGGAGATCAGAGATAGAGAGTCAGTTTGAGAACACATGAAAACACACATCACAGGAGTGATGAAAAGACTTGTTTTACACAGTCACAACTTGGGCCAGCAGGGGGCGGGTTTTTTCGTCATGTCAAATCCTCACAAAACCAAAACTTATTACACCAAATATAACACGATTAATGTGGCTTTAATTCATAGACCGATGCCAGACAAAATCCCAGTTTTGCTCAACGCTGTTAATGTATTATTGTGTCACAACCATCAAACCTTTGAAAATTCAAACCATGCCAGCAAACCCATCATCCTAGCAGCTCATTATGCCACCGTGTCAACAGTCATTTCATGTTTGACTTTTCTACCCTTGACCTGAAACCTCTTTTTTCCTTCTTCATTTCCTGTGTGTATGTGCATCACTCCATGTGGACAAGTGATGTCTTTCCTCCACAGGGTTCTCTCGTCTCTTGGTGAAACGAACGGAATCTCGGTGGGATGCGCTCCATCTGTCTATTCTAACAATGGAAGCACGCAGAAAGGATTCTCATAGGGCAATGAGTTGTCATCTTAAACTCAGCTCAGATGGTGCGATCTATCCATCTAACCTTTTCTGTCTGCCTGTCTGTCTTTGTCTACTCAGGTTTTTTCCACCAGAAGAATGTCGGCTTATGATATCCAATTAGCAGATGAAATGGGCCTAAATTCCCTGCATGTAGAGGAGAGTTTAGAGACTCTGCGACCTCATTAGAACTGCACGTTTGCACGAACAGCACCGTGAGCACAGAGAACAAATGTGGTTTCATGGCCTTCTAAAGAGCAGCTGGTTACCTGAGGAGAAGAGGAACAAGTGAAGGGAAAAATTGTGTGCGTGTGTGTGTGTATGTATGTGTGTGAGGGACAGAGCTCTGGCAAGTGCCCTCAAATATTAGAAATATTATATTAAGTGTGATCACACGTTAGTTCTCTTTGGTCTGAATCATAGAGAAGTTTTCTTGTGAGATTTAGCATCCTATTCGTTGTTTCATCCTGCCACATTACAGGTGAGCTGTCACCTGCATGAACATGATACACCTACTTGTGCTCTTTGCTGTAATTACCCCTCAATGACGTTAATGCTACGTTCATTCAGCCCATATATTAAAGCATTTCACCTATTTAACCTGCACTCCGGGCTTGCCCTCCATTCATTATGCAATACCAGGATGTCAAAGCATCACAGACTGCTTTGGTTACTCATAAATCCTCATGTTTTGGGTTGTTTCCTGTACAAAGTTAGCATCAAGGTTTGTTCTCACACGCCCAGATGGACCAAACAAAGCGAGCAAGTGTTCTAGATGTCAAGTAAGCTGCTTTAAACTAGCCTGCTGCTGGGAAAACATAAAAAAGGCAATGAAGCACCATTGTTCTTAAATACTTTCAGTTCACGTGTAGCAAAGTCATGCAGGTTCATGTACAACCTCTAAAACACCTACAGACACATTTACACTACATTTGAGAAGCTAAGTGATAGAGTGCAGGATCTAGTGAAATATCTTGTTTTTGCATATGTTTAAAGGCACAATGAGTAGGGTTTTACTTTAAATAGAAAAAGATGTACAGACAAAAAAAAAATCCCTCTTAATCATCACTTATGACCCACTAGAAGTGTGAGGTGGTGTCTGTATTCAGGCCCTCTGTCTGAATGTTCTTATTTTGCTGTATCTGGGAGTCCCTCCTGTCCCATCCAATTCCCACAAAAAACAAAACAACAACGCTATTTACATCCTGGAAGGATGATTTCCATCTCATCCCGTTCCCGTGTTGTGGTTTCTTTTGAAGACACCAGGACAGACAGGAGAGAATAAAAAATTATTCAAAAAAGACAAGAAGCAACTAGCAATATGTTCAAAGTAAAGAAAATATGTGTTTTATTCATATTTGAACTGCACATAGACTATATAAAAATGAATCTATTGTTGTTTTGATTCCCGTCCTGCCTACACTTTGATGAACAGTGAAATTTGACTCAGATCCTACAGTAGTGCCGTGCCCCACAAGATTTGTGAAAAAAATGTCAGCCTCTAGTGTCAATTTCTATAAAAAAAATGATCAGGTGAAAGATCGTAAGCACTGTGTATATATATATATATATATATATTTTTTTTTTTAAGGTTTCTATTTTCCGTCTTCAGAAACTAGCGTTAAGAATGATCAACTTTGTACATCTGACTCATCCATCTCTACCTTTGTTTCTCCAGTCTGTCATCATCAGTGTTTATCACATTAACCAACGACAGGTTGCTTTATTTGTACACAGTTCCTTGAGTAGGACCCTTAACTTATATTTCAAATAAGTTGCAGTGATGTGGAAAACTCTGCCACCCCATATTCGACATGCACAATTTAAGAAAGCTATTAAAAGTTTGTTTTTATCTCCCCAACTTTATCCCGATTATCTGTATGAACAGTAGACTAATAAGTAATAATTGAATCTAACTCCATCTACTTATTGTTTGGGTATACATGCTTATCTACGTACTAGTGTGTCTTTTTTCCCCATCATTGTTTCTGGAGAGTGCCTAGTTCAAGCCCCTCTGATGGTATTTGTCACCTTTCCTGCACATTTTCTGTTGTTTATGTACATATTCATTTGTCATTTTTTTGCATTTGAAACAAATAAAAAAATCAAGAATCAAAACACCAAAGACTGGTAAGCACACACACATCCAAGAGGGAGCAACAAAAATGGCTAACAGAGCACTGAAAATATTTGAATCTGGTCTAAGGCTTTCCCCGGCTGAGGAGGAGGAGCCAACTTTAAATGTTCACAAACAGCAACCGACAAATCAAACTGTCGCTGGGTGTGCTGGAACGTTCTCAGAACGATTACACTGGTTAACAAGGTTACACAAACACATACACACACACACACATACACACACACACACATGCGGACACATACACATTAGTAAACCAATGCCATGGTGCGTTCACACAGACACATGATGAAAAGAAGGATCAGGAGAAGATGAGGAAGAGGAGGAGAATGACAAAGAGGATAAAGAGTTAGGTCAGGACTGGGGAGTGATACATGTATACCTTCGTCCTGTCCACTGGATTATGGATGACTGTTGTCTGAGGTTCCTGGAGGAAGAGGAGGAGGAGGAGGTGGAGGAGGAGGAGGAGGGGAGATGGAGAAACATGGAATAAACAAGAGAAAGGAAAGAAAGGGGGAGATAGAGGGTGGGAGGGAAAGAAAGAGACAAGATTGTGACATAAAAGCAGATAGAAAAGGATCAAGTGTAAAAAAAAAGAAAGATGAGAAAGACAGTTATATGAATGTTCGATGAAAAGAAAGTGCTTGTTAAGGTTGACAAAGGAGAGAGGGAAGAACCCTTCAAAGAGACAGAGTGGGCGGATGAGCTGAAGACTGTAATTTGGAGTCAGAGATGTTATTGTAACTCAGGGTGAAGGGTCTGCAATGAGCACATCAGTACTCTCACACACACAGATACAATATGTACACAGCCTGAGGAAAGGACAGCATTGAAAACAACATTTCCTTATCCAGGGTTTTGCTTTACATGGGTACTCTTTTTTTTTGGCACTGCCCTGCTGTGCGTGCATCATTGGAATTGCCTCCAATGCCCTACATGATGCAAATATGTACAGGATCAAGAGAATTAGAAATCTAAATTAAGAGAATATCAGCTAGCTCATACAATATAAATGAGCTCTGACACAGATAAACACGAGCCTCAACCTCTTACAAGGCACTGGTGCCCCCGACAAGATGCAAACGGGTCATTCTGTTCCCTCACGCGCGTCTCAAAAAGAAAAGGCGAGCAGATGCTGATCATTCGGGATCTTTCTAAAGGAAAATCAATCTGAAATTGCTGTTTTTGTCACTCCACAAGATCGGCCATGTCACTTTTGTAACCCTCTCTAAATCTTGCTGCTAAAACTAAATCAGAAAATCAAATCAAATTCCTATCCGTATTGTTTTATATTGTTTCCCAATATGAAAACCATTTTTTTACGGAACATCTAATGCAGAAAACGATTTAGAAATGGTGTTGGTGAAACGTTTTTTTTATTTTTATTTATTCTTCTTTATTTAAATGGTCTGCAACTTACCAATACAGGACATAATATTTATTTAGCTATTTATTTTAGTTTTATTTCTTCTTTATTTTATCAGACAATGTAATATGGTGTTGTATAATAATGTTAAATATTCTTTAATGAAGTTATTTGTTTAGGAGAGCAGCCTTCTCAGTACCTCTGTAAAGTCATATTGGTGCAAAAATCAGTGCTTAATCCACATAGAAAAGGTTGATTTGCATTCGTCCGCCACATATCGTTAATCTGTTCATTTTCCTCCTCTAAAATCGATATCGGTCTCATATCCCCCACATCTGTTGGGGACTATTAAGTTACAGTTTTCCTTCTGGCATGTTATATCACAGTTTCTGCATAAAACGTCTATGGCTCTTATCTTTTTTTAGCACAATTAGTGGCCCCTTCAAAGCACTGGTACTTGAACTTTGTGCCTTACAAACGCCACAGTGGCGCCTCCTCATCGACTTCTACTGCAAGCACTGATTACTGATGATTCAGAATACAGACGATGATATTTTCTCCCTTTTCTAGAAATCAGACCCCCCCGGAAGTGACACCTCAGTGATGACCAATCATCAGCTTTCTCTCTGGTGATGATGGCAGCGTTGTCTGGGTAACCGTTACCCACGGCAACAGGCACTGGCGCCAACTTGGGAGATGATGATAATGGTGATGAGTGAGAACAAAGTACCTGGGGTTTGCAGAATAGAAGGAGGGGGCGTGCTGATGGTGTCACATCCTCAAGAAGGGGAAGCGGCTGACCGCTACACATCCCCACTCACTCTACATTAACACTGCTGCTCTTACAGGGATGTTGCAGTGGCACAGATAAGTCACATTATTTAATTTAAATGGTCTCTTGTGTTATGTAAATAGAGGCAAGCCACACACACATTTAAGTACATGTGCAAATTTAGGATTCCCGTCAGCCCCACCAAACTGCTTTCAAGTTAAGATAATGAAGGCCATGTAAACGTGTCTCTCCATGACCTGGCAGCTCTTAGTTAATGTACAAATGGTTAAACAGAAACGAGCTCAAGTCCCTAGCAACAGCATGGAGACCACAGGCGCCCTCCCACTCTCTATTCCCTTCAAAGATCAGAAAAAAACTCAACCTCTTTTAATCCATGTTGCGCTTCTGTACACTCCCAGTGCATAAACTTCCCATCAAGCCCTTCTGATAGTGTGTCTGCACATATGCAGGGAGGACTGGGGCTAACATCAATGCATGGACAGGCAAAAAAAACTGTCATTTTACCTTCTCTGGTTCTAATCACTCTGTCAAAAAAAAATCCGGCTGAAAACCATCCAGCCAATAAGCTAATTTCACACCTTCAACAGAAGTATCTATCTCTGAACTTAGCGTGTGTGATGTTTGGCTGGATGGACAACCTGAAGACCTTTGGTCTGTGATGCCCTTGCGGTGGTGGACTGATTTTCTACAGAGGCATACATAGGCAAGGATAAATCACACTGACAGTCCCAGCAGGCCATGGGGGAAATGTTTCCTGACACCACCTGCTGGCTTAAGACCTACCCGACCGCCGTGGCCCTCGCAGCGGGCAAGATGACCCACAAATCACAAAGATGTACAGAGAGGAAAAACAGAGAAAAGTGAAGGAGTAGGGGAGTGGGGTAGGGTTGAAGATAGGGGTCATGAAGGACTGACGGGTGGTGGGATAAACAAACACACATATAAAGAAGAGAGGGGTGTGTGGGAGGGTTAGGAGGTAAATACCAGAGCAGGTGAAGGGATGTTTCCTTTGGGGCTGGTGACTATGCTGTTTTTGGTGCTGTTTGTCTGGGGCTGTGCAGGAAAAGGAGAGGAAAGGAAAGGAAGGAGACACAACAAGAGTGTTAACAACAGCAAAAGGTGGGTTTGTGAGTGTGTATGTCCATCCATGCGTGAGGGTGTGTGTGTGTGTGTGTGTGCATCTATGTGACATCTTTTTAGTTAAATGTCACATACATTCAGTTGGCATTAGACACTGAATATGTGAAGAGGTTAAGGCCTCCTGCCACCCAAATACAATAAATGGTATTGAGTCAAAGTCCTAAAAAGGTTTCCTTCTTTTCCACCTTAAGACAGAATTACTGAACCAAACATTTATATTCCACCTCTACTGTGGTCAATTGTGAAACACCTTATCAAAAAAAAATCCATTAGCATAGTTAGACTATATATTAGCACTTTTAGGCCCAATTCCCTCCGTCCGACAGAAACTGGAAGCTCCTTAATGTTTAATAATAATAATAAAAATGTGCAAAGATTATCTGTATTAATAATAAAAAAGAATATGCAATGCATGGAGGAACTAAAATAAATAAATAAATCAAATGAAAAAAAAAAGTCACTGATGTTTATAAACTGCTCTGTTTTTGCAACACTCTCAATATACAACACTTTTCCATGAAATGAACACTTTTCCTAAATGAAACGCAAGCTGCTTGTTTTGGAATTAGGCCTTAGTTTGCAATAGGTCTGTAATGGAAAATGTCTAATTAAGAGATGGAAAATAATGATTACGCAGTAGCTGACGGTCCCCACAAGCACAGTAAGATAAACATAGATGTGTGGAGCAGGCAGCAGCAGTTGTGGGTTACCTCAAACATTTATTCACAAGACTGATTTGTAATTCTGAGAGTTCATGTGAGGTGTGATGTTGTCATTGGTGACTTCTGCTGCTTACTGATTCCACATCACAACTGTGGCCGTGATGAGACGCATTTATTAGTCTCGATCAAATGCTCCTTTGAAGAGCACACATCAAAGAGCAGCCAGGCCTTTATAGCTTAAGTCCCTGCATAATGATATTTGCATTGGATCTTCATTCAATTGCTTGTAATCTTGTTTGGAAAAATATTAACCTGAAGTTGCTTCATGGGACCTGGTGTGCGGAAGTGAGTCACCAAAGTGATTCGCTATAAGAAGTCATTCATAAATCTGAATCATGTAATCATTATTACACCTAAAGCATTTCCTACTAATCAGTAAAATAGGTCAAGAGAAGTCATGGATTACTTAAAGCCACATTAAGCCTTAATATGGTGTGAATGTTAAAAGGAAGTGGAAGAAATCTGCCAAAGAGGTGAGAGAATTCCACCCAGCTCTAAAGCTAATCACGCTTGGGGAACTGAATCCTATCACAGGCACTCCTACCTGAATTAGACAAAAGGAAGATTTTAAGAAAGAGGTCCAAGAATAAATGAATATTGTTTAGGGCTGACGTCTTCTGGTCGTTTGACTAATTGGTTGGTTGATATGCTCTTGTATATCGCTGGTGTTACTTTCATAATGCGTGTGTCCAGTTAAGCATTTGATCCCAGCAGAAACAGCCAGAGCGCTTGGATATTTTTTTTTAATGCCTGGTGATCTTGTGAAAATCCGCAGGAGTCGAAAATGTCACTTGTACACGTAGGAAGGGACAGTTTCTGTTTGTGGTAGAATATATCTCCCGCCCCCTCCTCCACCGTGATTGGATGGCTGTGTAAAAAACGATGACAGTCAGTGGCGAGCGCAGTGTTTTAAGTTAAACACTTTGAAACTTTCAGCTGCAAGAAAAAAACTCCAAACGTGCAGCGCCTCGTCATGTTGCCGGTGATTGCAGCGAGTGTAAATACCCTTGAAACACTTTGGTGGACACACATCAATTTAGTTTACCTAGAGAAAACATGCAGATTGCCCGTTGGCCAATTCATTGGTGGAAGAGTCGGTAGAATTTTGGTTGACTTCAGCCCTAATAATGATAGATCATTACTTTTCAGGCTACAGTATAGGTAACCATTTGACAAACTGACTTGCAGGATGGAGAGAAAGTCAACTAAGGTCTGTGTATGTGTGTATGGTTGTGTAATATGAATTCTTTAAGCCACTGGGCTCACTCAGGAGAGGAGAGGAGAGGAGAGGAGAGGAAGAGAGCATATACATCCGCAGGCACAAGTGCAAAGAGACAAAGCAATGCATACGAACACAAAACAGCCTAGGAAATAAAAGCTGGTGTTAGCTGACAATAAGTTGACAGAACGACACACACACACACACACACACACACACACACACACACACACACACACACACACACACACACACACACACACACACACACACACACACACACACACACACACACACACACACACACACACACACACACACACACACACACACACACACACACACACACACACACACACACACACACACATTAAACCAACCAAAGCGGCCTCAGGAAATGTATTCCTCCCCCAAATGAATGACTAGTGTGTGAGATGTGTCTTAGTAGGGACGTCAGAACCACGATTAGTGGGATTATTAATCAGGGAATTTGTTATTTGACAAAATGGAAGGAAAATGACATGCAAGCCACCCTTCCTTATATTGAAAATAGAGGGTTCAGCACGTACTCATAGGACTGGACTTACATCATGGGAACAACTCTGGCCCAGTTTAATCAGTTGTGGTGCAGCTTAGTAGTTTGTTTTTTTTACCTTGACATGAGCACAAAGAGGTTGGTGATTATCTCAAAGATGTTGGAACATATTTGAAGTGTTGGACCCTTTGTTTGGTCACTTTTTTGACAACAAGCTTTGCAATTTGGATATCCATCTTCTACAAGCACTCCCTGGTCATTTTGTAGATATCCTAAATGCTCCCACGCTGCAGATTTTTTGGGCCTATATAAAGGCTGGAATGTCAGTTGTCTGACATTTTTACAGCTTTTTCTTTTGAGTTTCAGGTGAGTGAATGGCATGGCTCAAAAGACAACAATGCAGGAATCATCATAGAAATCGTAGCTTCTACATTTCTAATACATTTCGTTTGCATCATGTGTGTCTGTGGTGAGAAAAACCCTTACAGTCCTGTAGATGGGGTTCAAAAATGATGACAGCAGTCCTGAGCAAAGGTTCACAAGTGCTGGAGACAACTGTTGACTTCCAACGCCAAACATTTAAACCATTTTCCATACTGACAGCAAGACCACGGCTGATATTTTTTACCTTGAGGATATATGTAGAGAAGAGATCACATATTCACCATTTAATAAAACAATGGGTACGTGGGTCAAAGTATTCACAGGTGGTCTCAAGGTGGGCGAAGAAAGCAGTGCACAGGGAGAACAAAGGAGGAAGAGGTGCAGAAGAGGTGGTGGGTGTGTGGAAAAAAGAGGAACATGTCAGCTCCGAGGGAGTTGGAGGTGCTTCAGGACAGAAAAGACGGAAACAAGTTAGGGGTCGCTTCCTATTCACTTAGATGAGTTAAAACATGTTTGGTTTTTCTAATGTACGTTGCTGTTTCGTTTTACATTTTGAATAAAGTGTCAGATGCTGTATTATTCAGTGCTTAGAAATGGGAGACAAGTATGTCCCAGCCTACCCAGTCCTCCTTTTTGTTTAAAGCATGGTCATTGTCCTTTAAAGTGAAATTACGGTTTTAAGGGTCTTTTTATGCAAATTGGGTCATCAAATAAGCCACAAGACCCTTTTTTTCGTGTAACAACTATTAACGAAGATATACCGGAGAGTCGCTAACAGCCTGCTGCTGCTAACACGGATAAGCTTGGGGCGAGTTGGACGCATTAAAATGTCTTTTTTTAACCACTAATACTGCTCCAAATAACACCAAAACTCTGCAGTAGCATGAGTCCTGACACATTAACCGAAGCACCAACAACGTAGTAAGTGAACACGGAGTTAATTAAAAGAGTGTTTTGACAAACTTACCTACTGGCCCCGGTACCAGCTGCTCCATTCAAGTTGATTACAAAATACAATCCAAAGGGAAGGAGCTCATTGGCGATTTATATTTTTATGGCAGTTTGGTGAAATGTCCCACAGAGTGTTCCCCTTTGCACCGAAACATTACGCAGATCTCAGGGGTCAGGGGTCGGGGCGTGCTGCAGGCAGGGGAAAAGCCGACTAGCCTGCAACTTGAAGTGAAGAGAGACAGAAGGGTTCGTGTTTGTATCTTTCCTGGCTGCGAAGCAAAAATGAAAGCTTACAACCCAGAAACCTTTCATAGGTTGCCATTGCGGGACGATGACCGGGCTCTGATAAACCAGTGGCTTATTGTTTTGAGACGCTGAGCCTCAGCAGAGGGATTACCGTGTCCGCCACAAACCACAACGTTTACGTGTCTTGCTGGAATAAATCACCAATGAGCTCCTTCCCTTTGGATTGTATTTGGTAATCGACTTGAATGGACTATAAGAGGAGCTTGTACCGGGGCCAGTAGGTAAGTCTTTCAAAACACTCTTTTAATAAATTCCGTGTTCACTAACTACGTTGTTGGTGCTTCGGTTAATGTGTCAGGACTCTTATCATGCTACTGCAGAGGTTTGGTGTTATTTGGAGCAGTATTAGTGGTTAAAAAAGACGTTGTAATGCGTCCAACTCGCCACCCCGAGCTTATCCATGATAGCCACGACAGGCTGTTAGCGACTTTCTGGAAAATCTACGTTAATATTTCATACACAAAAAAATGGTCTCGATGGCTTATTTGATGAACGAATTTGCCTAAAAAGACCCTGGGATGATTTTACACCGGAATTTCACTTTAAGTCCAAAGCTTTCTGTATCACATCTACAAGCACAAGCATGGAGCAGCATCCCATGAGTAACTCTGAAGGAACTCAAACATCCTGTTTCTATTCAGAGTGATGTCAGGGGTAGTCTTGAATTTTGGCCTTTTCTGACAGTCAAGTTTGACTTTCGGCACATTCTGTCTTCTTTTTTGCCATCACTGCTCAGTTTCTGTGATACCTAACGAGGCGCTGCTGTTATTGCCATCATGTAAAATTGATCACCTCTTGTTCACTAGAGCATTATTCCCGAAATGTCTACATGACTGCTCATGAAAATGCCTCATGAATTGGGCATCTCTGTATCACAGATTAATATTTCAGTGAAGTGAAGTGAAGGAGACTTGACTCTTCTGATGAAACAGAGCAAAGGCAGGAGAAAGGTGGATGAAACAAATCCAGGAGTGGAGAGAGGGGGCGAAAAAAAAAAATAGTGACAGGGCAAAAGCATAAAAAGCATGCTCACCATATACTGGACAGTAGAGCTGGACTTGCGTTTCTGTCCCCAGGCGATTGATGGATGGATGGATTTATTGACAGATGGATGCACGGTAGAAGAAGAGGGGGGAAGATAAAGTAACCAAGTACAAAAAGTAAATGGACTGGAACAAAGCACAAGAAAGAACTAAACCAAAACGTATGCACTTTGATTGGTAATGCAGATTTCAGTCCTTTATAAAAAAAAAAAAATACAGAATCAGACTTCTCCGAACAGCTTGGACAAAGCAGAAGAAGGACGAGGGTTTCCCTTCAAGTATTGCGAAAAGTAGGGAAAAAGGGTGGTTTGAGCGGAAGTCATCAAGAAGAGGATGTAAAAGATGGGGAAGCAGATCACAGAAGAGTCGTGTAGACGGCACAAATATGACCCGCTCGTCTTCTGTCGACAGATTACAATCTTTCAGTGGGGAACAAGGAGTAAGATGGAGGCACAATAGAATAGCAAGATAAGGAAATGCAAAATGTATTCTGTCAGAATAAAAGCAAGACTGTGCTTGGGAAGTTGTAAGATGTGTCGCGATAATTCAATGTGATGATTTATCATCTCTCATTGGAATTATATCGTGATGAATCTCTTCATTTGTCCAGTATTTAATTCACACAGGACTATAAAGAAATAGGCTTTTATCATGTGGTTATTTCATACGGATTATTTATTTACTGAATTACCAGAAAATATGCTATATCACTATCGAGATATAAATTGACCATATATCGGGATAGAAGATTTTAGCCGTATTGCCTGTCCCTACTGTACGTAATCATTTCAAATGAACACGCCATTAAAAATATGTAAACCTCACGTTGTATTTTACATTCTTGCGAATCTTGTGAATAGTTTTGTAGCAGTTAATCCGTCTATCTAACCATCAAATCGATATAAGAAGTATAAGAATGCTACATGTAATATCTTTTTGGAAGCATGTTGTTATCAACATAACAAGACTGCATGAAAAGCTGAATGAAATAGCTTTTATGGGCAGTAGCTGGCTGCACAGAACGCTAAAGGTTGAGCTTAGTCAGTGCCACAGAGAGGCTGCCTCCTTTGCTCTGAACAGGTGCTGAAAACGGTGCCATTACACATTAATAAGAAAGGAGGGGAGGCCGAGTGGAGTCGCCAAAAGGACGTGAAGGAACAAGAGAAGAGGGAAGGACGGAGGGAAAGCAGGGACTGCAGCAAACGAAGTAGAAGACGCCGTTAGAAAATGGTTTGGGGCAAGTGTGTGGGGAGCCTGTTGCTAGGCAATGAGTGGAAGTAAATGTCTATTTCTGTCGTCTGAGTTTCCAGGGTCCAGACTGGCAGCTATTCCTGAAACCGGAGTCACATTCCCTACTGAACCGACTGAGCAGATAGAAAGAGGAGGGTGGGGCGCGCACACACACGCACGCACGCACCCATGCGCACACACACACACACACACACACAAGCAAATCACACATGCGGACACCCACGCTTACGCACAGTCAATGTGCAGGCATGCTCACACCCCCATTTGCGCTGTCGTTCTCTATTCAAACTGAATGTGACACACACACACACACACACACACACACACACACACACACACACACACACACACACACACACACACACACACACACACACACACACACACACACACACACACACACACACACACACACACACACACACACAGTCACATTTACGGGTACACAAACACACCTCTACCTAACATAATGTACAATGTTGAGGAGCAAACACATTCTTATGCATGTACAGTACACTATGTTCCACAGCTCTGTCACACACTCTCATGCATGCACACATTCATTGGACGCTCTGTGTGGGATGTGTTACTGCAGTGTGTGTTCATGCAAGCGTGGGATGGTGAGAAAGCTTCATTAGAAAGGATGAACTGGAATGTGGGGTCAAAGACCAGATGGGGTGAGCAGGAATAGGAAGCACTGAAAGAGGAGGAAGAGACAGAAACGGAGGGATGAGAGGCAGAGGGAAGTGATGAAAAAAATGAATGGGGAAGCTGACAGATGGTTACATTTGATAATGGAGATGGAGAGGTGGCAATGAGATGGATAAAGCCAAATCAAAATAAAGGGTGCTTTCAGAAGGATGTGCTACTTGAGGCTTGTGCTCCGACATGCAGGCTGACAAAAGCACACCCACACACACACCCACACACACACATACACACACGCGCACACACACGCACACACACACAGTCGTCAAACTCACTCAACAGGATTTCTGATACAGATGTACACAATCTGAAAACAATCTCAACATATATCACATGAAATTACACATCCGATGAGATGAGGCACAAAATTATGAGAAACACATTTAGCTTCAGAACACAAACAGGAGATTAGCCAGATTAGGAAAGAATCAAATAGTGGAGCAGAGAAGATCATAAGAGAAGAAGAAGAAGAAGAAGAAGAAAAAGAAGCAAGAGGAGGTGTGGGAGGAAGGTGTGATGACCCTTACCTTGACATCTGCCTTTTTGTTGAGCAAGGTCTTAGCTGCTGCAATGACAAACACAGAGACGATTAAGCAGTCAGAGGGAGAAATGAGCAGAAACAGACAAGGAAAGCAAGTGATTCACATTATCTGCTGCATCTTTAACTACTAAAGAGATTTCATTCTTTAGACTTTGACAAACTTTGATATTTTATCGACACTGCAGTAAAATTGTCTTTTTGCAAAGAAATGGTACAGTTAAGCTAAAGCCATTTGTATGTCAATTGCTCAGTGAGTGTTGCCTTAAATCTTGTTGTTGTATGCTCAGTACTACCCAAATGTTTTCGCTAAAACCTTATTATTTAAAAACTCTTCCACTACTCCGAGAAGCTTTTTTGTCCGTGCATAAGGCTAATCATGAGGAAGTGTTTTAAAGAAGGTTTGCGTGTGTTTGGGATGTACTGAGCATACAAATGGATAAAAGATACTTGGTTATACTGCTCGAGCGGTGTGAGAGTTTGTAAACTGATATAGTTTTGTGGCTGCTAAACGCCAACACCTATTTCTTCAATGAAATAACACTTCTCTCTGTTTTTTGATTCTATGTTCACCTTGGAGGCATGCGACAAAAACAAAGTTTTCTTCACAAATTCAAAGCAACACTTGGTGAGTAATTGGAAATTAGGGAGTCAGAGTTGGGCTGCAAGACCATGATGTGTGAAAATGTTTCTTTTTTCCCTTCTAGTGATGCTGTGCAGCCAAGATATCATTTAAAAACACCCCTCTGCCAGTAATCAATACAGAATCTCACTCATTATGCAATTGCACGAGCTGTGAAGTAATCGAAAATCACCACCCGTGCTAAATTAGAGTGACACATATGCTTTTATAGATCTAGAAAGTCACAACCCACAGGTCCCGAGGTGATTGATGCTAAATGCTACAGCTGGTCGTCAGGTGGAAAGGCAATTATTCACCTTATGTATTTTCCCTGTCTGCCTTGAGGCTACCTACACAGTCCAGTTGCTATGTCTTTCGACAATATAAAGACGTTGTTGTCAGTGAAATAAAAACGTATTCCGATTCCTTACTTCACACCAATTCTTGTGCCAGGGTCCTTCGCATGGTTGCGAGGAAACGGAAACAAAGATGGCTGCCGTGCCCAACACAATAAGCCCTGCCTTAAAGAACTCTGTGGGGGCCTTAAGGAGGATTAGTTGTCAGTCTGCTCTCTAATGATGGGTAATGAGGGAGCTGGTGAGGAGAGGAAGAATGATACTGTAGAGACAGTCCCCTGATGAGCATAATACCCGTAATCCCTTACAACAGTGGAGCCCGCGAGCAGACAACAGAAGACGGTCCGCAGGGCGTTCACCATGACTGCACTGCTAAAGTACGAATAGCAAGGTGGTCCGATTGCATCAGATAGACGCACGTTGGCCCAGAGGGACCCCAAAATAAGAGCCAGACTCTCTGTGGTGTGTCGGTGGAGGCAGTGTCTGCCTGTGAGGATGTAGATGGAGCATTAACACTAACGACACACCAGGTGATGTGGGCGAGCAAATGTGGGCAGTTTTACTGCTTAAAGAATGATACCAAAAATGCACTAGCAGACTTGTTGGTACTGTACAGCCCTGACCCTGCACACATACATACAGGAAGTGAAGTGTCATGTCCTATTTTGGATGATTATCTGTTATGCATGTCTAAAAGTTACATTTACTGTTACTGTAAATGAATCACTGGAGCGTCCATTAAAATGGGATATCTTTGGATATTTTTCAAACAATATTGTTGCAATTATATTGAATTCTACATATTGATTTTTTTGGATGAAATGATCTTTGTGAATCAAAAAGACAAATTAGAACCATAGACCGCTAACTTGAATGAGGATTAAATGTATTAATCGTGCGTCTCTTCTAGACTTTATCAGACCGAATGGATCGATTTCCAATATTAACACCAAGTCATTTCACAGGGGTTGGGACACTCAAAAAAAGATTATCTACAGATATTTCACAAGACAAAACACCCAAGACAGGGCACCTCTCACCTCTCGTGTGACAGCTAAATCAAAAAGAATACACCAGCAAAATGAATTTGGAAAAACGCTGGTGCCCGTCACCTGCCAGTTCAAGTCCCAATCTCCTCTCTACCCTAGACATAATCCTTACTGGGACTGTTTTTAAAAGAAGCTGAGAGCAATTTAAAGTCTAATCAGATGCAATCACATCAACAGCCAGCCACGTTACATAAAAACCTATTTCTGGCAGTCTGGGATTTCTCTCTCTCTCTCGCTCTCGCTCTCTCTCTCTCTCTCTCTCTCTCTCTCTCTCTCTCTCTCTCTCTCTCTCTCTCTCTCTCTCTCTCTCTCTCTCTCTCTCTCTCTCTCTCTCTCTCTCTCTCTCTCTCTCTCTCTCTCTCTCTCTCTCTCCCTCTCTCCCTCTCTCCCTCTCTCTCTCTCTCCCTCTCTGTGTCCCCAGCTACATTGAAATCAACTGGGCAGTAATTCGTTAGCAAAGGAAGTCCAATCACAAGGAGGCCAGTTCAAAGTCTAGTAGAGCCCCAGTTCTTTTAAGTAAAAAAAAAAAAATCACATCCTTAAAAGCTGTCACTTGAAAAGTGAGACAGTGACCAAACACTAGCCCCCTTCTGTTCAAGCTTTCTTTTATTACTTTTCCACCTCAGTGGTCAGAGTATCTCATGTTTGAAGGGAAGTTTGCATATTTCAAACAGTCAAGGACGGAGCAATGGGAAGTGAGAAAGAGGCACTACATAATCCGGAGGGATGTGAGAGTGGCATTAATGTGCATGGTTCATGGTCGTGCTGTTGTTCCTCCTTCCGAGGGCTGCTTGTTACTGAGGAGAAGAAACGGGGTCAGAATAGTGTCATGTTCATTCTCTCGTATTATCTGATGGCTTCGCAGAAGAGGAGAGGATATGAAAATAGTCTAGAGAGGAGAAGACAAAGTGGTAAGGGTATTTCACTGTGCTCTTTCCAAACACCGTTATTCTGTATGCATTCTGTGACGAAGAGGGAGAAATCTCTGTGGAGACCTGAAAAATCAAAAAGGAAGCTCAATTCAAACCGAAGGTGGAGAAGCAAGGTGCACTCCTTACCTCGCCATACATTACACGTGAAGCAAGAAGAGAGAGGAGGAAGAGATTAAAAAACACAAAACCACTACTGTGAATTCCCACTATAGATCACACAAGATGCACAACTGCAGGAGCGAAGCAAGGATGGGCATGGATGCACATTCAGAAGTAGGTGCGAGAGTTCCTCAAGAACTTTTTCTACACAAACCACGTTGAAGGCCAGATTAATTTGCCCAACCCCTGCATGAGGACAGGGTGAGTTCTAGTAGACAGTGGTTGTTGCATTTGTGTGTATGAATATGCAAAATAGAGCGAGGCCTCCATTAAGCTGGTGAGGCAGAGTGAGGCTGATAGGGGGAGGCAGCTCACTATAAATATTTGATTGGAGACTAGTGGAGGCTCAGGGACACAGAGAGGACTGTGGAGTCCCAGTGGGCCACAGAAACAAGGACACTGCCACTAGTTCTGTCTCCTTAGCTCAATGCTAGACTGTCATGTGAAGCTCTTTGATGTTTGTGCCTGCGGTTCATCTCCGCAAAGTTTGACCCCAGA
Organism: Echiichthys vipera; assembly: GCF_963691815.1. Lineage (NCBI taxonomy): Eukaryota > Metazoa > Chordata > Actinopteri > Perciformes > Trachinidae > Echiichthys > Echiichthys vipera. Next base: position 9,227,408 of record NC_139829.1, on the reverse strand, counting down.
GCCGTGTACAGGTTGCTGAACACTAACTGCTGCTCATGCAATAACTGCAATGACAGTCAAGTGCAATAATCGTCAATAGCTGTAGATGTTTGGTCACCTATAACTTTGTTCTGTCTGTAAATATCAGTCACTGAAATATAAATAGTGTAGCTTCTCTATATTATCAAACCACTTACATTTCCATATATGTATAGTCATGTATTTTTTACAAGTGTATATATTCCTATTGGTATTTGTTCTGCTAAACTGTGTTTACTGCCGTTGTGTTTTAAATGCAATGACCATAAATCATCTTATCATACATATTTGTGGTGTTAAAAATGTCAATGACATCACCCATATATCTCTGAAGGAATGTTTTAAGGCTTACTATTTGGTTAATCAGCGCTAACATCCTTCAAATAAATAGTATGTCGATATTTTTAGCAACTGACCAAACAACAGCTAAAAGGTAAGTAAATATATTAGATCCAAATTTATAAGGGGGCAGAAAAAAAGTGGGATAAGGGAAGATCCTGTCTGTCAGTTGCATGTGTAAATTGTTGGCGAATAAGATTTCTGCAAGTTTTATTATAGACCTCTTAAAAGGTAAAATGGCTTTTACACTTTGTATGCAATTGCACCAACTCTAAAATGTGCGTTCTGTCTGAACACATGGCTACATATTAGGTTACTGAGTTTAAAATTAAAAGATCAGCTGATGTCTATAGCATTGGCTATATCTTGTTGGAACGCATGTACAGAATATATATTGTGAACTTCATATACAGGCTGTGGAGTATATGTGAGCTATGGCTCAGTTTAGTCAGCGGGCTTCTATGAGATATATTCCCCCATGCAAAAAGCAACAGCTTCAAAGGTTTTACACTTCATGAGAACCAGCCCAGCCTTGCATCTCCCACAGTGTTCACCATGCACCACACTCCCCCCTCCCCATCCGGTGTTGCAGCGCATGCACCAGTCCAGTGCCCCATGCAGCATTCACCGACAGCTCTTTGGGCAGCTCCATCCTTAAAGTGACAGGGGTGAACTTTCCAGTGTCATTGTCAGACAGAGAAAAGAAGAGAGAGGGACAGAGGAGAGTGAGATATGACAGTATGATGGAGAGGATTGACAGATTATAGGAAAGTGACGGGGTAAAATGGAGTGGTGATGTGACAGAGGTGAAGGTGGAAGGAAAAAAGAGAAACGAGAGAGACAGGACAGCAGTTGGGCTGGATTGAGGCCATGCTCTGTGGCTGCGTCTCGAGATGAGGATGAGAAGATGATGGGTGAGTATGGGTCAGTGGTGATGGGTGCTGCAGTTATAAGATCTCAGACAGGAGGTGATAGATGTGCTGACACGGAAAATGACAGCAGTAGCTTGGCTTCCATCCGAGTCCTTTACCAACTATGAAGTATCAACATAGAATGGGGCAAATGGAAACTGAAATATTTACAAATACATCAAAAAATAATTTCTGAAATGAAATATAATTTGCAAAAAAATATAGCAACATTTGTCATAAAAACTGTCAAGTAGATTTGAAATGAGAGCTTTATCTATGATGAAATCCTACTTTTACTCTCCTTGCAGCTATTGATTTGACCGTTTAATGATTGGTGAACCGGTGTTTAATGATTTCTTGGATGAAAATAAAACAAATATGGCAAAGAACAGCTGAACAAAATCTTTCCTAACATTTAACTTTTCCCTCTTTTCTTATCAGCCTCTGTAAGATTTAAAAATCTTTACTTGCCTTCACTCAGTGACTTTAGTTGCATGTTTTTTGAATTAATCAAAAGGTTGAAAGCTAGACAGTAAAATGGAAATGTAGCTAAGGCTGCAGATGATGAGGAAATGGGAAGATGTAGTTAGTTGCCACGTGGTCAGCCATGCTCTGAGCTCCCATGCCGAGGAAGGAGAGAAGAAGGAGAAGAATAAAGAGTAAAAGACCGAGGGACCGACAAAGGAGAAGGGGGAGAGGGGTGGCATGCCCTGGGTGAGCCACCCATGCTACCTTGTTCCACCAGCCCTGCAGTGGTGCCGGCGGCTGCCGCTGCCGCTGCTGCAGCCGCAGTGACAGAGGCTGGAGCGGTGGTCTGCCTGCTGCCCACTGTTAAAGAGTCCAGTAGCCAGTCACGCATGAAGAAAGAGAGTTACAAGGCAAATAGGAAAAGAAGACGAGAAAAAGAGGTGAACAAAGGACAGAAATGGTGGAGTGATATTTAGAAAGAAGGGGCGAAGAACAGAATGTGAGGGGAGACAGCAGGTAGGTGGGCAGGGTGGAGGGAGAAAAATAAAGGTGAGACAAAAGAAGGCGGAGACATTAGTTCAGAGAAGGGGGATGCATTCATTATACAGAGCACTGACATTATTTGGCTGTGACACAAATCCGCTGCCGTCATCTGAGAATCTTTGATGCTTGCATTTTGTCTCAACGTGTCCCCAAAAAACACTATGAGGATACTACTGTTTAAGGATTCCCCCAAATAGTCGACCAAGCACACCAAAAAAATCATTCTATCTATATCTAGTCTATCAGTCGCAGGGGAAAAAAAACATATTTTCAGTTTTAATTTAATTTAAACTTCTTTCTTATATGGTACGAATACTACAAGACTTACAGTGAACTTGTTAAGGGGAGCATACAAACAACTGGTTTTATGGCATATTTTGGTTGAATTGCAACCTGCAATGAAGACAATATTGTATATCTGGTATTTCTCATAATTCCCATGAATCCCCATTTAAAAGTGTCCACCTATGATATTGCCGGAATCTTGCAACCCTTTTCTTCGTCCTCCTCTTATTTATCTAAACTTTTTAATTATTTCTCATTCACCTGATGATCTCACACTGCTTCCTAAGAAGAAAAAAGATAGTGAGGAGGGAGTGTGTGTGTGTGTGTCTGTGTGTGTCTATGTGTGTGTGTGTGTGTGTGGCTTAAAAAGGGAAATGATCTGAACACCCACTTAACATCCACTCAGCTCTTCAACTCTCTCAATCACTCAATCACTCTCACACACACACACACACACACACACACACACACACACACACACACACACACACACACACACACACACACACACACACACACACACACACACACACACACACACACACACACACACACACACACAGACACACACACACACACACACACACACACACACACACAAACATAGTTTTACATATGCAAAGTGTATGCATAATGCAGACTTGTGATTTCATTAAAACAACGTGTTCCAGTTCAACAATCATCAAGGAACTGCTTTGAATTCTTCCGGTTATCCGTTACCACGATTAACCCCGAAAATATATCAGTCAAAGCTCATATGAAGCTTACAAATCAGCTCCATCCAAGCCTGGCTGCATTTAAACATTCTTCCATACACATTCTGACTTCTTGTTGCATGCAAAAAAAGAAAAATCTTTTTTTTCTTCCATGTTTCATTTCACTGACCACAACAGTGCTGGAAATGCCTCATTAAGTGAAACTGAAATACTGGAATGTCAGTGTCTGTATAATAAATAAAAGAAAAAAAGAGAGAGGTCCCGACTGAAAAAAGTCATTTGTGAAAGTGTCTCTGAGTGTCACAAGGTGGGAGGTGTACAGAAATTTGTATTTTGTATCTTAGAATAAAGCAGAGATTTATAATAGTTGTTAAACCTAAAAGAATCTATTAGAGAGAGATATAGAAATACAAGGACAAGGACACTGATACAAACTGATCAAATTCAGTGTTTCCCCATATTATACCGCAGCAGTTCAATGCAGTGCAGAAATAGGCAGGTTGGTCTTATGTACTGAACTTCTACACAGTGAGGACATCTAAAGCAATGGTGAGTATGAAAGTGTGGTCAATACAGAACTTTCTATATTTAAGCTATTGAGTCTCACTGAACTGAATTTCTGACTAACGCGGAAGGAGTCTCTCTTACAAGTTATTGTAATTACACTGCTAAATACTTAAATAAAGAATAAAGTAAAGGGGAAACACTGAAGTTGCACAGAGAAAATGTGAAATAAAAAGAAAATATATATATATATATCTTTAGTGAAGGGAGACAAATACGTCTCTCTGAATGTTTACTGTTACAACTATTTAAAAGGCACGTGCCACTATTTTGGCAGAGGAAACTAAAAGGAAGTTATTGACAGATTTAAGGTAAAGTATCACTTTTAAGAGTCACAGTCCTCCAAAATTGTGGCATGTTCCTAAAATCCAAACTGTCTTCTATATTCAACACATATTTTAGTTTCCCTGGTACTGAAGTATTTGCATAAAACTGGTATGCAGACGATACAATCCTGTCATTTAGCATTGATTGATGTTGGTTCACTGATATGAATGGTGGATTTACAGTAATGATAGACATAAGAATAATGTCCAGGCAACACTTACCAGAGAAATTTCGAGAAACCAGCATGGTAGTAAGAATGGCCCCCTGAGGAGACACAAAAAAGAACAGCTGTTCAATTTCAACCACTCAAACCACAATCCTATAATCTGTCAATCTCTGTTACTGACTGACCACAGCAGTGATTATTATCCATGAAAGACTTGTGTGTGCTGTTTTAAACTAGGTTAAGGATCCTTACATACATCAGGTGAAAATTAAACTTGATTTAAATAAAATGCAAAGAAAACTGCACTGAAATAGAACCACCAACGCGTTTTGACTGACAGATAATGATCGGAGATATATCCACCAATAAAACCATCTCACAAATGAAGACAGAAAAAAAACTTAAAGCACAAACTTGGCTCTAAAGAGAGAATACAGACAGAGAGAGAAAAGCAGACAATCTTTTCCCTGGAGAGATCATTTACAACTGGAGCTGAGAACTTTTTATAGGGCTATTAAAATGGTACTGAATTGCAAATAGACCATGGTATTTAAGAGCTGTGGAGGTTGATAATATACTTCACACCACTCGGCCACAGCCAGAGCTAAAACTAACATGTGTGGGTGTCTTTTTTTCCTTAATGGTGGATATCTTTATTTGGAACATATTTTCTTGTATTTGTTAGTTACAGTGAAGATGATCCACAATCTGATGTCACACTCAGTGTCACACACTGCCTCTCAGCGTGGTTTATATATATATATATATATATACTGTATATATATATATATATATATATATACTGTATATAAATAACGACAAAAAAACTTAAAGGAATCATGGTGTTCATGTGTTTCAAACGCAATGTAGCGGGTTGCCTGACTGTTCTTTTCTTGGCGTGCCAGGTGGTGTTTAATCAGACAATTGAATGATTAGGTTCATATTAAAGGTCAATCCCCACATGGATAAATGAATCAGTGTTAACACATCCATGAACCCACTTATTAAAAATCACCAGACAGAAGGATCACAATTACACAAGCAATTATTAGAGCCACAATGCAAACTCAGTTTAAATTAGTATATTGCACAATGAGCTACACTCTGCGACAGGAAATCTCTTTTAAATAATTGTCAAAAAGGTTCAAATGAAGTTCTCCAACAGAAACAGTCAAAAGTTAAAACAAAAATCTCTTTTCGGTTTCAAGCACAACAAAATAAAGAAAGAATTTCGGTTTGTTTAATTCTGTTTTAGTTGTTTTTGTAGGAGTGAATCATCTTCTCAAACTAAATAATAAGGATCTCTGATAAGTTTCAGTTTCGTTTTTCCCCCGCGTTAGGAGTGGCGCCTCTTCCCAAACAAAGGATCTTTGAACAAGTGAATCTCCAATGATGTTGGAGTTTTCTGAGAATTGGAAACATGCGACAATGTAGAGACAGAATTAACATGCTGTCGTGTAAATAAGATAAATAACATAAGTCTGTTTATTTTTTATCTAAAAGGACGAGGTATAGAGCTGTTCTATAGGAAAGGGATCCTAAAATGACTTCTGTGTCAGTTGTGTTTGACGCTATTCAGAAAATACAATAAAATAAAATAAACTTAACTTTCAAGGGGGGCAGGGGGTGCCGTTGGGGGGAGCGGGGCGCCCCCCTTATATAATGGTAAGGGAACACTGATATACCGTATATATTTTTTTTTCTACAACATTTAGGAATATTATATTGGGAATACAAATGAGGCACATTCAAGTTCTTTAGGTGATTTTCTTATATCATGTAATGTTTTGTGTAACATCTTTGTCATCTTTCAATATTCAACAGATTATTTTTTTACCAGCCATGACAGCGACGCTCGTGTTCACCTTGTGAGTTAGTGCGTGTGCGTGCGTGTGTGTGTGTGCATGTGTCCTGGAGACACCCACTGTAGCGTAAACTAGAGGTTTTTGTAAATATTTGTGCTGGGTGTAGTTGTGATAGATTAGTCAATAAGGATCAATGAAGAAAGATGAAGATCGGCTTTCTCCATGTGATTTTATTTCCAAATAATTTCCTTGCAAGGAAGGCTGTCTTCGAGACACCTGCACAAACGGCTCCCGTCAGGAAGAGTGCCCCGAAGGTCAGGTTCTGTAGAGCTTAAATACGGATAGCGCAGCCCAGCTGGCATGACGTTTACAGCAACATATCAGAACACAAGGGTGACTTGTCCTGTATTTTGAGCTACACAAAGTCATAGTTATAAATTTCAACAGTGTTTCTATGTTATTTTGTCCGTGCAAGATACAGTCAGGAAATGAGTGTGATCCCAGCAAGTGACCTAACCCTAACCCCCCTGTCCCCGACGCACCCGAGACAGAATGACAGACACCGTTCTGCACTGTTAATCAGCCAAAGTGTGTGAGAGAAGGAGCAAGAGAGAGAGATAGAAGGTAGACTATTGCACGCAACGTTTTTGTAAGTTATTAATAAGTCAGGCTGCTCGGAAACTTGCTTTGTCATTTTTTGATCCTCCCGTGTGGATCGGCTTGCTCATCACTACTGCGTTCAGTCACACCATTGGCAGGTAACTTTATTTCTAAATACATTACATTAACTAAATATTGTATTTTGTGGTTTAGACTATGTAAGTGAATGTGTAACCATGCCAACATTCATTTCTTTCTTAATGTAAAAAACGAGAAGCAAATGGTTCATCCTGATGGTATGTTGGTTGAATGGTCGTTCTCTACTCAAACTGAATGTGATATACACACATGCACACGCGCACATGCACACACACACACACACACACACACACAAACATAATTCTACATATGCAAAGTGCATGCATAATGCAGACTTGTGATTTCATTAAAATAACGTGTTCAAGTTCAACAATTATCAAGGAACTGCTTTGAATTCTTCCAGTTATCCATTAGACACACACACACACACACACACACACACACACACAGTCAGCAATAAATCAGTGAAGACGGAGGTCTGTATCTTAACTATTATTATTATTTTACTACAACCTCAGTCAGGAGAGAAAGCACTGATACATATGCCATCTCTATTAAACAAATGTGATGTTTTATACTAAGCATAGGTTCAAGTTGAGGAAAGGATTATTTTATCATGTACCAGAGCTTATTAGAGCAGAAATAGGAGATGTGGGAGAGCATGAGCGTGCAAACAGACCTTGAGTTTCCTCCTGGCATTGAATTTCTTCAGGCACTCCACAGTCTCCTGTCTGTGCATCATAGACGCCACCGTGGACCGTTGCTGGGACAATGAAGAAGACAAAGAAAAGACAGGAGGAGAAGAAGAGGAAGAAGAAGACAAGAATGAATTGGTTAATCGAAGTCTTTCTATAGACGTGCAGTAGATGTGTGGAAAAACTGCTGTCTGTTTGTGTATCTCAAGTTGAAGACACTTACGCAGACCCATGGGTGCTTGAGGGCCTCCTGAGCAGTGATCCTCTTGGCTGGGTTGATGGTCAGCATCTGGTTGATCAGGTTTTTGGCCTCTGGGGTGACTGTGTCCCACTCAGGGGAAGGAAACTAAAGGGACAAACAGAGCCACACGTCAAGCTCAAACGATTAGTTGATCAGTTAGTCTGCCTTTGATTAATTCACCGCAGTTTAAACTAAAGGACACATTTCCATAGGTGCTGTAGAGAACAGTCAATACTTATATAATCATTTTTAAGAAGATGAAACATTCATCACCCGTTTATCAATTTATAAATCTTTATTGGCTTTGAAAATTCAAATGACTAAACTTCAATGATTGGCTAAACAAAATGTAACTTTAAGAAAAAATCTATTAAAACCCTTAAAGTCCAGGGGAGAGTTTGCTCACCTGTTCATTAATTGAAAATCATTTTCGGACCATTTAGGCTTCAAATCCAAGGGCAACGATGCACACCACTTGTTGTCTTTGAATGTCAACATCACCTGTCTCAGTAACTGGATTTGCATATCTTTGATATTAATTTTAAACATACAAAATCTTTTCTGACCAATACAGTTTTTGTTTAGGATCTGACGCCTTGTCATCAGTTCACACTGGAAACTGAAAACAAAATGTTCAAGTAGAGCTGTGGATGCTACGGAGTGAACGGTAGAAAGTTCGGCTCTCCAAATTGCCACACAGTAGGAGTTGTGAGCAGTTGGGTCAAGAACGAACTCTGGACAGGATAAAATGCAGGACTGACATGAGTTAAAGGATTTCTAAAGAGCACTGAGATTGATTTCCCCCCCCCCATCAATCCTTCTGTGTCACTTTAAGACGTTGTAGACTAACAAAGCGTTTTACCAGATGACTGTGTGACAACTTCTTTTTGTCATTAACAAAGTACATGAAAAACACAGTGTTTTGCGTATTGACCCTATGTCTGAAGAGAAAGCTGATTTATTTGGATACTTTACAGTAAAAACATACAGAGAACAACAACCAGCACAGAATAGACATGAACCCAGGATGTAGCCGGTCTGTGAGCCTTCGACACTGTAGCCACTGTTGCCCCCTGTGGATGTGTTTTTCAACAATATCACAAGGCCAGTCCAAGAACAGCCCCAAGCAATTTGTCAAGGAGCTCTAAAACCATCAGGTCCTGTTGTGTTCAGGCATAAATGTTGAGGTCTGGGTCCTATGAGCGCAGAATCCCTGCCAGAAAATCAGTCAGCCTCTCTCTATTTGGCATGGACTTAAATGTGATCTAAGGTGAGGCTGCCTCTCTTGGACCCCCTGAAATATGAATGAGGTGACTGAGTTACGTAACACGTGCCAAAAAGGAATGAGGGCGGTGGGAGGAGAGGAGAAGGGGGGAGGGCATTACAGCAGGAGGGGAGAAATAAGAGAGCAGGAGAGGAGAGGAGACTCACATCGTAAGCCCCGGCCTTGATCTGCTGGTACAGCTTGTGCTGGTCCTCGTCCCAGAAAGGAGGGTAACCCACCAGCAGGATGTAGAGGATCACCCCTGAGACACACACGCACACACACACGCACACGCACACGCACACACACACACACACAGAAAATGCACAGATTGTTAAGAAATATTCTTCAGTGTGTGTTTGTTTATACGTGTGGGTGTGTGTGTGTGTCTCTCTCTCTCTCACTCACCGCAGGCCCAGATGTCCACAGGTTTGCCATATGCCTCTTTCCTCAATACCTCAGGGGAAAGGTACCCCGGCGTGCCAGCAAATCCTGTAGCAAAGACACACACACTTAAACACACACAACTGATTGACGTGCTAAAGGCAACAGATTCTGCTATCCTTGGATCGTCTTGTATAAAAGGAAGATAATCTATTTTGTTAGCTAAGACCTATTCATCCAAACAGCGGACGGAGATCTTAAAGACAGACCTTGAGGCTTTAAAGGCTTTAAGGGCTTTAAGGTATGTGATTGTGAATCTCCCTTTGAGGAAAAGCCACACACTCCCCCACTGATGGGCACAGCTGTTTGTGGAGAAGATCCAGGTGAGATGTGGAAGTGTGCCTCAACAGAACTGAACTGTCCCCCCCTCTCACAGGTTTTTATTTGCTAATTCATCCCCATGTGCCCAAGAAAAAACTACTCTTTTACAAACAAACAACCTAGCATTTGATTTAAGCAGTTGATCAGGAAAAATACAGTTGTCCACCGAGATCACCAACTATAGCTAACAGCGCTAGCATTGACGACGGAACGTAATTCGATCACAATGTGCCTCTAGTTGCCATGCAACTGGTAGCTTTATACAAACTGTCAACCTGACATACGCTTACGGTCGGGACAGACTTCCTCAATGAGCAGTGCGTGGCGGCTGCCTCACTGAAACTGCTCACATACTACCTTTCTACATTAAGTTTTGACAATAATAATGGTCATTAATGATAGAATGTATTATTTATATTTTTGTTAGTCAGAGAAGGTTGAGATGCTGTCCAAGGTGTTTTATATTTAAATCTACATATACACACGTTGAACTGTAGTAAAAGTGCTGTCAATATGACGGCTCAGGCGGGAAGTGTGGCTGTTCCAACCTGTTAACATGGGCGGCGAAATAAAAAGCAACAGGTTTGGCGTTGCTAACGCTGCTGACGCGAGATGTCCATCTCTGGCAGTAGCAGAGCCGCTATTGGCCTGCGAGCCGCACTTTGAGCAACCAGTTTAAATAGAAATTTTGCTGATTTAAATCCAAATCTATGTGTAATTTGAATTCCTAGGAAAACTACTCAATAAAAGTCTGTGAATTTATATTATGTGTCAGAGTCAGAACTGTTCTTTGTTTTTGTTGTGTTAACAACAGTGATGCCATTTGGTTAATTTTTATTTCTTGTCTTATGAGATGATGTCATGAGACGCATCCTTTACCATACATTTAACACACGTCTGCAGTCGTTAGCACCGACTTTAACGGAACATTTATTTCAATCGCCCTAGTTCTAATAAGCCCAAAACCACAAAAAAAGGGGTTAACTCCTGTATCTGCTGTACTCACCAAACCAGGCCTGCTGATCCCCCTGCACCTCAATGGCCAGGCCAAAGTCAGCCAGCTTCACTGCGGCGTTCTTACATTTGCTTGCCAGGAGCAGGTTCTCTGGCTGAAGTGGGGTCAGAGGAGAGAAATAAGCTTATCAAACATACACACTGTCCTGGTGGAGGGGAGGGGAAGAGCTGGAGGTAGAAAGCTATGCATGCACAAAGTTTGTAACTGGGTTCATAAAGACACTGTAGTCAACACACACACACAACACACAAACATAAAGTAGATGCCATTTGAATAACTTGCGTTGACACACAAAAGCTATACAATAAAAGTTAGTTTAATCACCTTGTGGACTAACTTTAATTGTAATGTTTAGCTTTGTGTGTCTACCCAACTTAGTCAAGTCTGCTGTGCTTTTCTGTCCCAGCCTCATGTGATGTGCTATGGGTCTATAGGCTCAATCTCTGTGGCCCAGATAATGCAGCCAGCCTCATTATTCTCTGTCAGAAGGGGGCTCTAATAATGGGTCTGCTATCCCCACTGGCCCCCCTGCTCTTTCTCATTTTGTCTCTCTACGTCTCTCTCAATCTCACTTTATCACTGCCTCTGTAAAAAGCACCTGAAAACAAAAGCTAACGACAAATAAAAGCAGTCTGGTGGGAAATATTCATATCAACAAAATATCAAATTTATTTTTATTCACTGATGTCCATGGTGTTCATGGCACTGGAAAAAGCCCCGGGCTAAACTAACAAGATTACCCACACATTACACACAACTACTGAGTCAGCTAGGCTAACAAGGTAACTCAGTCGATAGCCAGAGCAACACTAGCCTTTTCTCCAAAAAACCCACACTGAACTCCAATCTAACATTATATAGAAACAAATACAACCAGTTTAACCCGAGCAGTAAGATATTTTATGCTTTATATCAGCTCTGCCTCCAAGAATCGCATGTATAACTGCCAACCTAGGTTAACATCTTCAATCCTGGTTTGGGTTTAGTGTCATTTTAAAAAGCTACTACTTTCTCCAAAGCTGACTCTGGTCAACACCTGAGTGTAAACGACGTCTGTAATGACCACATGTTGACAGTTTGGGATTGGCAGAAGTCAAAGTCAAAGATCGCTGCGATCAAGCCCACTTGCCTTGCACTAATACAGATGTGCATGTTATAGGGGGCTTCTACTGATTTATTAACGTACTTGTACGATGGTTAAAAGTTCCAATTAGTTTGTCTAGTTGTTTCCTGAAATGCAACATAAGTTACAGCACTGAGAGAATGAGGACATTATATTTAGGCTGCATTTCTGACACTGCCTCCCCTGCATTGCAGCAGTGTGTCTTTGTACCCTCTGCTCTCTTCCCTCAGCTAATTTGTGTAAAGGCAAAGGGACACTGTGTATTTAAAGAACAGATACTTTAAAGTGTGCTTTTATTGCCTTTGAGCCCTTAAGTAAAAGAGAAGGAAACGATCAACAGTGAGACAGAGAGAGAGAGACTGCATCTGAGTGGACCAGTAATCCTACAGACGCTGTGCCTACTCGTGTCATCATTCTCCCCAGCTCTACCACTTGGTTAGGATTTACTCTTTTGTAAAGGAAGGAGTTTGAAATTGCCAACACTGCAGCAGTAAGATAATCCGTGAAAACTGGATGTGGGTGGAAATTCTGATGAAGCATGCACTTCCATCAAAAAAGGTGCATAAACGCAAATGAAAAAACATCCAGGCCACACGGATAAAACACACACATGCACGTACAAGCTCACGCACGAGCTCACGCACGAGCTCACGCACGAGCTCACGCACGCACGCACGCACGCACGCACGCACGCACGCACGCACGCACGCACGCACGCACGCACGCACGCACGCACGCACACACACACACACACACACACACACACACACACACACACACACACACACACACACACACACACACACACACACACACACACACACACACACACACACACACTCTGGTTGGGTTGAAAGGGTGAGGAAGGGAGTATATAGTGGAAGCTGTGTTTGAGAGCAGTTCATGAGTGGGTGTTTCAGATGAAATGATTCCCATCTTTCTCTCTTCCCTACTATTCTTCTTTGTGTAGAAGATCTGGAGCTTTTCCTCACTAACTCCTTCAGAGAAAGTGGCAGAGAAGTAGACCTCCATTAAGAAGACACTCCAGTATAAGCAGACTGCTGTAGTGTGGAAAGAGAAACTGGTCCTAACTTAATTTACCTTACATTGAAGAAAAGACTAAATGTGTGTATCTGGATTAAAGCCGGGGCTCAGTGTTGTTCTTCAGACTAGTGAAAAGAAAACATCCAAAACACATTAAGGTGTTTATTTTACTACACTTTGTCTGTTTGTTTCTGTAGATTTATCTTAAATTCACCAAAATATTTCATTAGAAAATGCCAAATTTGCATATTTACACATAACGTTTCAGAAAACTTGTAATGAAAAAAGAAAGTCTTATTGTCACTAATCAACTGGGGAAGTTTCAGGGTGATATGTTAGTTAAAAGTTACTCGATTCACCTGCAGTGTATTCATTTCTTTAAACGCTGATTCATTTATCATTTATCATTCACAGCCTGATTTATTTAACATTTTATTCCTAAAAACATGGAGAAAATAGATTTTTTTTAAGGCTGTTGCCAGAATTTTCTGATTCATGGAGTGATAAAAAGAGATATCTGTAAAAACCTTTGACTCTATTATGTCAAAAAAATGAAACAGGAACTTTGAACCTGGCTTTATCAAATGTTCACAATTTTGTTCTGAAAATATATGTAAATTAGTGCATATTTCATAAGATACTGCCTCATTTGCATATTTACACATAACAATTCAGAAAACTTGTGATACACAAATGACTTGTCTCAATGTCAGTAATTAACTGGTAAATTGCATTGTGATATCTTTTATCTATATTAGTTAATTTTGTCTCCCCAGGTTACATTCATTACTTGAATGAGGCTAAATAATGCTGCCTTTTTGAATGACACTAAAAACTATTTGCTGTACAGTCTGAACAATATGCACACATAGAAGTCAGTTTGCTGTGTTGTCACCTCATTTGCCATAACCCAATTCCTAATTTGAGGGCTCTTGTCGCCCAGGCTGTCCTCAGTCATCACACTATGACCTATTGCATGAAATGCTCTCTGATGCTTGGGTGGGAAACCAGATAGGCGTGTCAGCTAAATAAAGAAACAGCCACAACAGCTCTGATAAACACAAAACGCCTTTGCTGGAATGCCGGACCTGACATTTGCATAGAAGGGGCCTGCTTTGACAAAAGAGCATCATGCAAGACAAGCTGCCACGTACGGGCGTACACACACTGAAACGTGACCAGGTACAAGACAGTGGATTCACACCCAGCTTATCGTATTTGAGGAGCTGCTTTGTTTCCACAAGCACAGCATCGAGCCAGATTCAAACACTCACTTCAGTTTGGGTTTTAATCAAAGAAATCACATTAAACTGGGCTATTTACAATCTCTGTGTACAATCTAACTGAAAATGCATTTCAAGAAAAGCAAGAGAGCGAAAATAGGAGAACCATATGTCATAAGAACCATATGACATATGTGTAGGCATCTACAAAATACATCTATTAAGCAATTCCACAGTTCCAAGAAACTTTGTTACCAGTTCAAAATTAGCGTCTCACTCTCGACTTCCAACCCTAAAAAAGACTGCGCTACCAGCCGGTCAGCCGACATGAACAAATGAGTCAATTGATTTACAGAAAATGAGCTGTCACATTTGAATCACTGAGGGTCATTAACTGATCCAAAAAGGCCATTAAAACACAGGGAGTGTCTCATAATCAATAGTTAACATATTTATTTGACCAGTCAAGGAACTACAGGTCAGATTAAAGTATCTAGCCCCTGGGTCGTCTTGGAAGGATTTATCAGAAGAAAACAAACGGGCTAGCTGTGCAATGACATGATCCTGTTCCAAAAAGGTTAAAGAGCGAGCGGCCGCATTGGTCAGTCGGCATGACCAGCAGGGCATCCTTGAAATCTCCACAGACTGGGGGGGAAGTGGTGTTTACACAACAGAAGAAAAAGAAGGTGACTGCACAGAGCTGGTAAAGCAGAGGCAGAGAAAAGGTCAGAGATGGTGTGTGACTCTTAAGCTGCAGGGACTGCTGGGGAAAAGTGTGCTGTGGCCCGACTCTAAATGGCTTTCTAACTGCCAAACCAACTACTGTGTTGGTTATTTGATATAGGGTTACAAAGAAAGCAGTTGTTTTTGTAGACGAATCCGGCGAAGTACCGGAAACGAACAAGCTGCCATTGCTGCGGTGGCGTCTCCCCCCCTGTATGGGCACGATTGAATGGGAGCTGTCATTATAGGTGTACCTTTTCTACTTTTAGCTGTACTTTCTATGCAGCATTTCATTTGACAACGATGTCTAGGAAGTGGGGAAGAACCTGTGCAACTCTCTGCTGCTCTAACAGCAGTGGGAAACTTGAACGACACAAACCTTTACCTCATGAAGAGTATTTTTACGAGATTATTGATTGAGATTATTTAATTCCATCACTGATTTACCCAGCTACTTTACGTTTACATTGTAGTCATTAGGTTGCCCTAGTTAGAGTTAATTTACTCTGTGTGATCACGGCAGTCTTGATAGAGGCATCTAGCGTGAGCAAGCTAAGCAATGTTAGCATAGCTGGCATTACTTTTTCACTGATTTGAGCGAAGCAGCCGCATGCTGTTCATTGTGAGATTGATGAGTGTTAACCAAAACCTAGCGTGCTGTTGGGAACAAAGTCCCCTCTGTTAATATTCTTGATCCCTTTCTTGCTAACATCTTGGTCCTCTGCACGCCCAGGGAATCGATGTAGACCAGACGGCCTCAGACAGGGGCGCTATTCACAAGGTAAAGGTTTGTGTTGTTCACATTCAGTTCTTCTTGACATTGTTGTCAAAAGTAATGCTGCATAAAATGTACATATAAAAGTAGAAAATGTACACTTATGACAGTTCCCATTCAAGCGTGTGCATACCGGAGGGAGACGCCACTGCATTAATGGCAGCGCCGCTAGATGGCCAAACACACAAACGGCTCGCCGGATTCGTCTATATATCCGAGATAATTAAAACCCTCTCCAAGTCCTGAGGCTCTGCAGGTGACATCATGTCCACAAACATTACAGACAGCTTCTCATTTACTTATCAGACTTACACAGACTACACAAACAACACACCCACATCACTCACCTTCAGGTCCCGGTGCACCACGCCCATTTGATGGCAGTGAAGCACCGCCTCCAGGATCTGCTGGATGCAATGACTGCATGCAAACATCAAAGGGGGGGAGGGCGCATGTTAGTTTTAGCAGCGCTACAATCCCGTGCACAGGCCAGGGGGTGAGGGGAGGGAAGGTGTAGGGAAGGGGGGGTATGATGGAAGGGTGGGAGAGAATTAACGGGGAACAACAGGGGTTGAAAGGGCGTTCCTGTTGCCGGCCGTCACACTCTCACCTTAGATTGGCTTTGGCTGACCCCACTGCTAAGCACACAGCCAGGATTACGCAAATTAAGCCAATCAGGGTTCAATCTAGTTTACCATTGAGGCCCAAGTGTAAGGCCTTCTGTCATATACATTTCATAGATTTCTCTTATTGTTGAGCGTCCCACATAAAGAGGTGGCCTCAGAATAAAACAGCTACTGCAGGAATAAAGTGGATCGAACACCCTATAGTGCAGCAGATGTCGTCAACGACTTTCATTAGCAGGGTTTTTAGGGGGTTGGCTGCAGCTCTGGGTTCCACTCGGCTGACCTGAAAGAGCATAGCTGTGGCCGCTCTGCAACAGAAGAGTCCTCTGGGTCGGTTAATTCTGCAACTAACCAGTGGATATTCTCTATGATCTTCGTCTTAGATAATCTGTTCTTCCTCGAGATGAAGATATCCACAGACACGCTCATCTGAGAAAGAGGTTTTACAGTTGGCTGCAGCTGTATTCTGGATACCCCTCGTCCCTCTGTGTTCTTATTGAGCAGGCCTTGGTGGCGATGACAGGGGGTGTGAGAATGTGGCTGGCCGTGAGGGGCACAGAAGGCGTTGATGAAGGAGGTAAGGGAAGGAGTGAGTCATTGTGCAATTAATAATTTTTAAAAGATGTGTCTGTCTGGGATCAACGCCATGTCTACTGCAGGCCTGGTCGGCCACCGCTGACAAGAGCTGTCATTCTGCTGTCCGTTAGCTAGGGGACACTAAAAATAAAAACCCCAAAGTCAAAAAGTGTGCAAAGGTTGCTAAGGGATAATTGAAGTTTGGGTCCATGTATCTGAGCAGGGGAAGAAGATATATATATATTTTTTAACAAATTGTGAATACATTTTTTATTCGCAAATATCTGTTATTTTTTTATCGTTCAGAATTTGATAGAATATCTGCTGTAGCTATACCACTGCTGTGATAGCATGTTTGTTTGTTTTTAAATAACCAAACCACTTCAACAAAAACCTTTATTTTGTGAAAATAAAATTTTCAGATACAGTACCTCCCAGTTATTAGTGTTAAGGGATCAAACCAGAGCAATGTGAGAAACTAGTGATGTCCTGTGGGTGCAGATGTGCTGAAGTCATTCAAAGCTGTGGCCTCTACACTTACTGAAAGAAAACAGTGTTTAAATCTTCTCTTCTAAAACATTGGTTACTGTTCCCTAATTTTTATCACTGCTTTTTTTCCGCAAAATAATGTTTTTTGTTGAAGTACTATGGTTATTTAAAAAAAACATCAAATTATGAACAATAAAAAATAACAGATGTTTGAGAATAAAAACAGTATTTTTTAATTTGTTCTCTAATTTTGATCTCCACTGTGTGTATATATATTTTTTGGATGAGGCAGACAACACGTACATGTATGTGTAGGGGTCATGTACTGTACGTTGCCTGATTCCAGCTGTGGGAAGTGTGGACTAACGTAGTGCTGCGTAAACACAAACAAAAGGGGTGTTGGGGTTGTGGCGTTGTGTTTGTGGACAAAAGCTTCCTGTGCACTGACAAAGTCAAACTCAGAACGAGGTTTGTGTTTCACATTTTTCTAAATGTTAATCCCAAATGTGTACCATATGACATGATGTCACATTGAGACAGGCGCTAGCTTTGTTATTCATACATGAGGCCAAGTGCTGACACAGAGGAAGCCAATCAAATACAGGTGTATACATAAATGTTTTATTTCTGTTGTTTAATTGATGATCACCGCACTGAGAGATAAAATGACTGACACCGTGATAAATGTCCAAAGCAGTAAAATCTTCCCTCATAGTGCTATGCACCGTTGTGCCTTTAAACTCATGGATTAATTACTCAAACTTGATGTCTTGGATTGCATTTCATCGTTCACCTGTGCCAAAAACAACGTGCTTTCACCAACGCGGAAGATTTTGGATAGTGGAAAAACATGCTCTCTTTTTAAAAATCATTGTAATGCATTTTTCTGTGGCATTAAAGGGCGTGCTGCAGTTGAAATAGGCTTAAATAAAATGGAATTAGATGAGGTCAGATACAATATAAGATGCAGTATTCAGGATGAGGGTGGCCGAGGATTGAAAATCTCTCACTGCCCTTAACTGGCCTCTGTTTGTTGGTTGCCCCTTTTCACATGTAACATGCTGATGTTGTTTGTGTGACTGTGTTTGTGTGAGTGTGGGTGCGATAAGCTGCAAATTAATTGCCCTCTTGGGATTCACACAGTTGTCTGAATCTGAATGAAGCGGTTGCTGCTCCTAGCACGCACGGATTTTGCTGCAGGGGCTGCTTTTTAAAAATGCTTCACTTTTTTGTGGAAACACCGTTGAAAGTAGGCGGTTCACAGGGCGTTTGTAGCAGCTTTAATCTCAAAACATACAGTCCTCGAAGGCTGACAGTAACAGATTGCAATAAGAGTCTGAGAGAGAGAGAGAGAGAGAGAGAGAGAGAGAGAGAGAGAGAGAGAGAGAGAGAGAGAGAGAGAGAGAGAGAGAGAGAGAGAGAGCGAGAGAGAGAGAGAGAGAGAGAGATATGGACTGGCAAGGCTGTAAAGTTCAGGGCTATAAATTTGAATCCTGTGTCTTGTTTCTAAAGGTCTCCCGAAGAATAAATACTAGGCCGGTCACATCGACAGAGCCGTGTCTGCTATGTGATGACTGGAAGCCAACGAGAGCATGTGGCTGCATGTGACTGTGAATGTGCGGTCGAGGTTACGGCGACTTCCGTCTATTAAATGTGTGTGTGTTCTCTTGCACCCTCATTCATCCATAAATGTGTGCCTGTGTAAGTATTCATGCAGTTAAGTGTGTGTGTGTGTGTGTGTGTGTGTGTGTGTGTGTGTGTGTGTGTGTGTGTGTGTGTGTGCGCGTGTGTGTGTGTCTCTGATGGAAGGAGTTCATCCCAGACGTTCCTGTGTTAGTTAGCAGTGAGGGGCGGTGATGCCGTGGATATCGCACTCAATATTTTAAGATCTATCTGTAGTGTTCCTCTCCACATCTTGTTTTGACAACAGCAACTATAGAATGTTTTTGTGTACGAATGTGATCTTCTATAAGACGTGTTTTGTAGGGTTCTTTTGCAAACTAGCACGCTACCCACTTTGCAGGAATTCTGAAAGAAGAACTGAAAAATGAGGTCTACAGATCGCAGCCACAAATGCACCATGATATTTAATAAAAAGCTTTTGTTTTCCACTCTGGTTCTGTTTTGTAACTTTTTAAGAAGGTGTTATTACATAGCTAATACATAGCTGCAGTTCTTGTAGCACTTGAAATGTGCTTTAAATGAAAAGTGCATTGTACATAAAAGGAACCATTACAAATGCATTGCTTTAAGTAAAACTTTTTTTTAAAAACAACCCATGTGTATTTACATAACAGCAATTTCTATTTCCACCTCAACTCCTACTCTAACTCCATCACTATCAATACTGCTGTTGATTATAACTATGGAAACATTACATTTAATTAGGCAATTCAATATTATGTAGTATATTATTGTGATCTTTCTGATAAAAGAAGCGATAAATTAAAGACATCTTTTCTTCTTTCTTTGTTTTTTTAATAAGAGTGGCACAAAGGTGGAAAGTGTTCAGTCGTAAAATTACTTGTTATAATAGTTGCAGATATTGTGTGAGCACTAATTACCTGTTATATAATATAATAATAAATACCTGCTGGCTCAAAGGAAATAATTAAATGAGGGCTGCAGAGATAATTAAAATGGTGGTTTAATATTGTGATGCATGAAGAAGTCCTAACACCCAGAAGTGAGTGAGCGTGTTTGTACTTCAGGTTCCTTCATCTCAATTGTTTTTTTTAAGGGGTTTTTGGTAAGAGGCCTGAAAAAACCTTTAGAGATGTCAGCCTGGTCGTCACACAAAATACTGTCATTGTTTGTTTCTGCAAACCAAAGAAAAAAGGTTTTACTATTTTGGGCAACCTTTTACGCCTGTATGTGACACACCCATGGACGTATTCTGGGACAACGGGCCCCCATTCAAGAAAGAGAACAAGACACCCAAATTTACAACTTTTAGTCATTTTATAGTCTTTTTTTTTCTCTCTGTGGTCATTGTGCACTTATTTTTAGTTTCTTTGTATGCCTTTTTAATTGTTTTGCATCTGTTTTTAGTAGTTTTGCATCTTTTGTGGTGGTTTTGCAACTATTTTTAGACATTTTATGTTTCTGCCATCGTTTTGTTTCTCTGTGGTCATTTACATCTATTTTTAATCGTTTTGCGTGTCTTTGTTGTAATTTCTTTGTCTCTGTGGTCGTTTTGTGTCTATTTACAGTCATTTAGCATCTCTTTGTGGCCACTTTGTATCCCTTCAGTAATTGTTTGTCTCTTTTGGTTCATTTTTGGTTGTTTTGTGTATACTGGTGATCATTTATCATGTCTTTGTGATCATAACATGTTTTGACCTTATGGAGCCCTGGGCCTGTTCAGTAATCCATCCATGGATGTAGCGCGCTTTTAACCGACTCCAATGTTACAATATAGACGTTAATATTACACATTAAACCCCATTGGCTTTTGGTTGAGGGAATCAGGACGACGGCAACCTCTGGCTTAGACTTCACAAACATCCCTGCACCACTCTATTATGAACTCTAGCTGGTGATCATTCATTTATGCTTCATTTTGGCCTTACAGTCACTGCTCATTGATTACAGATACGAATCAAAACCAACCGTTTCAGCATCGATCTAAATTGGTGGAGAGAAGAAGCATTTTAATCGACACTGCTGGTTTGACTATTTTGAGGTAAAATTCAGAACCGAAGATAAAAAGCGCCTCCATACGCAAAGAAGATGCTTATAAGGACATCATAAAACATATCAAATCATTTATTTTTGACAGTTCTTTTGTTGTGTTTTTCTTTCAGCTCTATAAAAAGGTGCTGAATGAGTCACGGATCAATACTATAAAATAAAGCACTCCGAGCCAGAGAGAAGGGAGGGAAGAAAAAACATCAGTAAAGATCAGAATAAATATAACTGCAGCTTCTGGTGGGAGAAATTGGCATGTGTAAACACTGGATATTTATTTCACCTGTGGAAGGTTGTGTGTGTGTGCATGTGCACTCATTCATCGATTGATCTTTCCGTCAGTGCAAAAGGAGTTTTATTGTGTGGTTGTTTGTAACATGTTTGTAAGGAGAATATGTGGGAGGGCAGATGTGGCGGGTAGGCGGGTGGTGGGGATGGGGGGGTTTGAGGCAGGCCAGGGTCCTCCTATTATTAGAAATAAAATACCATATAATTTAAAAAAAGCAAAAAGTAAACATTAGAGCATACCAAGAGACAAGTTGGACAGGCGGACGTTAGACGGGGACGACACAAACAGACGAGATGGAGGAAGGAAGGAAAGAGGGAAGGGACGGAGGAGGGAAAAGGAAGCAGGGATGCAGATGCTCCTCTACACATACTAACCTTCAGGTCCCTGTGCACTATGTCATGTTGGTGAATGTGATGGACACTGTCTAGAATCTGATGGATACAGTGACTGTGAAGACAAAACAGAGAGAGGAGGGACGGTGGGGGTGGAGGGAGGGATGAAGATGAAGATGGATCGTGGGGGATGTACAGAGAGGGACAGAGGTGGAGAGAGGGGAAGGGGGTGGGAGAGGAGAAGAAAGAGGATGCCAGGTGAGCAGAGTGACAAAATTAAAGATGGGAAAATGGCAGGTTAGATTAGAGGAGGCCAGGTGACACAGGTGTCAGAAGAAATGAGAGGGAGGAGGAGGGAGGTGATTGGTGCAGATAAAGATGTTGGAAGGGGGAGGGATGGGAGACAAAAAAAACGTTTTGCTTTTTTAAACATGACAGACAAAGAGCAGCCACAGCAGAACAACCTGCCAGACAAGAATCACACCGGAGAGGAGAGGAGAGGAGAGAAGAGGAGAGGAGAGGAGAGGAGAAAGGTGACACATTGTGAAAGAGAAGATAGGACGCTTATGTATAGGATGAAACTGAATCATAGAAGACAGGTGGGCTGATGCCAGGCTATATTTCCACCACTAAAAAAGGAAAATACATCATAGTGTGAGTGATACATGCACCTACCTCACACTGTTGTGAGTGTGTGTACATTTAAATGCGTGTGTATGTGCAATGAGAGTGTAATGTGCACAGTATGTGACTAATAGCAGGCGCAGAGAGACAGGCAGCCTGTAGGATCCGCACCCACACAGTGTCTCGTTAGTGGGTGGACTGAGAGAGAGAGAGAGAGAGAGAGTGAGTGAGGGAGATAACACTTCCATATACACCAAAAAAACAGGATATGTACACGCACCGACCTTATGATGTGACACTCGTCAACATAATCCGTATTTCAAACCTTAAAGAGCAACTTAACACAGCTGAAAATGCTGTGAAATGACACTGGGTGTGGTCACTGATGGGTGCAACATACTATAACCCTTTAACCAGAGAGGGCTTTTTAGCCTGACATACTCTTTAATCCTAGATCCACGTCCACAAACCTCTCTGAAATTTTCCAAAAACGACATTTAAAATATTTGTTCTGAAAAACACAAATGTTTCATTCAGATCTATTTTTGCACATTCTGAGAGGGTAAACCAATACAACAAGAGACTTAACTACTTCAATATGTGTATTTATGTCAACATAAACATGTCTTTTATAAGGTCTACATAGCTACACATTACAAAATCAACAAATAAAAAAATACTGTCCCACACCGTAAAACTTAATTTAACGACTATAGACCTCTCTCCCTTTCATCCTTTTCCCTTTGAAATCTAGTTTTGGGATGAATTTGGGACGAGAGTTGAAAGAAGAAACCCCTGCTCACGTTACAAAGAGTCTTTTTCCTGGTTAAATGACGGTCAAATAAATAAAAATTAAAATAGTCAGATAAAAGGCGAAGATCCACAGAGAATGAAACACTTTTCAGCTTCATTTCTTCACTATGACAAGCTCTACATTTGAGCAGTTTGAAACAAACTTTAGCACTGATATTAACTGGAAGTGATGAGGAAATTTTACTGTCTACATGCATGGATGCACGGCTTAAGCAGGCAGAAAATAGGAGAGCATCTCCATCCCACTCCTTTTTGTTGTTCATTCGTGTGTGTTCTTCTAATATCTCACTGTCCAAAAACCATTATGTCATTCCAAAGAACTTGTGTGTTTATGAACTCCTTGCGAGGCAGAGAGGGAAAAAAAAGTGCAGCGCATGTCGCACTCGCCAAAAAATGTGACTTGCTCAGCACTTTGAGCTACAATGTCCAACTGTTCTCTGCAGGAAAGGTAAATGATACTGGGAGGAATATGAAATACAGAGCCAGGCTGTGTGTCAAGAAAGGGCACCTTATCTCCCTCTCACAAGCCTTTCAAGACTAAAACACACACTGTATGGAAATAAAGCCTTTGTGTAATATGGTTTCAGTGCTGACAAAAATAAATGTGAGGATGAAAATAAACGTATGTGCAAATAACAAGACAATGGCGGCTGCTGTTCTTTCAAGGAGGGGAAGCTCATTTTCCCAGCCTACATCATAAATGTGTTTGTTTATTAATAAGTAAATTCTTCCCTTCGTTCCTTTTCAATAAAATGATCTGTGACCTTTTCGTACCAACTAGGCGTCTTTTCCAGGGACTTGACCAGTGTCCTCTCAATGGCAGCAGAGCTAGGCTGCTTAAACGGCCTTGGCCCAGCTGGAGCTGCTGCGCCAGGCTACTGTGAAGTGTGACCGTTCGGTGAGTGTGAGTGATCGTGACGGGGGGAGAAGCTCCACAGCTGCCGCTGCTCGTTGGAGAAAGAAACCGCAGAGTGACAGAACAGCGTCTCCAAACACAACGCTAGTCGTTTTTAACAAAGACAAAGTCTCTGGGGATCGGTAAAGTCTCCGGATCAGAATCAGAATGAAAAACTTGGAAAATGCTCCAGTGAATGTTTATTCTTCAACATCGCTGATTCGCTCATTTAGCTGTCAATCAAAAAAGGATTCCGCCTCAGACAGCTCATCCAATCATCATGAAGAAGCCGAGCGTCCGGGCCAGCCCACTGTCACATAGACCACCAGAGACGCTTAGCGTCCAATGGGCGGGACAAAGCCCAGCATTTATCCAATGACCATTTAGTTTGCTGCAGTGGAAAAACCTGCTCTACGCTTCCCCATTGAAGTGAGTAGAAGCTGAGCGTCCGTCTGTGTAAAGCTCGTTGGTGCTGTGAAGGATGACTGAGAAGGAAGCTGCACTGGTTAGCTGTGATAAGGAGCTGATTCTGAAAAGATGATGGCTTTATAGTGCGTATTTAGACATTTTAGGAGGAGCTGAGCTTTCCTTGCGGTCTTAGAGCAATCGTCATTGCAACAAGGTAATCTTATGAAACATTTCAACATGGAAGCTAAAGAAACGATCCATGGAAGTATCTCCTAGCTGCAGTCGGATAAACACAACAACACAGTTTTTGATTCTGTCTGTTCCCTAGTGAAGAAAAACTACTTGATTCAGCTTCAGGTGTTTCAATCATAATGACCTCCATCAAATCACACACGACTGAGGAGAAACTGTGATAGATTCTGACAGGGGGTGACCAGGTGGGATGCAGCACAGTTTGGGGCCTGTGTGTGTGTGTGTGTGTGTGTGTGTGTGAGGCTAATTACTGCAGATAATTAAAGTCCCAATTCTTGCTGGTCTCCACGGGAGTGAGGGTGGGGGGGACTGGCCTGGATGACTGACATTCAAACAAGTGAACGGAGGGGAAAGGAAATTGTGTGTGTGTGTGTGTGTGTGTGTGTGTGTGTGTGTGTGTGTGTGTGTGTGTGTGTGTGTGTGTGTGTGTGTGTGTGTGTGTGTGTGTGTGTGTGTGTGTGTGTGTGTGTGCCAGGGATGAGTACTACAAGATGAGTGGGAAGACAGCGATCACTAGGTGGTTTAGCTGGGCAGACTGTAGGTAGAGTATACACACAGAGTAAAATACTGTAATTCTGTTTTCAAAACACATACAGCCACATTTCTACATTTACCAATCGGACGACAAAAGGAATAACAAGCTGGCTACAGTTAACAGCCTTTGTTTGCTCACAAAAATCACTGGACCAAAGCCAAAAAACAGAAGCTCGTTGGCACCAGGCATAAGGAGAAATTTGCTGGCAGTTGTTGTAAATATGCAGATTTGACAAAACAACTGTCACCCTCAGCGCACAGGAGATGAACAGGCAAAAATCCAAGATCATTAGCAAACTGACAAATACTTCACCTTAACCACAATTTGTTTCAAAATTAATGACAGCCTTGTAAACACCACAAACAGAAGAAACTACCTTTTCCTTCATTTCTTTTTTAACATTGCCACTCATGCAGGGCTTCCAATCATATCTAAGAAATCATTTTCCAGGACCTTTACAGGACATTTCCAGGAACCTTTCTTGAAAATAAAGTGCAGTACTTGCTAAGTCATATACAGTAATTAACTAGTGTGCTTACTGTCACATTTAAAGTCTGTGTAAATAAATGACAAAGATGGGGATTTGAGTTTGTCACCGAAACATGTGTTATTAAACACCCAGACAAATGTGAATGGGTTATATATCAGAAAGTAAGAATACGTTTCAAAATAATAAAAAGTAACGCTGAAACACTGGGGGCCAGTCCACTGAGGGCGCCTAAAGCACGGCCAATTACAGCAGATGTGCCGCCTCTCTCTATAAATGCAGGAAGAGAAACTGACACGTGTGCAGGAAGCAAATGTTAGTTTTAGGCTAACTATAGTTCTGTTAGTGTCACTAAAGCATTTTGACAGTAAGTAAGAGCACACATGTCGTTTTAAAAGCATGTGAAGTGGATTGTGTGTTAGGATGGGGTCATGATCGTGATGCTAATTTCCATAAGCGCTTTGATAGTAATCCCCATTATGAGTTAGCTTCAGGAGCTAAGATACAATTCAAATTTTTCAGTACAACATAGATTTTTGCAGGATATTTGGACATTTTTATCAAGTATCAGGTGTTACCAGGAAAACAAGTGTCTAAATTTCCAGTTCAGATTTTGCTGAACTTCCCTGTCATAGTTTGAGTGGCTAACTCAGACACAGCTGAAAGTTTGTCAGCCAGTGAAACAAAAAGAAAAACTGCTGCAGCTCTGCAGGCCTTCCTGCAGTTCTCAGAGTGTTCCTATCCTCATTCTGCATTGTGGTGCACTTACCTCATTCTTATCTCTGTGTCTTTACTCTGCACCTACGTTCTTTTTACATTTGTATATTTTTTATCTGACCCAAAGCCTGTTGAGGGGTTACAGATACTAAGGAGTAAAAATATCAAAATGTGTCCAATTTGGATCTGTATATCAAAAGGCTGTGTTGTGTCCAAGCCCCCACCACAGCGACTTCCTGGTTTATCCAGTGAGGAAGTGCCAAAAACTGCAGCTCTCCAAGTGTCCACTAGAGTAGTTTGCACAATAGAGCAGTTTCTCATTGACCCCCATGTTAAACAGGCTGTTTTCACAGCATAATTAAACCTATTTAAGGCTTGGGACAAAAAACATTCTCGTCTGTATGTTTAGGTCATATCTCCATGACAACAGTGAGGGGGGTGGATTTTTTTTACCAGGCTAGTTCTTATTTTATTGGAGATTAAAGTTTATGAATAATTTGGGGCACAGCCTCTTGAGTTACAGTTAGCCGCTGGCCCTCACTTCTCCTTGGAGGTATATGTCATCAATATGGACGTCTCTCCCTCCCCCCAACGTCACATACATGCCCTTTTTTTGGTAAGAGGAAATGAGGCGGAGTCAAAGCCTGACAATGGCAACTCCCATAGCCGAATTGGATCAGGATGAGAGAACGGACCTCGACGGGTATTCTATGTCCATTTTTGTATACACTTTATGGTCAGACCTAACTGGTATTGAAAAACTTTGAGGAGAACGGTACCAAATTTCTGTAAAAAATGTTAATATACAGTCACGCACAGATGGCAAAAGTCTTCTGGTCGTTCCCCTCATTAGCACCGTTAACTCTGAGTGGCAAAGTGTCGGGACGTACTGCAGAGGGAGAGGACTGTAGCACAATTTGCTGGTACTTAAGTTCTCCACTAAGCTACTCAAATAAAAGGCACATGGTAGTATGTGTAGCTCCCATGTGTTTTATTTACTTGAATAAAAACTTTAACTGACAGTATCAAATTGGTCGAAATTCTTATTGGGTATTACAAAGGCTAAATGTTAAAAGCCAGTCATCTACATGACACTTTGCTCAAATTACCTGAGTTCCGTGTTCTCCAGCTGCAAGTCAAAGAGCTTTTTTGCAGTAGATAAAGAAAAAGCTTAAGAAAAGCATTTACAGGCCACACTGGCATGAATTTCAACAGCATCAGACTATTGTGTTTCACCCACACCACAACTGTCACTTTCAAGTATGTCTCTCACTCTTCTCGCGGTCTATTGTCTGTCCACCCCCCCAACTGCTCCATTTCCTCTTCCGCCATTGGTTATAGTGAACTGTGTGTGTGTGTGTGTGTGTGTGTGTGTGTGTCAATGAGTCAGCACGAGTGGTGGGAGTGAGATATAAAACAGCATGGGTGGTGGTTGTTGTGATGGTGGAGGGTGAATAAAAAAGTAAAGAAGAGGGCTGAATGAAAATGAAGAAAAGAAAATAAAGGAGAGAAGGTGAGACTGTCCAAGTGGGTAAGGCTACGTGTTTTGTTCTGCTCACGTTCTGGTGTTTATCTCTCCCACTGTTTGAGTAACTGGAACGCAACAGTATAGGGATGTACCCTGGACCACTTGCACCAGTCAAGCTAATTGGATCATTTAAAAGACACATAGTTAAGGTTCAACCAATAAGATGGCGTTACAAATATTAGCGACCTTTTATGTGACAGACAATTTAGTTTTTATTATCAGCAGCAAAATAATTGTTGTCAGAGCTTCCTGTGTCCTGGTCTAATTAGACTAATTTCTGCCACATGAAACATTTTAAGATGTTTAAATCAAAAAGTGCCAAGTGCTTCTTGCTGTGGCTTGTTTTGCATGTTGAAGCAGACAAAACTCTGCTGGAATCTCAATTTTCACTACAAGATATTAGAGGCAGGATGATAATCACAACAAGCTGTGAGGCACTTTGAAAATGAACTGGGCACTAATTCGCAGACTCTAAACTCCTATTTAATGTCAGTGTGTTATACTGGATAACAAAATATAGATAACGTCTACCGCACTTTTTTTCTGATTTGAAAACCTATAAAACTGATTTGATATTGGTCAATACTTGGGTTTCACATAAAGGTCAGTCGAGTGTCAGTGAGAGAGGTGAAGTGCTGTGGCATTTATGGAAAAGAAAAATGCAAAGGACAGAGGAGGAAAAGAAGGAAAGAGCAAAGAAAGAATTGTAGTAATATTACAGTGAAAGTAGGAGATAAAGTTAGAAAGAGGCCCGTTTACACTTTGATTTTAAAATGCATTTTGGTGATCCGAACACAAGTGGACAGCCGAGACACATTACAATGTGTCTATCGCCTATCTCAAGCTTCAGCTTACATTACTGCCTACGAGAGCTACATCTAAAACATAAAAACAACGGTTGGGGTAATTTAGAAATGGTGTCATTACGTAGTTTATCCTGCTGAGCCTGGTCAGCACCTGACTGATACTGAACATACAGGACTGATCACTTTACTTAGTGATCTATTTCATTTGTATTTATTCGTTATTTTCTCCGTGCTCATTTCATAAATGTCAAATATTCTATAATAAGTAATTTGTTAGAACACTTTTGTCCAACTCAGCGTAAAATGGGCAAGCTATAGAGCGCTGGCCACAATCTGCACTGATGACGTATTTTCCTGTTACGTCCTCGTCTGGGACACATTAGCGTTTACACTACAAAAGATTAGGGATGAACACAAGGGAAAATCTGTTTTTAGAACGCATCTTCCTTGTCCTAACAGAAAGCGAGTGTACGGCTATCACGTACCATCGGCGCTCTCTGTCCACACTTAACCTGTCAAATATGCACTGAATGTGTGTTATTGGATCCCGATGGTGGTTTCTTACATTTGTATTTAGCGCTGTCCCCTCCATGTGATCGACCAAGATGCAAACCAAGTGTAAACAGGGTGAAAGAGAAAAGGAAACAGCTAGCAAAATAGAAGAGATAAGGCAGTAACAAGAGAGTACAGCAAAAAAAATAACAGAAGTCAAGAGAATAAGCAAAGAATAATAAAACATGCAGAGAAGTGATGTGAGGAGCAGAAAATGGGGGAAATGAGTAAAGAGGAAAGCGAGAAGAAGAAGAGTGAAGAGCAGAAAAGAGAGTAAAGCAGAGTCACAAAAGAAACAGACAAGTACGTAAAACTGAAACAAAAACGAGACAAGAAAGAGACAACAGAAGACAGAGACCATTTAGGGACGAGGAGAAGCCCTTTCACACATACAACGAGTGAAGGCATCGCTCCTACCTGGCGTCGGCCTCGCTGTAGTACTCTCTGGCTACGATGTCCTCGAACAGTTCACCTCCGGTCACCCTGAACACACAAAAACACGTATAAGTATTGGGATGGGGGGGGGGGGGTCTATGATGGCTATGAAGCAATGATTCCTACTGCACCCCTCTTCCCCCAGTCCTCCCCATCCCACACTGTTACCATGGAAACTAGAGGGAATTGCCAAGAGATGGATGTTGAGGGCGTGGGTGGTGATGGTGGGGAATATAGGAGAGAAGAGTTATGTAATTATATATGTAAGCAAGGGTGGGGGATCAGGGTGGAGGAGGAGAAGGAAGGGGGCAGAAGAAGAGTGAGGAGAGGAGAGGAGAGGAGAGGAGAGGGAAGGAGAGGATAGGATAGGAGAGGAGAGGAGAGGAGAGGAGAGGGAAGGAGAGGAGAGGAGAGGAGGATGACTTACAGGTCAAACAGGAGGTAGTGGAAGCCCTCCTCTGATATACTGTCATGAAGACGAACTGGAAAAGACAGATAAACAAATTGACAGATAAATGTC
This sequence comes from Echiichthys vipera, assembly GCF_963691815.1. NCBI lineage: Eukaryota > Metazoa > Chordata > Actinopteri > Perciformes > Trachinidae > Echiichthys > Echiichthys vipera. Next base: position 9,197,125 of record NC_139829.1, on the reverse strand, counting down.
CGTTTCTCTGTGTATTATTAATTGTTCTTTTTTATTTTCAACCGTGATAGCGACACTGGTATTGTTTTCACCTTTTGAGTCAGAGTGTGTGTGTGTGTGTATGTGTTTTAGTAATGCGCAGATTGCAGTTATGTCTGCTGTTAATGTGTACATACATACACATAATACATCATTAAGGAAAATATGAATTGCGTTCTATAAATGTAGCAGAGAGCGGAGCAGAGCTGCTGCCTGTGTACCCATAAAGAGAGATGCCCCAGGAACGACAGCTTCATTGATTATTCCAAAACGTTTAGTTCTGCTTCCTCTGTCAAGTTTATAATATAAATATAAATATTTCTATAAATAAAAACATAATATAAATATTAAATATACTCATACTTTGCACTGAACGTTCACGTGAACTTATGACAGTGCTCCATGAAGCGGACCTCTGCTGCACAAACACTCTTACAGGGACTGCTGAAAGAGGAAATGTACATGCGGTAGTTTGGGCGGGTGGATTATATGAGAGTACATGCAGATTTGAACGGCATCAGAGCCGATCCTCGCATCCCTACTGTGTGTGCGTGTTTCCGGGAGTGTAGCTGAAATCAATATGAAGGTTGGGTTTGAAGATGGGTGTCATGTCAACATTGGTGGCTGATCGCGTTGTGGCAAGATGGTCCCTAGTTTGTGGTTGTTTTTTTTTTCAACTTCTTGTGTGAATATAATTAGAACAGAGCTAGAATTTATTTGTTTGCAAAGGCAGCCTGCTTTGGTCCGACCATTTTTGAAGAACTAAGTGTAGAGAGTACACACGAATAATTTTACAGCAATTGTGTGTGGGGTAGAAACCACAGGGAGTCGTAATAATTGTGTCTTACATCAAGAATATTCACAGTATTGTAGGGGGTTCTGAATATAAAGGGGTATTCGAAATCGACAGAAATAGATGGCTATTAGGTTACACTTGTGTCTTTCTGCTAATTAGTAATAGATGGGTTGTCTTTGGTATCAAGTTATAATAAATTGGTTGACATTTTATGCTAGTAGTAGAAATGTGATATCATTTGTAATAAAAGTAATGAATTTGTTATGCAAAACAGAACCAATAACAAGTAGGTCTTCACTTTTAAAGTAAGTGGTAATAGATGGGTTTCATTTTGATTCATTGACTCAGACAGATGTGAAATCAAAGAAGTGTCTTCACCGATGTTGGAGTGTTTCAACAGGCGACAAATCCGAGCTTCTCTTTCCAGCTTCTGATGATCTGAAGAGACACAGAGATAGAAAGAGAGAGAAGAAGAGAGAGAAAGAGAGACAATGAGGAGTTATTCTTAAAACCTGACTGCAAATACACTCATCTCATTATAACCTAATGTTGTTGCAGCCCGCTCAGGACAGTAGGGTGAAAACACTGTGGTGACACATGTCATTTCAAAGTTTAATAAAAAACATATGACACGCACACTGAAAAACAAACTCCTGCATGCAGATCCACTTAAAGGGCGTAAATTTGATAAAGCTGAAAATAATGAGATGTGTTGATGGCAGAGCTGCGGCGAACAATTTAATAGTTGACAACTAATTGATTATTCTATTAATCGTTGCAGCTCTAGTTGATTGATTCTCCAGGTTTTGACAAGGCACAACAACTAAAAAACATTAGACATTGAACTGTAGGAAAACATTGTAAAATCCACTCAAACCAAACAATAAGAGATGAAAGAAGACTTCATGATTTCAAATTTGAACTTGTGCTTAACAAAGTTGTCACTGGATTGCCTTAAAGGTGCCCTGTGGAGTTATGATTACATGATTCAGTGTTTGAATGTAAGAGATTGTGTGACAAACAAAACCCCCTGAACGCATGTCCTTCCTCATAAAACACAAGCCTATTTTCTTTTTAAACTTTTTGAAACCATCATTGTTTATAACCGTGCTTACACATTGGCCCGGCCTTTGTTGGTGAAATACCGCCACCCCAGTGGAATAGCGTGAAACCGGCGGCAAGGTCGCGTCACCCGTGTGCGTGCATGTTCGTCGTCAAAATACCAACGTAAAAGGTTCTCTTCTTCATTATCTACAAGGCATACATTTGGTGAAAGTACCCTCTAACACACACACACAGACACACACAGACACACACACAGGGGGGGACCACCCTGAATGTTCAGGCATGCAGAGCACAGCAGAGAGCACAATGGAATGGAAATGCATGTGTTCACCCACACCCATGTACAAGTTGCATGGGCTTAAAAACACACAAATGCACACGTATTGTGCAGTACACAGATAGAAACCACAAGCACGCACATTCACACTGGCACCGAGGAGTGACAGTGAAGTGTAAGCCCAGTGATTATAGTCTTAGAAGATGAGAGGTGCGAGGCGGAGAAAGGAGTGGAGGAGTGTTGAACGGGGTACAGAGGAGGGGGAAGGAAGGAGAAAAATATGCAAGTGCCATTAATATGTATAAAGGCCGGATGCTGTCTTTCTGTTTAAAGAATAAGACATTGATGCTGTCGATTCACCGCTCACCAACGCCTGCCATTTGTTTTGTTTTTTTTCGCTTTTCACTGATTTGTTCTTCCGTTTCTTTTGTTTTAGAGGAGGCTATGAACAAACTGAGTGCTTATTTAGTTTGTTTTTCCAGTTATTTTGTCTTTGTTTCTGTGTTCAGATGTAAAATATAATAGATGGGGAAAGGTTTCGTGAATTAGCACCGTTGGAAAAACGGCTGTTGTCCATGAAAGATGTTCACAGTTTCCTCACTAAGCACACATCCTTTCCCTCCAGCCGAACTCACCCCTGACTGGCTTAATCCAGCGTTTTAAAAATGACCAACTGTCCGCTTGTGTTGAACACTCCCAGACGAGTTATCCGTCACACTCTACAATGTCAAATGGTGGAAAACATGTCATAAGCACAAGCGTTGCATTTCATTCTGTCAGTGGCATCTGCTGACATTACTCTGCAAGTACAGAATTGGCTCTGAGTAAGCGCGATGGTTCATCTTAGCTTAGTCTCCCAGATGGTCAGACTGGGCCTTTGTTATCTATGCGTCCTGTACCACTGCATGACTGAAGGCTGCAGTGGAAACTATAAAGCTAGAATGGTAACAAGTGTTACATGTCTTTCATCAAATATCAATTTAAGGAAGCCTCTGACTGTTCTCACTTATTGACAAACTGAGTTCTAAAGTAAAGTCATTCATTCATTCATTCATCTTCAACCGCTTGTCCCTGTCAGGGTCGCGGGGGGGCTGGAGCCTATCCCAGCTGACATCGGGCGTGAGGCGGGGTCCACCCTGGACTGGACGCCAGTCTATCACAGGGCACATAGAGACAAACAGAGACAGACAACCATTCACACCTACAGGGCAATTTAGAGTCATCCATTAACCTAACACATGCATGTCTTTGGACTGTCGGAGGAAGCCGGAGAACCTGGAGAGAACCTACGCAGACACAGGGAGAACATGCAAACTCCACACAGAAGGGTCCCAGCCGGGATTCAAACCAGGAACCCTCACATTGTGTGGCGACAGTGCTAACCACCAGTCCACCGTGTCACCCTCAAAAACGATAAATATCAAGTAAAGCATGTTATCTGTTAATTAAATATATGAATAGTCTTTAAGAAAGTGTATTTTTTGTATTTACTATGTACATTAAATACTTGACATGTAGAAAGTGTTCTCATTTCATTACGCTATTTATTGCAAAATTAACAATGTGTAAATGATGTAAATATCGCTGTAATGCAGTTCAGCTGATGTTTTTTTGATATTGCGATAAAAACAATACAGAAAAATATAAACAAAAGACCTTTTTATATTGTTTTTCTGAAATATATCGTCATATTGCCCAACCCTAATGGAAACTAGATATAAATAAATATTATAATATAAAAAATGTGCTTCTTTTTAGCCTTGTGCCAGCTTACGATCCTTTAAGACCAGGTGGGTCATTGAGAATATTACTGATTTAAAGACATTTTTTGGGCAATTATTTTTGAGCCTTTATTAGGAAATGGGGTGAGGGCCGCAGGGCAGGGTTGAATGTACAGATGCCCTATGTGAGCCTCTGTACATTCTGGTTCAGATGCTGTGATTTTGTAATCTTGTTTTGAAAGTCAGAGGCACTTATCTGTAGTGCCAAATAAAAGGGATGCTGATTGTGAAGAAGGCAGGGCGGAGCTTAGATAGAAGAGCCTTAAGGACTTTGTATAAAGAAGGCACACCGAGGGTCTACTCAAACTTACCATACGCACTGAGCACAAGCACGATTCATAGCTAAAGTTTAGTTCGTTTGACCAATGCAATCAAGCCGAGGCTCGCATCTTTAAGTGATGGAGGGAGGGGGTACAATCACGCTTAAGCACGGCACGGATCAGCCCACGGTACGCATGGTAAGTGTGAGTACACCCTGATATAACCCGGAGGTGAGGTGAAGTGTGGGGAATCGTCAAGATGGTGGTAGTTTTATTTGATGTTCCCACAGCTGCAGCTCTGAATACAGATAATCAGCTCGTCAGTCTTTGCTTTGGGTTTTTGATACATGCTGAGAATAGAAATAAGTTAGTGGTTGAACAGATGGATGAGGAGGGGTGACTGGGTTGTTTCACTGTGTCAGTGATGATGACATTCAGAGGTGAGTTTAACTAAGCAGTGGTGAGACATCTACAGTGAACTTTTGAGTGGCTTTAACTTTTTACGCAAAATCTATCCATTAGCTGTAACCACTTATCCTTTACAGGGTCGCCAGACACAGACAATTTAGAGTCAATTTAGCAAGAAACTTAATAATAATAATAATAATAATAATAATTATAATAATGATCATTTTTATACTGCAGCTTGATATAGCAGTCAACTTTCCTTTATTTTAAAGTGAAAATATTAAAATGCTCCATCCCTTAGGGTTAAAATGGGGATCAAAATAGGGCTGGACGACAATTCAATGTGATAATTAATTGATAGCAATATTGTAATATGTAATTACATTGGTTAGATTGATAATAAGTACGTTCACTTAAAGTTCTCAGAAAATCGGATGTGAAATATCTTGAGGGAATATCATTTGAAGATTGTGTTTTTTTTAAATATCACACTATTTGTGAGCATGCAGTGTGTAGCTGGAGATGTTTTTTCCCCTGTAATTTTCTTACTCTAAACTGTCATTCTAAAGTTAAAACACACGCACAGGCACGTACACACGCACACACACACACACACACACACACACACACACACATATACAAAAGTAGAATTGGGTATTTCATATAGACTATTTAATTATGAAACTAGCAGACAACATGCACCAATCCTGTGAGGAGGTTAAATAAGAAATGGGAGGGCAGAGAAGGGAAGGTGTGGATCTGAGAGGAAGAGGAGAAAAGAGTGTTCACTGAGTGAGATAACCACGTGAAGTCTGCAGGAATCTGTGGGTTGGGGGGAGCAGAGGAGAGGAATAAATCTGGGTTAATCATCACCGGTGAGGACTTCAGTCTCAAGGGGGGGAGGAGATGTGAAAAGAGCCAGATATAACCATTGTTCAGAACATCCTAATCATCATAATTCAGCCTCTGTTTTAACTGGGAAGCTTGACCATTGGGAGGAAAATGTGATAAATGAGCAACAGAATGAGCAACCAATACCTGTTTAAAGTGGCATCGTCTCCAATTGAATAAAGAAAAAAAAGAAAAAAAATGAACATACAGGCAGACTATTAGAAAAGTATGGATTACTAATGAATCAGGAGTGACTTAAAGGAGTATTTACAACTAAAGTAATCTGACTTCATAATATTGGTTTAAGACGCACTGGACTACATCTGTCCTGATTATTTGACATTGACACAAAGCTGGCTGGACGAAACCAGGTCAGATCACTGCTACTGCATTGCAGGTGAATCTCAAAACACACACACACACACACACACGCATACACAGATATTAAACAGGACATGTGATGTGTCATTCTGCTTTGTGACCATATGACGGCCTTCTCACCTGGGTGCTGGGATTGGAACCTACAGTAAAAAGCCTGTCTTTATGATCATTTTTCTACCAATACATAAATATTGTTTTTTTTATTCAGAGTAATGACTGAAAGACAACTGTGTGCGTCTAGAATTAACCAAACAATTAAGTCAATCATAAATATAATGTCATAATTGTGTATTCATATTGCATTAATACATACACACACACACACACACACACACACACACACACACACACACACACACACACACACACACACACACACACACACACACACACACACACACACACACACACACACACACACACACACACACACACACACACACACACACGATGACAGAGGTTGAAACTGTGAGTGAGCAGTTGTTTTTGTTTGACATGACTGATGGGTGACGGGTTCATCACAGTTGTCTCGTTCTCATCACAATGTCACGTTAATAGACATTAAGTTTATGATGATAATGCAGAGAGAAATCGCAGGGATTTTGACCCAAAACTGCTGAAGTTCAGCCTTTCTCCGACTGAATTGCTAGCTGATCAAGACATGGACCAGTTGACTAAAATGGCAACATTATTTTCAGTTTTGTCTACCAAAAGCTGACTCTTGGTTCCAGCCTGGCAACCATTTTTAAAAGTTAATTTTGAGCCCTGTATATATATATATACTTTATATACACAACACACAAGCACAACCACTCTCTATCATGATAAATTAAGAGGCCATACAGCCACCTCTGGCAACCCCTGTAATATGGCTGTTTTTGTTGGCAACTTAATATTATAAGCAATAAACAAGAAATCATTAGTCCTTCCTTGCTGTAGCTGTAATAGATAAGATTGATAGTTGACTGGGTTCACCACAGTCTTAGCTCCTCTGCTAGGGTCCTCTGAATATCTTTGTGTGTGTGTGTGTGTGTGTGTGTGTGTGTGTGTGTGTGTGTGTGTGTGTGTGTGTGTGTGTGTGTGTGTGTGTGTGTGTGTGTGTGTGTGTGTATGTGTGTGTGTGTGTGTGTGTGTGTGTGTGTGTGTGTGTGTGTGTGTGTGTCAGAGAGAAAGAGAGAGTCAGATGAGAGTCCCGTGCTAAAGGCATGTAGGCGTAGAGGCGCATGGCCTTCAGCTGCCAAGTGCCTGGGGTGCCTTCTCTTGACCCCTCCCTCCCCTCGGCTTCCATCTCCATCTGCCAGTCTGAAGCAAAACACTCCTCTAAAGTTGCTGCAAGCAGGGCTCTGAGCTCACGACCTTACCTGCTGCTTGAGAAACAGCACAACAACAAAACAACCTAAACCAAACCCCTACTTCTAAAGTAGCGCAGCAGGCTTCATCATGACGACTGCCACAAACCGTGAATGCAGCAGCCTATGTCAGATAGGTCATGGAGCTATGAATAGGACCTGCACTTGAAGTAGTCTGCAGCAGCTCAAACCTCGCTCTGCTGTTTCATAGAACACGGCTCATGCATAAGTAAGGAGCGCCGCACAAGCCGCACGCACCAGCCAGTCAGGTCAGATCAGGCCTATCACATGTAGAAGCAGCGGGATTATGCTGGGCCTCAGAAACTTGGTGGAAAGATGCGAGCAGCGGCACTCCCTGATAAAGCAGCTAGAGTGAAATGTATAGGTTTAATAATAGCACAGTATATAGGTGAATTGATTACTCTGTGTGTGTGCTTTAGGTCTCATCAAGCCAATTTCTGGGATTGAGTGTTAGCTTCTTGCTGTAATAGCAGCAGTATAATCTAGGATAGGTTTAATCTCATTAGAAGCAGCTCACTGCACTGACAACTGCTGACAAGGATGATGGGAGACAGCATTGAAATAATAATATACCATCACAGTTGCTAATGTAAACATCCAACGTCCAACAATAGTGAGGTTTGTGCTACTTTCCTTTCTCAACATGTCTTCAAAATACACATTTACGTGTTTATTTTACTCCACTTCGTCTGTTTGTGTCTGTAGATTCCCCCCTAAATTTATCAGATAATGCCTTGTGTGCATATTAATACATAACTTTTCAGAAAATCTGTAAAACAAAAACATTGTCTAAATATAAGTCATCAGCTGGGGAAGTTTCATGGTGATAGTTAAAAAGCCTAACCCCAATGCAAAATGTATGAATTTGACTCAACATGAGTCAGAAATGTCCACTTCAGCAGCACTTACAGACAAACTTTCCACTTTCATTCCTCTCTGTATTCTCAAGGTTTTCACAGAGGGCTTTGTTCATAAATCAATCACAGCATGATTCATGCAACATTTTATTCCTAAACACATGGTGAAAAGGATTTTTTTAAGGCTGAGATATCAGTAAAAACCTTTGACTCTAATGTCAACAAAATGAAACAAGAATTTTGAACCTGACTTCATCCAAAGTTCACGTTTCTGTTCTGGACATTTATGGAATTTAGCACATATTTCATAATAATGTGATAATGCCTAATTTGCATTATGTAAACATGACATTTTAAGAAAACTTGTAATACTAAAAATATTCATCATACATGTCAGTAATCACCTGGGGAAGTTTCATGATCATATCTATTAGTTACATTTTTTTTCCTATTCACCTGTAGAGTCCAATATCGACTCTTTTTGCTCTTTTTTTCAGCCTGCTCCGCTATGTTCACCAACTAGTCTATGTATGAGCTGTGTCTGTCTGGTGTTTAGTGTTGAGCAGGTAGTGTACTTTGGTTTTTAAGGCTTTTTATTGGTTGTTTTGGTAGATCGGTGATAGTAAACCAAAACCGTAACGTTGCGGACCAGATGGCTAAAGAATGAGCTCAAATTTGTTTGTATTTTCACTGCACAAAAACTTTATGAGTGACCTTCGCAATATTCACTTTCATGTCTGCTGTAGCTGGAAATAGTATGCTGAAATACAATGCCAAAGTGTCATTACAACATCACCTAATTTATTTATTAACACTGTCGCACACTGTTTCCAAATGTCATAGCCGAGTCTAACATTTTCAAACGACTTTGCTCTTGCATTTTTGTCTCCAGCAGGTTGATCCTTGAAAACTTCCCATTTCCACATCAAATCATCACAACTGTATCATGCATACTGCAACCATTTTTTTTTTTTAAATGAGGAAGTTTTACAGACACAAAAAGGTTAACTGACAAATCAAGCCGCCCTGATGGAGAGAGATAAACTGATATGACCACACATTCTAGGTTGATGCCCTCTGCTAATGCCTGTTAAAATGCCTGTTCCACCACACTCTGCATTTTCACACACACAGTGGGCCCATATGTGTGTGTGTGTGTGTGTGTGTGTGTGTGTGTGTGTGTGTGTGTGTGTGTGTGTGTGTGTGTGTGTGTGTGTGTGTGTGTGTGTGTGTGTGTGTGTGTGTGTGTGTGTGTGTGTGTGTGTGTCTGTGCGTTTGTGTGTGTGTGTGTGTGTGTGTGTGGCTGTGCGTTTGTGTGTGTGTGTGTGTGTGTGTGTGTGTGTGTGTGTGTGTGTGAAGGCAGGGCAACAGTCAAGTGTCAGTGCGAGGCCACCTGGCAGGCCCTCAGGGAGAAGGGCTCCAGTTACGAGGCTGGAGGTACAGCAGGAGATTTACACTGGGCAAGCGGTGGTGTGAAGAGCCAAAGCGACCACCCTGGTTCCGGATTGGTCTTAGTGGTCATGGCATTTAACCTTGGCTTTGGCTTAAACTGTTACCGGCTGCACAACATGTGACAGTAATTAAGGTGCTTAAAAGATCTTTTATTCTTCTTGTTGCTATCTAATTATACAGCATTTAGCTTCATCCAGAGTTATTTGAAATGAGTGCAACAGTGAAATAAGCTTCATGTCACCAAATTCACAAGAAATCCCTCATTAAAAGAAATTTTTAATGCGTTAATAATATCTTTCTGTCCATTAAGTGATAATTTAATGGTAAAGTGCAAGGAAAACACCAAGAGATGAACGCTTGTTTCAGCTGGTTCGCTGGTGCTCAAGAGGACAAAATCTTTCAGGGCTGAGCTGAAGCAGCAGGAGCCTCATGCCTGTGAGCAAGAATTTCTGCCCGGTGCCACCCATACCTCCCCCGAATACCTTGAGAACCCATTTGAAACGGAAACCTTGAGCAACAGCATTTTCTCTCGCATTGCGAACTTTCACAGTGAATATAACAATAAACCAGACTCGGTGTGCAAAGTTTTCGATGCGTAACAATGTTTTTTTTCGGATGGAGGATTTTTTTAAAAAACTACAGAAAATACAGATTCAATGTGCAAATACCGGAACTCAGAAACAGGGCGCTGCTAAAGGTGAACACGGTGTTCAGAACAGCGCACCACAGTCACACGCTTCTGTAACTGCTCCATTGTCCTCCTTTTCTCATACACAGACCCCGATGTGATAAAAAATGTTGTCCTACGCAGCAGCATATGAATACTGAAATGTGGATGTGCTTACCTCTTGCAGATAACTTTTTGGTGTTGATTATTTTGGCAGCATACTCCTGTCCTGTACACAGCTTAACACATCTGCGCACTACTGAAAAGGCTCCCCTGTGAAAAACGAAAAAATGAGTTGAAATATTGTATGTGTGATTCTCTAAATGATTCATCATCTTTTGTATGAAAATGTATCAGCTGCACACCTGCAAATTCTTGATGAATGACAAAGAGCGGTGAAGGACCTCAGAGAACATTTTCTGCACAGCTGGCAGTTTTTTCCCCGCTCCGACCTGATGTCACTTGTTAACTGCAGCTAGCTACATTATAAAGACCATACTCTGTCAGCTTAATAGGCTCCCACAAGGGTCACTATTACACTGTCAGCATATTATCAATAACATGCGCACATGTGTTGTGTGAGAAACAGTATTCAACACAAACCCAGCATTAGTGAATAGTTTGTTCACCGTGAAAAGATGCACAAACACTTGCATGAGGCGAGGGCAGCTTTTGGCCCTAAAAAAAGGTTGCGCACTCCCACTGTCCGTCCGTACCGTGCCCCTTGCTTTAGGGTACTTGCCCCCCCTCTCCCCTCTCCACACATGGTCCGTCCTTCTTTTTTTCTATGTCCGAACAGGCGCACATAAAATGACGTCAGAGCCGCCGTAGGCCTTGTGCTCGTGCTCGTACACCTGTGCACGTTCGTGCTCGTACATGTGCAAACGTGCTTTACAAAAGCCCACCTCTCCTAAATGGCCCGTGGCCGGCAACAGTAACGCTCTTAGGCGGTTAAACGTGCTTGGGCACGGTACGGATGGACAGTGTGAGTGCGCCCTCAGCCCCCTCAATATACAAATATCAGTATCACCCCGTCACAGGAGACCAAGTCTGATCTGCCCCAGTCTTACTGTTACTGTTGACTTCAAAAGGTGCCACTGGTCTGCCTCCACACTGAGGCAGTTAACTGATGGCGAAAGAGGTCAAGGTCAAAGGTGAAACCAGCTGACCTAAGACTTTGATGAGCAGACACTGGGGGAAATAACCCAGCAGACTTCACAGTGTAGTTCAATATTGTTTCAGCACCTGATTAAAAAAACACCAGGCTGAGTTCTCAGGGTCCGGACTGTCTGCCATAACCCAACAGGCTTACAGAGCCCTTTTCTGAAGCGCTTCTGTGGTGAAATACGACCCAAAAGAAAGAAACCCCACAACAGAACAGTTGTGTATGTGAGCACTGCATGTGCGACACCAGCCGCACACGCCCACAGCTGTGCCTGGAAAGTTCACACTTTGTGAGGTAACTCTTAATCGTCACGGCTGAATATGCTTTAACACTCACACGCAGTTAAAAAGGCAACGTGTCATGAATTGTTGCTTTAAAAAAAAAAAAAAGTCTGGTTATACACCCAGAAAATTGGACATGAAGAGATTTAATTGCCCTCGAATCATTTTTTTTAAAGATGTTTGTGCCTTTTGCAGTTTGTTTTTTTTGTAACTGGATAACTCTGAGCTTCAGGGTGTGCTGTTACAGCGTCACAGGCTGCCTGTGGTGTAGAAGACTTACGTACGTAAGGATTAGGATTTGTAAATCTATACTCCGAAGCTTCGAGTCTAACTGAGATGATACAAAATCTCAAAAAACAAAGGAAATCGATGGTGAGCTTTCATAAGCTCTGTTTTCTGTTTTTCTGTTACAGACTTCAGCTTAGCAGCTGTGTGAGAGAAGGACAGACTTTAGAGAGGTGCCATTTCAGTGTGTTTCTTTCTCAATCAGTAACTGTGACAGGAAGCTACATTCAAGGCTGCACACTGATAACATTATCGTGGAAAATCTTCCAAAATGCATAGTTTATAGATATGTTTGTTTTCCTATCAACTATGAAGAATTCAAATGATCATCTCATTTCTTTTAAGCCTGCATTACTGAAGTACAAGACACAAATTTGTTTTATTATTGACTTAATAATATGAATCTGAAGTACACTGAACGTTCAACCTATGTAAGACTGTTAATTTATAAATTATGCAATTAACATTATTGCAAACCGTTTTTTTAAAGCTCACTGTGGTTTATCTAAGTATGGCAGACATGATTTGTAATGAATGCGCTAAAGATACTAAAAAGGAAAAAGATACAATGCTCAAATGTCACAAGCGCGGCGGAGAAAGTGACAGCATTAGAGAGTGAGAGCGCAACAATTAGCCCTCCTCAGATGTTGGATTAGAATTACAAAGTCACAAAGAGCATTATCAAGAGGATGCCAAGCCATACACACCTGCGCTCTTTGCTTCAGGCTTTATGTGACTGGGTGAATAATAAGATTGGTGTATGAAAGATCATTTTTCAGTGCAGAGCGTACAGATTAGTCTAAGAGTGGAGCTTCAAAGTCAGCGTTACTGACTGTGTTGTAGGGGCTAAGATTTATCTGAACACAGCCAGGCCTACACTTTTGGTCAGTTGCATTTTTTTAATAGAGAGCCAGGACCGCAGCATGTCTCACTGGCTTTGGGATATATTGGAGTTAGGAAGGCAAAATCTTCTCTTCTAACAGTGTTTATTACTTAAGGGAAGAAACGAGCGCAGCTGGGATTCAATGTTCCATCATACTGGTCAAAAATATCTGGTCAAAAGAAACACACAAAAAAGACTAGGGCTGCAGCTAACGATTATATCAGTTATCCATTAATCTGATGATCACTTCCTCTAGGTTTGGGCCGACAGACGACGCCATTATCCACCTCCGTTTGCTAGTCACTGAGGCCAACATCGTGATCAGAGAAGCCGCTTGCAAGCAGGCAAGGCAGGAAACTGCTGGGGGGCCCCAGGCCAGTAGGGGGCCCCTGAGAAGACCGGTCCACCTACTACTGTTGCAAGTTTTTTGTTCGTTTTTTTACTTCTGTTGTAAGTTACCTGCAAGATTCGGTTTAAACAAACCTAATGACAATGTTGTGCATATATTTGCTCCGTACGCTTTAATTGTGCCAGCTTATTACATTGTGCTGTCAACAATGGCTGTTTTTTTTTTTAAAGAACACATTTCAAATTTGTTCACCATTCTGTAGTTTAGAAAGTCAAGCTTCAGATGAAAACAAAAATAAAACACCATTCTTAATTAGCCCTGAAGGAGATACTTATGCATGATCTTTGTCACTGCTATTCATTGAGTTTGTCAATTTGAAACGTATTGGATAAATGCACATTGCAATTGGTTTTTAATGAAGAAACTCAAAATGATACACTCCAAGTTCGTAAAGTTGGTAAATCCTCGTCCCAACATTTCACAGAATGACTCTAATGACTCTAATGAGTCTAATGAAGCTCACACATGAATAAACACATGATGTACTTTAAATATAATAGAAATCTGGGGGTTGTTGTTGTTGTTGTTGTTGCAGTTATCTTCCCCCAGAGGTGGCAGGCTAAATGGCATGGGGCCAATCAAGCCATCAGTAAATAACAAGTGATATGCATAATAATCAAACATTGTGCGCCTGATGAGGAGTGATTTCTCAATTGTTATTGCCCTTTATCCTAAGAATAACTTTATGTTCCTTTTCATCTTAATGTCACTATGACTTTACATTGTGTGAGAAGCTCAAACGTGACTTTGAAGTTGCATTTCTACACTTGTCTTGTCCATTTCCCTCTGATACTGTATAATACAGAGTGATTGAGTTGTGAGTTTTGAACAGAGCAATGGCTGAGTGAGTTTATATCGCTTCCTTTCAATCTACACCGGATGTTTTACTGAGGCATAATTACAAATGTTGGATGAAAATAATGGTTATATTAATAATGGTTCTACAATTTGACAAAAAAAAATAGTTACTGTACCTTTTTTTTATAGTTGCTGGAATATTTGCACACTTTCCTTTAAATTATAACCAATATTTTTCTCTCTTTGGAGTCATTAAATACCCTCTTAACAAGGAAATGTGTGCATCCATGTGCAGTTAATATCTCCTTAGAGCAGAGATGGACCTGGTGTCAGTGCAGAAGGGAATATGGTGTGTTATCTGTCACCACAATGCTGCAAAAGAGCCTCGGAAGGAAGCAAGAATCCACTCCTTCACATAATGTGCAATGTGGCTGTTAAACACTACTTGTGTTTACAAAACGTGTACATCTACATTGACGCTATTCATTCAAAACTGTACATGAGAAACCGAAAGAAATGGTCAGGGGTAAAGCGAGGTAACTTTGTTTTTAAAACCACAAGGCATGCATTTGTACAGATCTGTGATTTCCAGCTTTGCAGATGATATCGATTAATACTTTACCAATGCGTCTGATATGAAAGTGCCATGTGTGCAACCATTAAATACTGAATTAACATGCACATTTGCTGTATTTGCGTCTAAGAATCCAAGCTTACCATGCCACTGTCGTTGTCTAAAATATACTTTATATAAACCACAGTTGCCTTTGTGGCTCAAAAGACATTTCTGACACCCCACGTTTTCTTTCTGTGTTTGAACGTCACATCATGTCAACTGCAAGTAATGTCAACAATGCAGATGCGTTTCACGTCCGTTTTTGTGACGATCTCGAAACTAGATATTCTGAGAAGAGCACGCATCTGTCAGCGAGACATCCAGTGGCGCGCGCACAAGTCTGTGACACACACACACACACACACACACACACACACACACACACACACACAAGCGTATTTTGAGAGCTGTCATCCCGAAAAAGCATGCACAGACGCACGCGCGCACACTGCACTGTAAGCCAGCCTCCCTTAGCGTTTCTCCAAATGCTACTTTACAAACACTGAAATATCCCGACACAAACACATTAAAAAACAGCTGCTACTCACTTCCCCAGCTCCTCGTACAGCTGATACTCGTCTGTGAATCGCGTACAGGTTGTCGTGGCCATGTCTCCTCTATTTTCTCTACTTTTCTCAGCTCCCGTGGAAGAAAACCAAAACAATGCGCTAAATTCACGTTTTCAAAGTACACAGGTCCGCCCTGCAGCTACACGGCCGGTGGAGGCGGTGAAATGCCTTTTATTTTGTAGGAGGCGCAGAGGGAAGGTGGAGGTTTGATAAAAGGGAAGACGAAGCGACCAGGGTGGATGTTCTCTCTCCGTCTGACTCCACTATCTGACAGATACCGCGCTCACGGCGACCCGTCGTCAAGTCAGCGGGGCCACGCGAAAGACACTTCCTGCTAGGATTTTCACAATAAGAAGCAGCTTTGCTGATTCAATTATTGTTATTATTATTATTGCTTGCTTTAATAAAGCATGTCATTTATTCATGGATGGATTACTGAACGGGCCAACCGGCCACCCATAAGGTCAGGTGGCTGAAAAAAACACAAAAATGATCACAAAGAGATGATAAACGACCTCAAGTATACACAAAATGACCACATAAAATGACTATAGGGATGCAAAACGACCACAAAGAGACAAGAGAACAGACAAAGACACGCAGAATTATTAAAAATAGATATAAGATGACCACAGAGAGACACAAAACGACAACAGAAACGTACAATGTCTTAAAAAAAAGAAGATGCAAAACCACCACAAAAAGATGCAAAATTATTAAAAAGTGATGCAAAACAAACACAGAGATGCAAAAAGAATTACAAAGACATACAAAATGGATGTAACATGACCACATAGAAAACCGTGACCACAAAGAGAAACTAAATGACGGTAAAACAACTAAAAGTTGTCTCTTTGAATGTGGGTGTCTAGTTCCTACGTGGAGAGGGTGGAGAGGGTGGGGGGCCTCTTACATGTCCGTGCCCAGGGGCCCGTTGTCTCAGAATACATCCATGCATTTATTTTATTTTATTTTTTATAAATGCAATGCTTTTCGGCTTCTGTGTATGTGTAAAAGAAGAAGAATCATTTCCCCTTGCGGAATTAATGAAATATACTGTACTTTATAATAATAATTGATTCATTTATTTTATTATTACTTATTTATCTGAAATGTAAAGTGTGTAAACTATATGTAAATTATGTATACATATATACACATTTTTGTTCAAATTAAAAAAAAACAAATCCAACTATCAGAAAGCTACCATTATTATATGTTGTAGCTAACAAGTCAGTAACTAGACTTATTGACAAACCCATAACATTAGTGGATGCAGATACTTAGATAACACATAATAAAACATGTAGTGGTCATGGCACCGTAAACCCCTGACACAGTTAGGACTTCCAGACTGCATAAATACAATTTGAAAGACTTAACAATTTATATTTAATATTCAAAGATAAAAAAATTTTTTTTCTAATAATTCTAATTATTCCTGTTTATTGCCCGCTAACCTTTTTTTGCAAATCCCCTGGAGTTTGCTGCCTTTATATTTCACTGACACGTGAATATTTGACTAATGAATTATTGTTCACTTGAATCCTAAAGCTCAGCCTGTCACACATACCATGTTGTTGTATTATTCTATTATTAAAATACATGAACATATTTGAATGTAGAGATGAAAGGCGGTATATAAAAAAATAAAAATAAAAACTTCTTTGCAAGACGCACTGTATGGTTTTACCTATAAAATGAGGAAAATGCAACATGCATTTTTTATTTTTTATTTATTACTATTATTATTTGTCCGTTAAACTTTATAATGAGCACTGGCTATTATGGTTTACGTTTAGGCCATTTTTTTCTTTGACATTTATGACTTTATTTTACAGGCAAAAATGAACCGTTTTCCGGTGTTGTGCTGATGAGTGTGACCAACTTGACACCAGTCCGATGGATTTGGCTGCAGCTTCACCACCGAGCGGCGGCGGAGGGGCCGCTCTCTGCCGCCCTCCGGTGGACAAAGCGCGCAACGGTAAAGCGCGGCACTGTAATGGAGCGCACCTCCTGCCAGCGCGGTGCGTATTTCCAAATAGGGGCAAATATGAGAGAGCTGGTTTGTGCCTTTAAAACATGCCACGGTGTGTGTTGTAGATGCACGTGTTTCTTCGGATCCCAGCTTTAATCCGCACAACGTTAGAGATATATTTGTATTAAACCCTAATTTCTATAAAAAACACAGGTGCAATAAAATATCTTTAAACATTCAGAGAGATATGACTAGAGCAACATTATAAATAATACTGTGGTGGTTATGATTTGTTTTTTGTGCTTGAAAAATCAGCAGTTTAATGTTTACTGCATTTTGTGCATTGCAAATTCTCCCAAAGGTAATATTGCTTTCTACTATGTCAGTACACAGGTTTTTTAAAATGCTGAACTCATTGTTGACTATAGCCATCAACCAAACTGCACAAATGTTCTGAAAATTAACATTTAACTACTCACATTTTTGTCTAAATGTTCTGTCAAAGCCCACTCTGCACTTATTTGCAGGTGTGTAATTCATACTTTTATTCAAATGTACAGGTTTCTCATCTGATTTTGTCAGTAACTATTCAAATAAGCTTTAAAAAACCCACCACATGTAATTTATGTGTAATCGTGTGATGTAAACTCCTCCTTGTGACATTAAACCGGCCACATTTACAGTGTCAGTGAGGACACGAGCCCTGAGAACATCATGTCGACCTGGTGGAAAAGGAAAAATAAGTGTTTCGCTTTGCTTCAAAATAGTGTTTCAAAGATGGGAGTGCTCGCAGTTTAACTTCTGCTCAGGCGGTCCGCATCCTCTCAGTCGGGGTGATCCCAACAGACACTAACTGGACTGCATCCAAAATGCTTGAAGATACAAATTCACCTAAGCAGGACGGCCTACGTGCTGCCAATAAAAAGCACACACTGTGCACAAAGTAGTTAGCAGATTTCTGGGAGGAAGCCTGGCGAGAAATCATTTGAATGTTCTGTCTTGGTCTCTTTCTTCAGGGAGGCTATAAAGCTGTGATGCAGTGCTGGATTAAGATGTGATTAATACTGCACATTTGGGCAAATAAGAAGGCCATTCAATCCAAATATAAAAGCTGTGGGATCGGGGCGTCCAAGGACTCAAAGTTAAACTGAGATTGAGGGTTTAAAAGAATGTAATGCAATTAAGGTTATTCCATTTTTGTCCACTTAATTATCTCATATATTTTCTATACCTCCTACTACTATAAAATATGTCACCAACTGGATGGATTAAGGAATTCCTCCTACGCATATTCATGGTTCCTGCAGGATGAACCCGAATGGCTTTAGTGAATCCCTGACTTTACCTGTTGCACCACCACAGGGTTTTAAATGAAATATCACCATAACAACTGCAAGGATTTCCATGAAATCTGTCTCAGACGTGCATGTTCCCCAGAGGATAACTTTGGGGTTTCCTTCACTTTTATCCAGCACCATCATGCTCAGCTGTACTTTTTCTAAGCTGAACTTAAATCATCAAAAATCCTGTGCTTTCTTTACTGAAATCCACCGTTTCCTCCCGCTCAGCCTGTTAGTGTTACACTGCTGCGCTCCTTAATGACAGCCAGGTTATTAATCAGAATCCTCAGCATTTGGATCAGATAACTTGTGAATATTAACTTGTTGGATTAAGAAGAGGCAACTGTTTTTTCAGTGCAGATACATATTTAACTAAACCTGCAAATAGGTATCAACGGGGTCCAAGCCCGCCATTCAAGTCAGAAATGGCGACCCGCAGAGGTGATGCAATTTGGACCAGCAGGTCCACGGGCGCAATGCAAGTCGAAAGGTTGAGTGCAGCACAGATTGCAGTTTGAAAAAGAGTGTTAGTATTTGAAAAAGTCGATTTTTCTTCACAAGTGCACAATAGCGCCAGCCTGTGGCCGATGTACCTTAAAATTTCGCACAGACTCCTAGTTGCAGCACAGTGGTGTGATGGTTAGCACTGTTGCCTCACAGCAAGAGGGTTCCTGTTTCGAATCCTGGCTGGGGCCCTTCTGTGTGGACTTTGCAAGTTCTCCATGTGTCTCCGGGTTCTCCGGTTTCCTCCCACAGTCCAAAGACATGCACGTGTTAGGTTAATGGATGACTCTAAATTGCCCCTTAGGTGTGAATGGTTGTCTGTCTCTGTTCGTCTCTATGTGCCCTGCGATAGACTGGCGTCCTGTCCAGGGTGTACCCCGCCTTACGCACGATGTCAGCTGGGATCAGCCCCCCGCGACCCCAATAGGGACAAGCGGTTGAAGATGGATGGATGGACAGACCCTTAGTGGGGCATGGGAAAGTTCTTATCCGAGTTTGGCGTTAATCGGACTTACATTTTGCGAAGATATTCACTGCAATGTACAGGAAGTTGTTCTTTTCCCAGATCATTTTTGCAAATTTCCGTCATGATCAGACTCTTGGCCTAGGAGGAGTTTGAAAAAGTAGCTTTTGCATGGATTCAGCATATTCTGCATGCATAAAAAGACTCGGTGTAAACGGGCGAAAGCTCTAAAGGCCAAGGTCTCTGTGACTCAAGCCTCGTCCCTCGTGCTCAGCCCCTGCTTCATCCACATGATTGCTGCCAATTTGTTTGATTAGCCGCTTGGACTCATTAGACAGTTGCCCTTTCAGCTTCCTGAGTCACATATTCATCTGCTGTTTCAGGATGACGTCTAACGGGAAGGCCGCATTGAACACGGAGCATTAATGAGAAAGCAGTTCCATTGATGTTCATGAAACACTGAAAAATCTTCTGAGCTGAACTAAACTGCAAGGCACTTCAATCACAGTTCAATTAAAGCCTTTATTTATTTATGGATTTATTTATAGGAGATTAAGCACACAGAACATACTGTGGGCATCAAACACTCTCACACAGACACACACTGAAACACACACACATCTCAGACAGGGATTAGCGAATTGCCATGACACAAGAATAAATTAACATCATAAACACATTTTCAGAACAGCACGGATCACATTCAACACAGCACACATCACACATATCATATCAGCAAGTCCTGAAATGAATGTCTCTTAAAATGTCCTCATGCACCTCCTGATTCTCTGACAACAGCTCTTTGATTTCCACATTATAAAAATGTCTAGTAACACTTTTGTTTCCAGCCTTCCGTTTTTTGAGGCAAATATGTTGCAGGGTCATCTTTTGTAGAAGACAACGCACCCAGAGAGGTCAGAATATATGTGTGTGTGTGTGTGTGTGTGTGTGTGTGTGTGTGCGTGTGTGGAGTCACTGCAGAAGCCGTACAGAGTTGACATGGAGATGGTAGAGAAAGTCTGCATAGGACGCTCCTCCGTTGGGACTCTTATCCTCCACCAGGTGGCGTTGCAGCGCCTCCTCACAGGTGTCGCCCTGCTTCACCACCCACAGCTGAGACGGAAAAACAGACACAAACAGACAAGTCATTTAACTTGACATGACTTTGGTGTGGACATGGATGACAGAACAAGAGGATATCACGTCTAGAATGAGCAATAAACACCAGAATGAGGTCAACCTTTTTTTTAATGCTTTTATCGGTTTCCCCAGCTGGCCACTCAAATTTACACTAAATCTGACATGACATGAACGTGGCATATGGAAAAGCGATACTGACACAGAATCAGTGTAATCAAAGGCCACAGGTGTTGGCTGACCCATGAGGTTGTTGTTAAAATATAAAATCTTTGTCTGCAGCAGCAGCAAGACAACCAGCGGCTCACCTTGCGGGCACAGGGCGCCTGGGAGTTCAGTGTGTGGATGAGGGATCGGACACTGATGGACAGAGGATTTTCAAGCACTGGCAGCTTGGTCTGAAGAAACACAAAACATCTGAAATGAAAACTAAACAGTGAACCAAGTAATCGCCTGGACTGTGCGTGCAACACGTGTCAATTAGGTTCATCAGCAGTGCAGCACCTTAGTGACTACTTGGAAAGCCACTATACCTACTGTACATCCATATAATCGCTTACCTCTCCAGAGGGCAGGGAGGAGAAGCAGCTGGTGTTGAAGAGCTCGACCAGGGTGCATGTTGGGACTTGAGTGCCCACCCAGAGCAGCAGGGTGAAGGGCGCATGAACCAGATACAGACATCTGGGCTCCAGGCTGGCGGCACAACAGCGCAGTGCCTCCTCTCTGTTCGGAGAGCTGGAGCCATCGGTTGACAACGGCTGCAGGTGACAAATAGGTGAAAGTCAACTGGTGTGTGTCGAAGCTGCAAAGGTAATGCCACGATTGCTATGTCCATGACGGTGACATTCATCTACTGGTAGTGGATACTGAGGTCAACATTAATGCAGTGCTGGAGAAACTGTGTTTTGCCATCAATAATCAGTGAATGAACAGTGTTGCCAGGTTACAATTTGCTCATGAATAAACACTGGAGCCCCTCAGTAGCAGTGAGCTACTCTCTGGTTCTGGCTCAAGACGCAGCACGCTCTGCTCTGCCCAAGTTGCAAAATGTAATTAAATACATTCATACAGCTTTGTTATTGGGCATCAACCTCATGTTTACATGAGTATTGTTTAAAAAATACACTTGAAATGTAAATTAATGCTTATGGCCGTGTTGACGCTAGTGAGATGCAGCTGAGACATAACGTGCGTTTGACTTGCATGTGAAGAAACGTGTCCGAGATGCCTGCTTTGGAAAGCGGGTCACTGGTTAGAAAACCTCCTTCGTGTTGATAGTAACCTACTGACCAGAGGCAGAAGCAGAGGGTAGAAGTGCGTTGAGGTGCTGCAGGCGTCCATGCTGAGCACCTGGCAGCGCTGCTGCAGCCGCTGGTGGACGGAGCTCCTCAGGCCTGGCAGCAGCACCTCGCTCTTCCTCAGACTGTTGACGTAGACTGGGAGAACTCGCAGGTACTGAGGGAGGACTAGCTACAGGACACACACACAGAGTTCTTATGGTCAAAATATTATAATTCACTCATGCCGTTGTTAGGTTTTGCGCAGTAAGTTAAATATGCCTGAGGGTAAACATAAGAACGGAAACATTTGACACTTTTCAAATATTTAGAAGAGAGCATCCTTGTGTTTTGAAGAGTTATAAGAGAATGTTATACTTCGGGAAGAGTTTCCAACCAAACCTCACCTGCCCAGCAGACACTGACGCAGAGCAGCAGTGTTTGCGGTAGGACGCCAGCGCTTCTGTTACCTCCGTCTGCAGTTCCTCCCTCAGCTCCTGTAGAGGGCGCTCCAACACCGCACAGTAAACTAGACAGACACAACAAAACACAAATGAATGTTGACTTATGTGACATTTTGAGAAACACTGTAAACAAACGACAGCATAACTACGAAGGCAATGTCTAAGGGCTGCTAATATTTTGGCATTTTAAGTAGTATATACAATTCAGGTTTCGAGGGGAATCTACCGGACTGTTTCATAACTCAAAACAGACATTTTCTGAATTTAGATTATGAAAACTATTCTCATGTGTGTGGAAAATAGGTTGGAAAATTGTCTTGTTTGTTTACAGATGGCATAATGAAGACATTCGTATTCATTTCGATAATGACAAAAGCTGGGTGATTTTTTTATACTTTTTTTATATTTGTAACAACTGATGCTGATGTTTTACGGTATAAAGCCTAGATAAGGCAGGACTCTACGGTGGAAGATCCTCACTTTTTTTGCAGTAGAAGGTGAGTAGTGTTTGGGCCTGGTACTGCCGGAAACAATCTTGTAGGTGACGAGAGCATCGCAGGGTCAGAGTGTGCACCCTGGTCCTCCTGTCTCCTGTCTGGGTGCTGTAAGACAACACAGCCTGACAGGCAGAGGGGGGTTGATTACATCTCGATGACAGGAACAGAAACATAACAAAAATAGATTTGTAAATTCAACCCATTTCTAATCTAAATGATGATCATGAACACAAACGCACCTGTATGGCTACACCTCTCGTCTCATCCAGGGCTCTGGTGTGTGCGAGCTCCACCGCCAGCGTTGTCCTCCAATCAAGAGTCGCCATGGTGACCTGGCTGGGGCTAGGCCCGGGGAGGAAAAGTCCATAACAGCCGGACACACGCACATCTGGTGAGCACGGGCACAAATAGTGGAAGCACAGGTTACTTTTTTTTTTAAAAAGCTAAACAAAATACAAAAAAAAAAAAAATCCCTCACCTTTGCTGACAAAAACCCTGAGCTCAGCCTTGTAGCCTGTGTCCGTCTCTACGACGCTCTTTAGATCAGTGATGAAACGTTCTCTGTCCAACTCTCCCTGTGATAGGAATTAAGAAGATACCAGTCTACTATGGGACCTCCAACACTCTAGGAATAGGATATTGGCCTAAATTGGTAAATATAAGTATATTTTCGAAATCTTAAGGGCAATTTTTGATCCTTGATCACGTTTTTTAGAGGCATTTCTTTGCATTTTTACTCTTTTCCACCCTTTATTTTTGACACAGAGAAAGAAAATCTCCTTTATGTCGCTCATCTTGTACCATTATAGGAGGAGGAGCTGATATACCTGGAGATGGCTGTAGGTGTGCAGAGCTCCACCTGTTAGATATGGAATGTGCCCCGGCCAAGCCCCGCCCACGTCTTGCTGGGAGAGGACAAACAGGTGAACGCCGCAGCCCTGACTGACACACTCCTTGGCCAATGAGATGGCGAGCTCTGATGGCTGAAAGATGGACTGGGAAAACAAAAGAGGAGAGGATTAACTCAGCCATGAAAATGTCTTTATACTTCGTACACAAAGGCTGCTGTCGTTTTATCCTCACACCTGTACCTTTGGTTTGTTGGAGCCAAAGAACCCTGGGGATGAGTTTGTGTGTCCCATCTCTATCAGAGGGGCAGTATGAAAGATCAGCAGCTTGCCAGGACAACTCAGGGCCTAGAAACAAACATTATAAACTGTTTAAATCACATCATATGTCACGGACAACAGTGAAGAGAGGATGTGGTTATTGTGGAAAAAGAACCATCTCTGCCACTAAGCACTGACAGCTGGCAAAATAATAAGCCACAATAAATACCGGCGAAATGTTCAATAAACTTGAAGGGAACCCTTCAAAGTCTGAGCAGTGATTACTGACCTGCAGTATGGCGAGCCCCGCTTTGATGGGCAGCTCCATGGGGACTCCACTCGAGTCATCACACTCTGGACTCAACTGAGGGATGAGCTGTAACACACTACAAACCCAGGCAACACACAGATAATGATCACTTCACGCCAAATAATTGATTCCAAAAAAATATTCAATTACTTAATGCAAAAAATGTCACTTTTATTTGCAAGTATTTGTTACTTTCTGGACACAAACAACATTTTATTTTCAAAGCACAGAGCATATTAAATTGACAATGCCGGCTTTTAACAGTTCACGAGATTTCAGTGATTCAAAATGTATGAAGTGTCATCATCTTCTAAACCACTGCCATATGCTTTCTAGCCGAGAGCTTGTCATTTGTTTGGATTTGAATACATTAGAAACACGACTGGGAAGCAACAAAGTGATTTAACATCAGCCTTTAAAAAGTGATGTATGAGTCCACACTTCTGTTACCTGTCGATGCTGTCTATGCAGTCTTTCAGGGACACTAGAAGCCCCTCCCTCACAGGAAGCTGCAGGTCTTCTGTCTCGGTGATGACCAGCATGTGCGGGCGGGACAGGGCGGGGCTGAGATCGTACAGGTGGATCCTACTGTCATAGGTCATCAGACCAACACGGACGTCTGACGAGGCAGCACCATCCTCCCTACACAGATGAAACTACTATGGACCATTGTCCCCATTTTCACAGTACTTCCGAGCAGATTGTGAAAAGGTGCGTGTGTGTGTGTGCATGTATTATTGGTTAGCGTGGTTTACCTCATCAGAGAGGTGAGCAGAGCAAGTATTTGTTGTGTTGCGAACTCCAAATGTCCTCCTCCCACCGCTGACGCAGACACATCTATGGCTAAAAGCAGTACAGCAGGTTCACCCTGAAATAAATTACCACTGTTCACACAAACGTGGCATCTTCCCCACAAAATTATGAGACTACCAAAGGTTTTAGAGGGGCACCAATTATGTAAACAGTCCAACTTTTAAGTCATTTTTGAAGTTACGTTAAAACATTGACTGAATTCCAGTTATTGCCTCGTTACAGTTACACACTTGTCCTTCTCTACATCAAATTATGGCTGCATCTGCAACTACTATGGCCAAACCGCCAAAATATTACATTTACAATTATATTAAATGTGTCTCACATTTAAGGAGCTAGAATCAGCAAACAATTGGTATTACTGCTTGATAAATGTCCTATAAATTTAATGATTCCTCAGAAATGGTACGCCCCACATAAAAACCTGTCCATAACCTGCGTCCCACCACACACACACACACACACACACACACACACACACACACACACACACACACACACACACACACACACACACACACACACACACACACCGATGCTTAACGAAGCCCATATGCAAACATGCAAACCAATCTAACAATTGCAGAAGGTGAAACTAACCTTCTGAGAATTAAGTATCTCATACGACCCCATGCTGAGTTCCGGCCTCTTGTCTTTATCCACCCGAACCCCCTCCACCCCTTTGGTGGGTTGGTAGTGTTGCCACGGCACTGAGACACAAGAGAGGGGAGACAAACTGTCACTGCATGTAAAAAGGAAACAACAACAAAAGGAAACAACAATGGGCTTTTTCTGACCAGAAAATGTTATTTTTATCCTTTCACTGGGAGCACAGTTATCTCATAGGTAGTCCCCTTAACCGGCTAAAATTCCACTCCAAAACAAGACAAAATGCAATAAAATCTGGGAAATATTCATTTAAATGATCTGCCAACAGGACTATTAAATGATCTGCCAATAGGACTATTAAACTTGCTAGGATTTTTAAAAACAAATAAAAATATCTAGTCTCAAAGAACCCACAGATAAAACTGGTGCAGTTTTTTTCTCAATATGTAGGAAAATGTGCTTAAATATAGAAAATGCTAAAGCCATTGTGTTTCCAAGTGGCTATACTTAGTAACTCAATTTTAAAACCTGAAAACCACTGCTGCACTAACAACAGGAATATTGGTCTGAATATATTCATTCATTCATTCATCTTCAACCGCTTATCCCGGGGTCGGGGTCGCGGGGGTGCTGGAGCCGATCTCAGCTGACATTGGGCGTGAGGCGGGGTACACCCTGGACAGGACGCCACTCTATCACAGGGCACATAGAGACGTACAGAGACAGACAACCATTCACACCTACGGACAATTTTAGAGTCATCAATTAACCTAACACATGCATGTCTTTGGATTGTGGGAGGAAACCGGAGTACCCGGAGGAAACCCACGCCGACACGGGGAGAACATGCAAACTCCGCACAGAAAGGCCGAGGCCGGGATGCGTACCTGCGACCTTCTTGCTGTGAGGCGGTAGTGCTAACCACTACACCACCAGAAAGATAATTTTCTTTTTCAATATGTAGGAAACTAATGTGCTTAAACTTAGCAAATGCTAGTGCCATCACCTTGAAATGAGGCTATATGTTTAGAAATTAAACAAGTACACTCAGTTTGGTCATTACCTGTTCTTAATATGTGACGAGATGAAAAGGATAAGATGCCGCCAAGTTATTATAAGTTATTAAGATAGTTCAGGACAAAAAAAGCTTGAAACACATGAACTGCTCTAACACAACAAGTATACGGTATGTTGCCTTTCTGCAGTGTGGGTATGATAATTACCTTGATAGTCAATGTTAAATATTACCTTCACTGAGTTTACCACAGAAGGGGCAGTAAAACCTCTGACCGCAGTCCTGCCAGCCCATCGACGGGCACATTGAGGCTCCGCAACCACCGCAACCCATAACACACTCTGGCTCGTTACACACTGGCAGGGGCTTCTAGTGGCAACAAAATACACACACACACACACACACACACACACACACACACTTCTGTATAAATACATGTTTGTACCTCCACAGAAAACTTTGTGTAATTGTAGCGTTACAAAATGGCTTACTTTCCATGCAAACATCACCCTATATATTTCATGTTTTTCCACTTGTTTTATTTTTGCTGTTATTGTTACTATGGTTTATTTAGTAGACTAAAAACTGACCTCTTCAGAATTTTGCTTTGCCAGAGGGGTGACCAGAGCTCCCAGTGGCAGACGGCTGAGCAGGGCTGTCTGACCTTCGCAGGGCACACAGTACGAGGCGGAGCGGATGGCGAAAGGACTCGCGTTACCTTGAGTTCAACCGAGACAAGGTGAGGAATGACATGAAGGTTGGCTTAACGGGTTATTAAAATTGTGACAGGAGGGGCTTGAGGAGGAAAAACTGGCACACCAACACCTCAAAATATTATATTCGGAAAAAAAACACTATAAAACACTCAAAATGAACAATTTCAGTACAGACGGGAGTTGTCATATCCTTTCTGCCAATAAGGTGAACACTGGCATCATTTAGAAAGCACAAACTAAACTTGAGACAAGCCAATGTAAGCATCACATGGAGGTTTTCCAAGGTAGGTCTCCATTGTCCTTAGATTAAATATGCTTGTGCTAAAATTCCCCCTCTTGTTTGACTAATGTCTGATTTACCTAAATCAATAATGCATGTAAAAATCTGTCACCGTACTTAACACTATTCACTGTGCAAGGAGTAAAAGGGACATTTCAGTCAGGTAAAGTACAGTATGCCATCTGGATCAATCGTACTGGTTTGAATACTTTATTACGGGCAGTGTTTTGTAATGTGTTTGTTTACCCCTGTCCTCTACGATACAGGAAGTAGTTGCCAGAGGAGGAAGACGGGAAAAATGCTCTGATACGAAGACCTTGCCCTCCCACTCTGCCCTGTCCTCTGCAATCACCTTTACCTGAGACAGATAGAAGGGGACAGGGGTCTAACCTTATATGGTAAAGTTTCACAATGGATAAACAGATACAGATCTGTATTCATGCAATAGTGAAATCAACAAATATTAGATTATTAATTATCACAAAATCTGTTAACAATGATTCCTGGAATGAAGTTCATCTTATTGTCAAAGAAACACAGTATATATCAGTAGTTTTGTTGTACTTCGAGTTAAAAATAAAAATAGATAGAGTCAGAAATCACTAAAGCAAACAGTAGAGCCTTTACTTGCCACACAGTGTGCTTTTTCAAGGGAAATACACATCAGCAACGTATGTGTGTCGCCCTTAAAGGCGGAGTCTGCCATTCTGGAGAAAGTCTGTTGGTTATTGAACTCAACACACGTTATTGAACCCCCTCAGTGCACAGAGAACAGGACAGCTCACAGGCCGGAGATATTTGACTTGACAAAGGGTGCATGGGAGTAGAATCGCAGACTCCACCTTTAAGAAGCTGAGCAGGAAATAGTCTTTGTCAGAAGTCAGACAATAAAAAAAGATGTGATGAGAAAGAATGAAAGAACTTACCACACTGGGCAGGAGCTCTGGGTCCAGGCCATAACGAGACTCAGAGTTAGGAGACTGCAGAGAGAAAAGTGAACGACTCGTTGTCAAAACCATGACATCATATATATGACATCACTACTTATTTGGTAGTCTTTAGTTTTTCTAAAACAGTAATATTGAGTCTAAAAAAAACATTCTGATTCAGGTTTTAGCTTTTCCAGTGTGTGGATTTGCTGCCGTCTTCTGTTTTATGAGAAGAAGACATGTAACCTGAATATCTTTGGGTCTTGGACTGTTGGCTAAAAAATGCAACACATTGGAGAATATCGTCTTGGAACCTGGGAAACTGTGAGGAGCATTTATTTCTATTTTGTTCCATTTTTTTTAGGCCAAAAGATCTTAAATCGATTGAGAAAATAATCTGCAGATTTATCCAGAGGAAATCATCATTCGTGTCAGTCATCATTTCTACTTTAAAGGGTTTTAATGATGTTACCGTATTTTCCCACCTGTGGCGTGATGTTCCGGTCCTGTGAAGCTGCATTGGGAACAAACTCATTTGTGGTTCCTGAGGAAAAATAAATGAGTTATTCAATGGAGAAAAGATCGAGACTGGTGTATTATATTCAGAACTTCTGTTTTTGTTCAGACTGCAACACTTGTTTGGGAGAATTAAAGGTGTACTTTGGAAAGTTTGTTGGTCGTGTACATGCTGGATGATGGGCCTACCCTGTGGTGCTGTTTATAGATGGTTGAGAAATGTGTTTTTTAAAGGGTCACTGGTGTGTAGATAGTATTTATTTTCTGAATTTGGAATCTGATCAGCTCTTCGCAACAACTGACATATTACTTCCCTCTTGAGTCTGCGGCAAGTGTCCACTGAGGCTGCTGTTGGACAGGAGACGTGGGTGAGGCATGATTGTGTGTGTATCCAACAGAGGAGTCCACATTTGCCCTCTCAAATGCAGGCTGCGGTGTACACTGTGGACTGTTGTTTACACTGAATGATGGAGGGATAATGGGCAGGTGTTTTTGATGTGGTGACTGAGGTCCATTCAGTGAACCATGGTGTGTGTATGAGAGCTGGAACGGGGAAGATATACCTTGGTAAGGGCTGTAGGGGGAGTAAAATGGCATTTGTTGGAGCTTGAAAGGCTGTGGCCCCTCCTTTAAAAGAGGGAGAGAACATGGAGGTATATTTCTTCGCTGGCCTGCAGCTGGATCCACACTCTGCTGAGCATTATTAGCATAAAGCGTGCCGGGAGGAGGGTTGTTTCTGGATGAAAAGTCGGTGAGATCGCTCTGGCAGCCGTGGTCGGAGGCCTGCAGGTGCTCTTCGTAGCAGGGTCTCTGGTCAGAAGGAGAGCTCAGGCTGAGATGTTGAAAGCTGGGCAGAGGGTTGCAGGGGGGTCCTTGAGGTGAAGCTGGGGACCAGCCGTTCTGGCCCGCCCATGGCTGACAGGGTGTCGTCTGGCTCTGATTGGCTGTGGGGACGTCCATCCTCCTCCATAACCGTCACTGATAGGTGTGTTTCTCCTTGGAGGCAGGATCTAACGTGGCAACACAAATATGCAAAATTGATATTGAACATATTTTAATGTTAAACATACATTTGGATTCTTTAGCTCAATTATACCCTAGTGGCTATCTTGTTGACTACCTTAATGGCTACCTTAGTGACTATGTTGGTGGCTACCTTAGTGACTCCCTTAGTGACTGCCTTAGTAGCTACCTTAGTGGCTACCTTAGTGACTACCTTAGTGACTATGTGAGTGGCTACCTTAGTGGCTACCTTAGTGACTACCTTAGTGACTATGTTAGTGGCTACCTTAGTGACTCCCTTAGTGACTGCCTTAGTAGCTACCTTAGTGGCTACCTTAGTGACTACCTTAGTGACTATGTGAGTGGCTACCTTAGTGGCTACCTTAGTGACTACCTTAGTGACTATGTTAGTGGCTACCTTAGTGACTCCCTTAGTGGCTACCTTAGTGACAACCTTAGTGACTATCGTAGTGACTACCTTAGTGACTACCTTAGTGACTATCGTAGTGACTACCTTAGTGATTACCTTAGTGACTACCTTAGCGACTATCTAAGTAACTATGTTAGTGGCTAAGTTAGTGACTATCTTAGTGACTATGTTAGTGACTACCTTATTGACTATGTCAGTGGCTACCTTAGTGACAACCTTAGTGACAATGTTAGTGGCTACCTTAGTGACTACCTTAGTGACTATCTTAGTGGCTATGTTAGTGACTACCTTAGTGACTATGTTAGTGGCTATGTTAGTGACTACCTTAGTGACTATCTTAGTGACTATGTTGGTGACTATGTTAGTGATCACCTTAGTGACTACCTTAGTGACTATGTTAGTGGCTACCTTAGTGACTACCTTAGTGACTATGTTAGTGGCTACCTTAGTGACTACCTTAGTGACTATCTTAGTGGCTATGTTAGTGACTACCTTAGTGACTATGTTAGTGGCTATGTTAGTGACTACCTTAGTGACTATCTTAGTGACTATGTTGGTGACTACCTTAGTGACAACCTTAGTGACTATCGTAGTGACTACCTTAGTATCTACCTTATTGGCTACCTAAGTGACAACCTTAGTGACTATGTTAGTGGCTACCTTAGTGACTATGTTAGTGGCTACCTTAGTGACTATCTTAGTGGCTATGTTATTGACTACCTTAGTGACTACCTTAGTGACTATGTTAGTGGCTACCTTAGTGACTACCTTAGTGACTATCTTAGTGACCATGTTAGTGACTACCTTAGTGGCTACCTTAGTGACTATGTCAGTGGCTACCTTAGTGACTATCTAAGTGACTATGTTAGTGGCTACCTTAGTGACTACCTTAGTGACTATGTTAGTGGCTAACTTAGTGACTATCGTAGTGGCTATGTTATTGACTACCTTAGTGACTGTGTTAGTAGCTACCTGAGTGACCATGTTAGTGACTACCTTAGTGACTATGTACGTGGCTATCTTAGTGACTACCTTAGTGACTACCTTAGTGGCTGCCTTAGTGACTATGTCAGTGGCTAACTTAGTGACTATCTTAGTGACAACCTTAGTGACTATGTTAGTGGCTACCTTAATGACTACCTTAGTGACTATCTTAGTGACCATGATAGTGACTACGTTAGTGGCTACCTTGCCTATAAACCGGTAAGCCTAGAATTAATGTTGTGTAAATGTATTTATTTATCCACAAATGTATCTTTGGTATTAATACATTGCATTCATGATATGTATATTTTCAGACATATTTTTGTAAAAATAATCAAACAATATGGCGGACCCCATGTAGTGACTCTGAGGACCTCCTTGGAGTCCCGCACCCCCTGTTGAAGACCTCTAGATTGAGGCTTCCCGCAAGCACAATTTAGCTTTTCATTATTATTATTATTTATTTTAGATCAACGTTAGCTACATATTTGATAACGCCTGTGACATTAGCAGCCATGCCACCAGCAGATGAACATACTAGTTGCATGATGTGAATGCTTGATTCTAAACGCAAATGAATATGAGTTTAGCACATTAGAGATGAGAGCGACCGTTATTCTGTAACGTTACTCAGCGCATTGGCCACAACACAGAGGTGCTCTCTGAGATGTAAACGCCTCTACATGGACATGGTGAAATAAAACGGCCCCACTCTGGATGAAACGATCTTATTTGAAGTAATAAAAGGTTATATACCTCTGGACATCAACGGAAACAGGGGCTTCGCGTGCGGCACTTGGTCGTCAACGTTACCGTGTTCATTTCCTCCTTTGCGACGGAAGCGAAACACTTCAGGGAGGTTACAGTGTCATTATTGTATCCTCTCTTCCATTATATTAAACTGGTGCATTATTAGCGACGTGATTGTAGCCACAATACAACCGGTTACATGTATGAGCCTTATTGCTTCAGCATCAAAGTAGCCAGAATAACGACAACGCATTTCCGCGTGTCCTTTCAAAGTAAAACCTAAGATACTCGGTTACAATAACAAATGGAATAAAAAATATTAAAACCAAAAAAAGTAACATCATGGCATCAAATAAATCAGTTTCTCTCTATTCTTTTGATGTTCTTGGTTTTATTTTTCTAATTATTTCATCTGAATGTAATTGTATGTGTTAAATGTGTTAAGCATTTGAATTACCTTGTTGAAAGGTACTATACAAATAAACTTACTTTGCCTTTAACAATAATTGCATCGTTTTCTATTGAAATTGTATTGTATTTCCATTTTCAATGCGACTTTATACTTAATTTCAAGCGAAAATATGGTACCTTTAACCTCACTACATATTACATATAAACAGCTACAAACTATGTATTTAAAAAATAAAGTCATGGATTATGTCGGTAGACTACAGCCTAACTACCACACACATACATATACTGTGAGATATGATTTTAATTGAATGATATATGCTCATGGAAATTAGCTTTACTTTGACATGCTACAGTACCAGTAGAGCTTTCAGAATTATTTTTAATTTTGATACTTTAAGTGTAATACTTCTATACTTCTACATTAGTAAGAAAAAAAGTGACTTTGCTGCTACTGCTACTTTTAAAATATCTGCATACCTCTTCCACCACCGCCTATATGATAAATGATGATTCATACATACAAGGAGAACGGGACAGTAGACCTGGCAAGGTGGCCAGGCATACACACAAAAAAGCTGGAATGTTATTATTGGCACTTTATTGAAGGAAAGTTAACCCGTTAAACAAAAAACACAGTCCACCAGTATACCAAAAGAGAATAACAAAATACAGTATACCAAATAACTTGGTTACAGCAGTTAACCTATAGCTCCAAAACTTTCTAATTAGCCGTTTGCTAATCAGACACAAGCATGATGTCGTCTGTTCAAATGAATGTGTGTAAGACACTGCAATCATAATCCACTAAGTATGAATCTGTTCTTGGTCGTCATAATGGATACAAACACTCACAATGTTGCAGAAGATGATGAGATGAAGACTGAATGAATGAAAGACAAAGAGGAACAGAGAATGGAGAGGGGTAAGAAAATGAAAGCTTTGTAATCCACAAAACTATCCCAACTGTAACTGCTGCAGAGTAATTGACATTTTTCCATTACTCTGCTGTGGTTGCACTAGTTTCCCTTTTTGGATCTTGCTCCGCTTTGTCTTTTTAGGGCAGTGATCCTGTTTCTGACGTAGTCCTTTACACCTTTCCATGTACGGGTTTTCAGCGCCTCCGGCTCAGCCTCGAGACACTGAATGCAGTCGTTTTTCTGAGGCACCCTGTGGTCTTTGATCAAACGCATCATGTGTCTTTCAACGGCAAGAATCTCCGCTTCCTCCCATTTTTGTTTGCCACTATTTTGCGAGCCTGTGGGATAAAAGAGAAAAGATGAAAATTCTGTCACCACTGAATAACTACGGAAAACTAAAGATGCCTCAAAATAAGGAAAAGACAAATCTTATTGTCATCAGGTACTCTTCGTACTGTTGTCCACGTGTGTTCTCAAAGACTCCAAACAACAAATCCTATCTAGAGCATCCTCACTGCTCATATTTACACATCAAATTAAAGTCCCACTCCAGACATGTTTTAAAGTATGTAAAACTATTCTGCTGTGTTTAACATAGTTTCCCTATTCTAGCTTATCCCTGAGGTTGGCCGGCAAAGTAGCAACGTGAATTAGGACGTTTAAACACTCAGCCATAGCCACTCAGATGTAGAGTCTGTTTTGCACTAAAATCGGCGACTAGCAGTGTTATCCGGATGGAAAGTGTAGTTAGCATTTGTTATGTTGTTTGTTAGTTTGTAGCTTTGTGCTGTGTCTTCTCTCTGTACTGACAGTCCGCTCTGCGCTGATATGTTCTTAGAATTTGGCATAAATGGAAGTGCTTTGGTTTTTTTTTGCCTAGCACAATGGGAACTTTTATTTTATTCTACTGCAGGCTCTGCATCTGACCACATGTATGCCTCGCAGATATATTGAGGCCTTGATTATTTACCCTAAAATTCCCGGACTTTCAAGGATTTCAAGTGCCTGTCGAAACCAAGGGTCACTGGAAGGTCTGTTTGTTTTGCAAAAGCCTTTTAGACACATTTAGTTGGAGGCAGCATTCTTTTAGGCATGCTGTGACCTGTGATTAAAGAAGTTCTAGGCCAAAGTGGACTACGATTTTAAAAAAAGAAAAAGAAATACATAGAATGACTGTTAATGACCATTACCTTTTTTACTGCCAGATTTTTTAAGAACAGTCCTGTTGGCACCTTTTGTTGCTCCATGGGCTTGTTCCTGATGAAGATCTGTATTGAAGACAGAGAAGATCTTCTTTTACATATCCCATCTACCTACACACACATTCCCCACACTCTGACCTGGGCACGTCTTCATCTAGCGTCTAAGAATAACTTCTAAGAACTCTGCTAAGAGTTGACTTATGAGTAAAAAAAATGATTTGCTGAAAGCTGCACTTAAAAGTTAGTTATCAAGCGTCTTACTCACACTTTCAGTAAAGTTTAGGACTGAACGATAAGTGTCACTCTCAGAGCTGAATTAGGTAAGTACTACGTGCCATAAACAGAGTTTTAGGTGACATAGAAATGACAAATCATGGGAGGGAATCCCTTGTCTAAGAATAAAGAAATATCTTGGAAATATTGAAATGGACAATGGGAGTGTATATTTTGACATAATCTACAAAAAAATACAAAACAAATTGTCAATGAATACAAAATATATGTTTCCTTTTCTTTCCAATTCATTAATTAGGCAACTCATTTGAAACTGGTGTGGCTGGATGTATAGACACAAGCCTGCTGCAGCCACATGCAGAAATCAACATGGAATCGAAAGCCCAAGTGGCGAGAGGAGGAGACACTGTTATTAGTGGAGCTAGTAGAGGAGAGGAAGCTCATCATTAAAAGGCAAGTTCAGCCCGAAGCTCACCAGCCATGATAAAAAACAGGCATGGGCAGACATAACGCATCAACTAAACGCTTCTCCAGCCTTTTACCGTCGGTCTACAAGCTGACTGCGAGAAAAAGAGGTATAACATTCTCTCGAAAAGTAGAACTGAAACCGCAGCTTTCAAGGCCTGCTCCATGCGCACTGGTATGTAGTGCTTCTTTTTAATTTGATTGCATGTCGCCCTATATCTTTCTTTTTCATTTTTATATTCTTATGAAGGCTGAGGACCACCTGGCAAAGACCTGAGCGCTCCCGGATCGTCAAACACCTCTCTCTCACCTCAGTGCCATCCCCTGCTGGCAACACCTAACTACTTAAGACACCTCTGGAGGTCTCAAGTATCTGGGAGAGTAGGAGTGATTCTTAGGCTTAAGAAAGATGATAAATAGCTTTTATTCTTAACTTTGAGAGTAGGACTAAATTCCACAAATTCTCAGGACTTAAGTGTAAAATGGCACTCTAAGACGCTTGATAAATACGGCCCCTGATGTGGAGCACACCGGACAAGTTTCTCAAGATTTCTCCTAATTAAAGATTGCACTGGTTGATTTAGAAATGAATGGTGCCTTTTTGCATATTTCCTCGTATCGTAAAAGCGCTAGTTAAAAACACTGCACTAGCTGTAACTAGATTTAATCACTTACAAGGCACTGCATGGCCTTGCTCCTTTATATATTTCAGAGCTTCTACACCCTCAAGGCTCTTTTGCTGTCCTAAAACCCAGACTCAGACTCCCAGCACCCAGAAACTCATAAAAAAATTAAAAAATAAATAAAGTCCTACCATCAGTGTCCGTTTCACCATCATCCAGCTTCATGTCGCTGTCCTGTCGCAGGCTTCGGACTTTATTATTAGGGCCTAATATTTGGTCGGCCTCATTTTCATCCAGGTTTATCATCTGTAGCATTTTTGCATAATGCTGCCGGATCTTTGCGGTTGTCAGCACTTCAGGGTCTTTAGCATCACATGCTTTGGCATATTTCTGGATGCTTTCTGACCCACTGTAGGCAGTCAGTGTTTGTGGTCGACCAAACAGGTAGGGATTCTTACTGGGGACTCCGCATGTCTCACGTGTCTGTACGAGGAGCTCCAGAGCTGACACGAATGATGGTTTAAATAAAATAGGGACCATTCTCCCACTCCTCCCTCGTATGTCAACTCTACTGAAGAACTTACACATGTTTTTTTCCAAACCTGAGACAGATATGTCCATGCCATCAAGCACGTTTGACTTTTTCCGCGACATAAAAGCCGTTAGTGGCAACAACGCTACCTCTCTGGCTCTTCTCCTGTTGAAAAGTATCGTCCGAGCAAGCATTGCCTTGGCCAGAGCAGCGTAGTTTTCTGCAGAAGGACTGTCTCGGAGTTGTTTTTCGGCGAGAGCGTGAGCATGTTCTATGTGGGAATTCAGGAGCTTTACATCTTGAGCTAATGGCACCTTCTGTGCTGTGTTCAATTTTGTTTTTCTGAGCGTCGTCAATGCACCCGATGAAATGAGCTTGTTCCATTCTTTCTCGTACACAGAGATGAAGTTTTGGGCAGACTCCGCCAAACTTTTATCACCACACTTCAATGCGTTAGACTCAACGATACCGCAGGTCGTCTGCAGGTTGTAGCCAAGCTTGATGGCAAGTGAAGGAATGCTGTACGTTTTGTTTTCTGGGTTGTAGCCTGCCAGGACGTTCACTGCAGACACCACATGTGGGAAGTTTGAAGGGAGAAAGAAGTCTACTAGTTTCTGCAGGGGGGTCATTTTTTTAGCTTCGAGAACAAGTCTTGCTATCTGACGGATGTTTTGTTTTATATAACAATGCTTCCTGGGATCGGTCCCGTGCTGGTTGAACAGGAGCTCACCGAACTGCAAGATAACCTCGTCTTCCATGATAGCTTGTGTCACATCATCGTATACCATCTGGGTCAGAACGTCCTTGAAACCATCACTTATGCCAAGGTCTCCTACAACTTCAAGCACACACCGCAATGCGATCCGTGGTCTTCCGATCTCCGTTTCATCTTCGTTCTTCACTTTTTCTGGGCACGACTTCATGTGTCTGGGCAAAGCTTTCTTCAAATAAAGACCTCTGCAATACAGACAATGAAGAAAGTCTTGGGCTTTTTGGGTTATACTTGGTCTTTTCCGGGCAGCAAGGTGGCCCTTCCCTGATTTCAAGACATCTTTATTATGGGCAAAGTTTCCTTGATTTATGAGCCTGTTCCATATCTTTTGTCTTTCTCTGGATTTTCGGGGATACTGAAATGCAGCTGCCACCTCTGCTTTGTCACTATGGATGCTCTCAAGATGCCTGGCCATTTTGGATAATGGTCGAGAGCAAAACAAACAATAATTCCTTCTGTCATAAACACCTTTTTTAGACTTTGAACTCGCCAAAACAACGGTTTCAGAAGATATCTTCATATTCGCTGCACGTATCTTTTTGGGGGGACCGACAGAGTTGTCCACCAACAGAGAACTTCCTGGTTTAGCCCTTTTTTTTACTGGCAGAGAAGATTTTTCATCCGTAGGGGTAGAGGGTCGGCTGTGACTGGATTCATCTGAAGAGGCCCCGCCAGGTTCAGATAGGAAATCATCACCATCGTTGTTGGGTAAGTAATCAGGGTCACTGCCATCCTCTGACTTGGCTGAGGCATTTTCTATTTTCTGGGGGGGAAGGGGAAAACAAGTGTATGTAAAAAAATAAATAAATACATCAAATATCTGTGAACGCAACAAACATAATCCTACTGCGTATTATTATTTAATATTTCACATATCAAACCAAAGAAGCAAATATCTAAATGCGCACTTACCACACTTAATTTTTAGAATTTGACATCAATCTAAACAATGACAAATTGTTCTTGCTCTGCTAAAATCAACCTTAATTTTCTCAAAAATATAAACTTTTTCCAAGTGTGTTTAAATTATTCATGTCAAATCTTAATCTTAATAAATGAATTTAGCTAACTGGCTACAAATGACACCTACATTTTGAACAGAGTGAGAAAGAAGGTCATATCTTAGCATCTTTGTTACTGCAGAGAATACCCAGTACATTGAAAATTTGAAAAAGATCATTTTTATGAACCACTTTGAGTCAGTCTACTTGTTGTGTGGGATAATTCCAATATCACTAAGAGAGTCTGTTAAAACTTCTGCAACAGCAACTGTACTGATGCAGTGAAGAACAAGAGAAATGATCATCATATTGAATGTTTTGACAAGTTGGCTAAAGATTTAAACTGACAATAATAAACAGGTAACTACCTCTGAATCTGTCGGTGACATCGGCTCCCCTGGTGAATCACAGGTGTCACTTTGCCCACCGTAGGATGCAGGTGATGAACAATCTGAGGCAATTTGTGAATGTGACTGAAAAACAAAACAACCAGTGGAAAGACGACAAGGAATTTGAATAAATGCAACAGTGGTGGTTGATGGTTGAACCTTGCCCATCATTTTTTAATATCTACCTTTGACTTCCCTGCTGACAGCTGAACCTGTTGTGGATCACTGGTCTTTGTTTGTAGACATGAGGATGAAGCATCCATGGATGGATAAGGAAAAAAACGTTAATTTTGCAAACATGTTATACGTGAATATTTGCACATTATTGCAAATCAAACTGCAGCATCTAAAAGAAGGTCACTTACCTGAATAGATGTGTGTGGACACTTCCCATCACTGTCGTCCTCTGAAGTTATTGATTCCAGCTAAATTGGGGGACAAAATGAACAGGGTGTAACTGTTTACAAGTGACCATAATAATCTCTATAACAGACAAATTATTTACAAATAAAAGTAATAGATTTTAAAGAAGTGCTACAACGTAGCAACGTCTAAAGAAACACTATTGGCCTTCTTCTTCAAAATATTGCCTGAACACACTTACAAGTTTATCCAGCTCTGCCACTTGTTGAAGTAGTTGTGCACGATGATTCATGAGAATCGAACGCTGTCTCTCAATCTTGGCCTGAAAACAGATAAAAATGAAAAAATGTAATCTTATAAACAGCTCTGTATCTCTTCTGGAAATATCCACATGATCGTACGTAGCTAAACGGGCAACATTCAGATGCTATTGTTCAAAGTGATTTTCTATTTGCATCCCAAAGCATTCCATTTTATCGTCTAGTTTCTCTAAACAATACTCTAATTTAAAAAAAATCAACATTGTGCTGTATTGAAGAAGCCTTGAAACTTGTGATTGAGACCATAAACTCATTAGGTAAATGTTTACCAAGGTAATAAATCAAGTGAGAAGCTGCATTCATCTTTATTTTACAGTCTATGTTTGTGACGATATGTACATAAATTAAACATAACAACCAAAGTTTCTTCTGCAATGAGTTTTGGTGCCGTTAATTTCCTTACCGGTGGTGAATTAAGGTTCCCCTCCTGCGACTGCTTTTTGTGAGGATGAGCAGGTACGTCAGGGACAGACTCCTTCACAGCTCCTTAGGAGAATATAAGTGAACATGGTGAGGCGAAGTTGGAAGCAACATACAGCAACAGTACTGTAATCTGATCTACACAACTTGTTTGAAAAAGCGGATAATCTGCAGTGTGTTATAACGTGGTTTTCTTTTTGGATTGATAAAGGTGCTGCAGTCGACCTTGACTTTAAGGAGAATCCAGCAATTCATATTTATCCTCTGTAGGGGACACGGCAGTGAGGAGTGTATCTACAACTATAAGACCATGCATGCAGTCTATCTATACTTGAGTCTCACTGTATTGTGTAATCCCATCTGCCAGTTTAAAGGGAGCAATACTGGCCATAGAGATTTGAATCTTGTACAGATCTGAACAACTGCTGAATTCTCAATTTTGAAATTCAAATACTAATCAGTCAAATGTATAGCACTTAAATATTGTACTCCGGAGAACCATCAATCTGAATTCAATTTATTTTGGTTTTTTTCTTTAATTCAGATCTTCATATTAAAAAATTAAGTCAAATTCATGTAAATTCACTACACCGAAGGGGCGTTTCCTCCTCCAATACAGGATGAACAGACCAGTATAACTTGGGCTGGGCGATATGATGATAACTATATATATATATTGTCAAAACTATATAAAAATGGCAATCATATATGTTTTTCTATATTATATCTATCGCAATGTCAAAAAAACAGCAGTAAAACTTAAAGCAACATTTATCTAATATTTATTTATCTTTATATCATTTGAAAGATGACTTACATTCTTATCCTTGCACATTATGTTCATTTGCACTTAAGTTCTTAATAAAATGAGCAAATGTTCAGTACTTTTCATTTGTAAAGTATTTAATTCACATAGGAGTATACAAAATAGGTTATAGGCATATGGTTATTCCAGAAACATGCTTTATTTGGATATATGGCTATCAAGAGATGAAATGTCCTATATCTGGATAGAAGATTTTGCCAAATCGCCCAGCCTGAAGTATGACACAAAGGGAATAAAGCTTACCCGTGCAGTGGGATGGAGGCATCCACTGACACTGCTCCTGAGAAGTGGATGAGGCATGGCTGTGAGTGTATCCATCAACACCAGCAAACTCCACATGCGCGCCTTCAAAAGTAGCTTGAAATGTACTTACACGTTGTCCACATGAGGGCTGGCTAATGGGCAGATCTTGCAGTCCATTCGGTAAACACTGATTGTTTAATGGAGGTTGAAATGTTGTTTCGTAAGGGTCATGGGCTGAAGGAAGTGGTTGATGTTGGGGAAGAGACGGTGGGGATATATTTTTTCCTTGGCTTGGATTTAGCAGCATGGCTGAAGCGTGAGGGTTTTGCTGGGAAAAGGGACTTATGTGAGAGGAACTCGGGATAGCAGTGTTGGCAAACAGCGAGGTGGGCGATGGATTGCTGCTAATCGGAGAGGTTTTGTACAGGGCAGGGTGATGCGTGTTGTTTCTGGATGCTGCGGTTCTGAGGTTGATCATACAGCTCTGATTGGACGCTTGCATGTGGTCGTAGGAGGGTCTTTGTTCAGAAGACGAGCCCATGCTGAGATGCTGAGAGTTGGGCAGAGAGTTGAGGAGAGGTCCTTGACTTGAAGCAGTGGACCAGCCATTCTGGTCCGCCCACGACTGACAGGGTATGTGGCTCTTATTTGCTGAGAGGTTATCCATTATTCTTCATAACCATCAGAGTCTTTTAGGGGCTTGAAGGCGGAGTCTAGCAGAGCAAAACAGCATACACAACTAATCAGCAGGGCAACAACAATATATTTGTTTCCACTGTCCTGTTGCTGTGTTCAGTGTGTGCAGACTTTCCACTCATACAATGGCATGTCTTCACACTGAGGCTGTTAAGAGATTTCATAATAACAAAACAAAGAGCTGCAGTGAGACACTATTCAAAGGGCCACATATCATCAATCAATGTCGGGACTTCAGCACTGCAGCAAAACTATGCAACAGTTACATTTCATCGATCAGTAGCTACTACTGTAATTAATCTGCTGATTATTCAATCAAGTCAGTCTATAAACTGTCGAAAAAAGGTACAAAAAAGAATATCCATTATGATTTAAGGAGCTAAATGGGGCATCATATACGCTAAGGCCTATAAAAGGAGCACATCCTCATGTTTGAGAGGCTGGGACCATAAAATGTTTGGTATTTTCACTTTAAAATGAAAATGAAGGCATGCAGTATTAACAGGTTATCAAAAGTTATCTAGAAAGGAAAGAGCAAAAATAACCTTCAAATGCTCAAACTATCCACGTCAGATGTCTTTAGACATGGCAAAATAGTCTGCATTGAAAAAATAATGTACATGTCTGACATCATTTCTCCACAAAAAAAGGTAAACATTTAAATTAACCCCGTCCCCTTACTAAAAATCTAGCATGTGTACATTTCCAATATTTTTCAGATCAAAAGTTTGACTATTGGACACAAGAAGTCCTTCCTTAGTGCACGTGTGTGCAGGATGCCCCAGGCTTTCCCATCAGCTCCATACTGGCTTCCAAGCTAGTTGTGATGTCTCAAAATCATGCATGTACGTACGTATGTCTTCTAGTGTCAAACACTGCTCGTACATCATTATACAGTGATGGTCAAACATCCAAGTGAAGTAACTAAATAGTAACTTATCTTAGTGTGCAGTAATGGAACATTAAGACATGTACTCCACCATCACAGTGTTTCTGATCCATTCTGTTCCCTGATGTTTGCATTGTGTATTTTGTAAATTTGCACGTTATTGTTACTTCAGACTTTTGCACTATGCCCACTTTGTATTGAAACTGCTGCACAGCAATCTCCCTCGGGGTAAATACAGACTGACTTCGTCTTAATAAGTCAAATAGAACTGTGGTGGATGGGTGCTTTAACATTTTTGATTAAAACTGGTTTGAGTAGGTTAGTTTGTTTGTTTAACCAACGGACCAAACACATCTCCCTCACTTACCTCTTGTCGTACCTAACCATGCAGGTAGTTGATTTTTTTTTTCAGGTTATAAGATAACGTTCACGGTCACATTTGAAAAATTCACCAGCAGAATCTTTCTAGAAACAATTCCTCGTTCGCGGGTTAATCTAACGTCAACATCAGACTGTCAGGATGTTTTAACGTTAGTCAACTAACTTAGCTAGCTTGGAGCTAACTGATAACTGTTAGATCCCCCAAAGTCGTAACGTTACCATGTCATTCTCGGGATCATTATTCTGGTAACTAATTTGCCCAAAAAAGTTAGCATTTATACTTAGAGTAGGGATTAGCCAGGTATTTCTAAATTGGTTTGTTTATGTGCACGCCG
Source organism: Echiichthys vipera (assembly GCF_963691815.1). Lineage (NCBI taxonomy): Eukaryota > Metazoa > Chordata > Actinopteri > Perciformes > Trachinidae > Echiichthys > Echiichthys vipera. Next base: position 9,153,751 of record NC_139829.1, on the reverse strand, counting down.
ACCACGTTAGCTCCTTTCTTTAGCTCCCTTTCCTTAATTAGTTCGCTGTTAAAACGACTGGTTGTGTAATTCTGTAATTATTCGGAAAAAGACTCAAAAATTAGCACGATGAAAAAAACATATCTGGATAAAACGCATCTATTTAAAAAAAACAAACGTTTTAACGCGAGGGTACCATATCTGTGAACACAGCCGGAAGAAGCGACCGTTTGTTATTTTTTTCAGCTCACGTCTGTTCGACGTAACTTCCGCTTTTTGTTTTCAGAATAAAAGGGTAAATGGTCTTTTCCGGACTGAACTGGAATGCGAATGTCCCATCAGGCATAATATATTGAATCTATTTTTTAAATTGATGATTTTATATGTAACATTTCATTTGCATTAACATAATTATCTCTCTCAAATATTTGGAACTCTTATTTATTTATGGAAGATTAATAGATGTGCCTAATAGTATATAGTGTGTTTTACTGAAATTAATTTATCCCCAGGTTTATTTATTGCCCTTTTTTTTAGCAATGTATTTTCAAAATCCATGTTTACGTTGAGTACATGTCTGAATTGTTGTGATGTGATTTACTAAAAAAAAATACACAACACATGAAAACAAGTGAATAAAAAAAATCTGAAGATAATGGATACTCCTTCGTGTAACTTAAGAACCAACCGCAATAAACAGATTATTCTACAGACCTTAAGACTGAGTATAAAATGATAAAAATGTATTAATGTGCCCTTTTCACTACTATAACTACAAACACTGTAGGCTCTTCCTTAAATGGAACCTATTGTACTTTTTCAGGTTCACACATACAGCTGTTTTGCCTTCATCAGGGTGGAATGAGTGTGTTTCTGGTTTCTTTATTTACAGTCGCTTCATTTGTTTGTGACTTTACGTAAGAAAATTGGACTGAATTTAGTCCGGTTGTCGGTTTGTATTCGTTGGTTAAGTTCTTTGTGACTTTATGAAAGTTTGTTTTATTTAATTTAGTTGGGTTGTCCATAGATATTGAAAGAGTTTCAGCGTGACTTTTAAATTCAACTACATTGAACTGTTAAGGTGTATGTAAAGAAACTGGAAACATTTATAAAGATAAAATTGATTCAGTGAAATAAACAACACATGAAACTAAATTGTACTGCAGGTATTTCCTTTATTACAGACATTAGAAACATGTCACATACAGTGTGAAGAAACACTGTCAACATTGGAGACTGACTTAAACCCCTTTATGTTTTTATCATCCATACCATTAACATGATTTTGTCATTGTATATATTCTGTTGAAACTGCTGCACAGAGACTTCCCTTGGCATGAATATAGAATAAAGAAGATGCTGGTAACCAGGATATTTTACAGCTTTTATTTGTAAAGTTTGCCTCCTGATGATGTGATACAGTTCAACTTAATTTGATCATAACATTCACACTAAATCTAATTTTAAAAGCTAAGAAAGCTGCATCAATGCAATCAGTTTTTCAAAATAATAGAAGCAAATATTCGGTTAACATTCACTAAAAAGCAAAGAGAATCTAAAAAAAACAGCAGTTTCTATCTTCATAGATTTTTGGATTTTTGTTCTCTTCATATATAAAAAAATAACTGAATACTTGTTAGATAAAAATCGACAACAAAATAAATGTATTTCAGACTAAATCAATATGTTTGAACATGTTTTACATAAAATCTGTGGATCAATTTAAAGTGTAAAAAGAACAAAACACAGCATTTTGTATAGTGGATACAGTAAATATATCGTGGGGTGATTAAACAGAAGATGCTGATAACCACATTTTTTATTGATTTATACCTGTGTGAAAGTTTAAGATCTGATGATAAAATTATTTCAATATATTCTTAATCTGGTTAAACTGTTCTATACTACTGTGATGTAGACAGACATTGAAGATTAAAGTCGTTATTGCCTTTTAATGACTATTACCCTTTTCATTGAAAACAATAGGTGTCATTTGTTTACGGTTTCATGCATGACTTCAGTTAAAGAAAAAATAATTTCCATGACCTTTAACACCAAATCAAATCTGCTTTATCAGTAAAAGAAAAAAAAGACAAGCAGATCCAGAATATTGTTTTGGGTGTAAGGGGGTGATCAGAGTGTAATAAACCTCAAACGATCATGAAACAACATTTGCCCAAAGGTTTTTACCTTCCTGAAGATCACAGAGAATTTGTGTTACCAGACTTTGATATGAGCAGTTTTAGCATCACCAGCCTCTCCAATACTGAACCATGGGAAGAGTTTCTCGGTGAAAGTGTCTCTGTGAGTGCAGATGTGAGTCATGTCTTCAGGGTCGTAGAAGGACACCTCCCCCCTGTCATAGTCCAACTGGACTCCCTCAGAGCTGCTAGTCTGGACTCCTCTTCCTCTTTCAGGAACTGGTGGAGCTTGTTGAACTCTGCTCTGATCTGCCGCTCTGTGGACAACATCTGCTTCTGGGAGTGTTGAATCATTTTATTGTAGGTTTCCTCCATTTGTTTGTGTTTGTTCCTTTTGTCCTGTAGAGACTTTAAGTCACATTTCAGCTGGTTCTTCAGGTCGAGGATTGCTTCTTCTACAGGAACCACTTTGTGACCGTGGTGGAGAGAAAACTCACAGACAGGACAAACAGTTCTGTCTTCATCCTTACAGAACAACTGAGGCTCTGCTTGATGTTTACACATCTCCACCTTCCAGATTTCCGTCTCTCAACAAAAGAATCAGCCAGTTCCTTCAGTGTAAAGTTCACCCATGGGTCATCTTTTGATGATTTTCTTCTACAAACAGGACATTTTTTGGTTTTAGCTGGTTCCCAGAATGTTTTCAGGCAGAGTGAACAGAAGCTGTGGTTGCAGCTCAGAGACACAGGATCTCTGAAAGTCTCCAAACACACAGGGCAGTTCAGGAAACTTTCAAAAAGAGCAGTTTTCTCAGCCATTTGAATACTGAAGTTATTCTTCAATAGCAGGACTCACCAACTTAAAATCTTTCGACATCCTGTAATAGCGTCTCAGCTCTGATCAACAATGTCTGCATCTACTTTCATTTTCACTCACTTACGTCACGGGGTGAGTTCAAAAAATGCTGCTATGTCATTTAGTCACCAGCAGATGGTGTTGGATGTTTTCGGATGTAAATATTTGATTTGGAACAACACAATCTCCATGTATAGGCAGTCGTTTTCCAGACAAAACAGAACTAATTATGACTTCTTGCTGCTCTTGAATCATCTTCATCTCTCTGCTGATAGTCTTACCCTTCTGCATATTAAAATGTTGCTACTGATGTTTCATGTATTACAACTAAAATATACTTTAACACAATAAAGAAAAAGAAACTGATGGAAACACTTGATGGTGAAAAACCTGCTGATGTAAACCTGTTTTTAAGATTAAAGTTAAATAAGACATCATGTGCCTCTTTGAGCATTTGTTCATTTTTCCTTTTTCATTTAGTATATCTCAACCTTTCATAAGTATGGATTTGTTTAGTGCTCCTGTTTTTTGTCAGTTACAGCTCTCACTATCTTGTGACAGTTTGTTTCGTTTCATTATAATCCCTGGACCTTTGGACTCAATGTTTTATCAGCACATATACTTCTTAGTGTGTCTTTTCCAAAAGGTTTGTAGAATAATATGCATATTGTGGTTGGTCCTAAAAACTGACAACTATAAAAATGCATTTATTTGTCCTTTTCACTACTATAAAGTACCTCCGAATGGTACTTAAGTGCAATACTTGAGTAAATTTACTTAGTTACATCCCCCCACTGCAGCGTGGTTACTTTTTCAATACATTGCATTTAGTGCAAGCATTGTCCTGATAATCTGACAATGAAATATGTTACAAGTATATTACTGTATCTAACCTTTGGACCCAAGGTTGTATAGGTACATATCAACTTCTGTGTGTGTGTGTGTGTGTGTGTGTGTGTGTGTGTGTGTGTGTGTGTGTGTGTGTGTGTGTGTGTGTGTGTGTGTGTGTATGTGTGTGTGTGTGTGTGTGTGTGTGTGTGTGTGTGTGTGTGTGTGTGTGTTTGTGAGTGTTTCCGTCTGTATATTGGGGTTCAGATCAGATCATTATCATTATGTTCTGAGATAATCTGCTCATAAATGATGCATGAAGAAGTGACCAACCAACAAACATGATTCATTTCTCAGCACCTTATATACATGTGTGAAAAAGTACTCTCATATATATTGTTAGATATCTCTTCTTAACTTCTGAATATAGTGGACAGCCTGCAGGGAAAGTGCAGACTTTGTTGCTCCCTTGTGCGGATAAAGAAAGGGAAATGATGTCCATATTCAAATATAACTGAATGTGTGTACATGAAAACATGTACTTTTTTATTCTAAATGTCTAAAATGCATTATGAAAGCTCTCAGGTAACATATATCTAAACAACATCTCTAAATGAGCTTAACATAATGTGCAGACTATTTTATTTACAATCAAATGTACATTTGAGTTGGCTGATCTCAGTGTTTCAATCCCAAATTGACGCTGAGGTTATTGGATTTTAACACACAAAATAACATTTTTGAAAAGTTAGGAACTAATTATGAGTCAATTATGTTTCTCTCCTAAAAACAAGATCAAAATACATTTTATAAACATATAATCTGATCTCTTTAAGATAAAATAAAGGAGCTGAATCACTCTTTTCTTTTTTGTCTTTGTTCAGGAACTTGCTCTGCAACACCTGCGTTTGTAACAACATGCAAATACTGGAAATGTGTTCTTAAATAATCAGTAAGATCACTACTTTATCCATCCACAATGAATATCACACTATTAAGTCACTACGGTCCATTAACTTTCACCACTGGAGGTCAACAAAAATTAGACTGTGAAGTGAATGAAGTTTCTCTTAAAAGTTGCATAAGAACCTCAAAACACCCCAATAAACATTTGAAATCCATGATTTTATACATCGAACACATCAGTTGATAAAATATGATTGTTACAGATGAAACTGCTCAACAGTATACATGTTGACAACATTAGTATTCTTTACTTTTGATACTGTAAGTATATGCTTTATTCTATTTGTACTACAGTAAGTATGATTTTGAATGCAGATCTGGGTTATATTGTACGGACGTGTAGCAGAACCAGACAGCCTTCCCCCAGCGTAATGGCGTCCTTGTTCTGCATTTGACCCCAAATGGAGCTCTCCTTCCATGTAACACTTAACCCAAACTCTCCCCCAGGAACTCTGCATAACTGAATACATAAGCAGAGGGTTTACACAGAGGGGTTAATGTAGCTGACGTGAACGGAGACCGTGTGTGTTTTCACTCGCTGGAGAGAACAAGAGCTGTAAGAAAGAGAAAGAGACGAAGGGGTGATGAATGAATATTTGATTGGCTCCTCTCCGGCCCTGTGTGTGCTGTAATATTGATGCGGTCCAGAGGCCTTGAGGCCGCTTCTCTCTCGCTCCCAGGTACATTAACACACCGCAAGCATACCTGCGCTCTCCCTGACCTCCCAGGAGAGGAAACCAGTGTGGTATGAATATGATGATATAAAAAACGGGGAGCTCAAATCATACAGACTTTAAGTAACTGATTGGTTCATAGCCCTTATATTATATTAAGCACGCATAACCGCTATGGCATCTAATTCCTGCACAATAACAGAGACTAGATGAGACGGCTACTTCCGGGTTAGCACACCGGCTATGTAAGAGTTAATAATAAGATCAAACAGCTCTACTTGACTTTCAAAATTTTATCAAATTCTGATATTTGCGAGGGTTGTCAAGTTCGAAAAAAATATATTCAACGACTTAAGTCAATGGGAAAAGTCTTTTTGGGCACCACGTGACCGTCAGAGAAGTTGTAATTCCAGCGTTTGGCCTAAATGTTACATTGGCGTCAAAGCCCGGTGCACTTCCTGGAGGTCTGATTGGGAAAAGTGAAGGTGTCCCTGCAGTGCGGGCAGTACATGCAGATGAATGGCAGCAAGAAGCAAAACAAATCTAAAACTAACCTATGCTAGCAGCACCCGGTCTGCTCGATTTAGCGCAGTTTTGCCAGCTTGTGACAGGGGTGAGCTCTGTGCACATGCAGATGAACGGCACCCAGGAGTTATTGGTCAGTTAGTTTATTTGTGTTAATGTGTGACTTTGGTGAATGCTAGCTGCTAATGTAGGCTACGTTTGTCACCTCAGCATGTGCAGGCATTCAGCCCAGGAGGGCCTCTTTTTAAATTCTCTTGTTTAAATATGCCACTGAGGGGCGCACAGGTGGACTTGTTCAGGACGTGTGTTCCTCCCGTCCACATGATGAAGTGTCCTTGGGAAAGACACTAAACCCCAAATTGCTCTTGGTGTTGGGGTCAGTACCACCCTGTGAATGTGTGTAAATGGCTGAATGAGAGGAAAAATTGTAAAGCAATATATAAGCTCCATTCACCCTTTCTATCAGGGCTGAAACAAGAACAACTCTGTTACTCATTAAGCTTTTGATTATTGTTAGATGAATACTATTTGTTTAGTTTACACGTCACAAAATAGAAACAAATATCGATCAGAAAAAAGCTTTTTTATTGTTTTACAAAGAGTAGAAAATTCTGCATTACAAATACAATAATATGAGACTGAGAAATATTATACTATATATAGTAAAAAATATATTTTTTACTTTAATTATGAACGAATCCGTTATGATTTCAGCGCTGCTCTTTCTTGTGAAAATCACAACCTATGCATGTTAAAGTTTGGTTTTTGCTTGCCTCTGTTGATCAATGCATCATTCTGCATTTTGTGGCCATATATAAAAATTCAAATGAATAAAAAGGTCATGATGAATTTGAAAAATGCCTTCTGCTTCACTTTACCAGCGACGCTAACAAAGATCGAGGGACGCTTTTGTTTTTCCAGCAACCTTGTTTCCATTTCACAAAGTACCTGGATGTGCTCTGAGTGATTAAAATTGATTAAAATCAATACTTAATAAAAAATAAATGAAAATCAAATGTGGTGCCTTTAGATGGCCCCGTTTTGTGCACCTCAAGCTATACAAGAAACCTGTCATTTCAGGCCCTCTGCATGCTGTGGCAGGAGCTCTGGATTTAATGAAATCAAACACACATTCACATGTCCAACATGCCTGTGACTGCACCTACAGGACGAAAGGTGAAGGTGAGGAAAGGCTTGTCAGATTGCTGCTTAACATGATATAGTACCATGGGGATCCCACCGTAGAACTCATTTCATCTGGAGCTAACTGGAAACCTTGAACACTGACTGTTCGGTCCACCTCTGCACACACAACACGTGTGACCACAACCCATGGCCATCAGTCTATGCTGGATAAAAATAATCAGTTTTCTTTCCTAGTCCAACCCTACAAACACTTTGCATCGAACAAATCAACAACTGGATGAGCCAGAACTTTCTTCAATTAAACAAAGACAAGAGGGACGCTTAAAAGTCAGCTCTCAGCTTCAATCTGCAGCGTTCAAAACCACAACCACAAGGCCAGAAACCTTGGTGTGGTCATGGACCCAGTCCTGAATTTTAACACATAAAGACAAAGTCAGCCTACTAACACCATTAGTATTAGTATTAGTAGTTACTAATACTAATAGTATAATAGTAATAACTAATAGTCCTTAAGTTTAAGGACATAATGTCTCAGCAGGATTTGGAAAAACTATCTTCATATCGGTTGACTCGACTGCTGTAACCGACCCTTTACAGGTGTCTGGGAAAAGTCGATCCAATGGCTGGATGTAAGAGCATGAACTCTGTCCATGTGGGAACAAGACACCCAAATTCAAAGAGTCTACTTTTAATCATGTTGTAATCAATTTTATTTCTCTTTGTGGTCATTTTACATTCATCTTTAGTTGTTTTATATGTCTTTTTTAATTGCATTTATTTTTAGACATTTTATGTTTCTATGTCATCATTTTGTTTCTCTCCATGGTCATTTCACACCTATACTTTAAATAATTTTGCATGTCTTTGTCCTAATCTTTTGTCTCTTTGTGGTGGTTTTGTGCATCTCGTTGCAATTTTGTGCAACATTATATGAGTCAGGCCCCCTGACCTTATGGGCCTCTGGTCCTGTGTCTGGTAAACCTGTTCAGAAATCCATCCATGGCTGCAGATTATTCAGAACGCTGGTGCTCGGGTCCTCACTAAGACCAAGTAAGTGAACCACATGACTCCAGTTTGAGGTCTACTGTTGGAACAGGTCTGCTTTCTGTCCCCAGAATCAGGACTAAGCATGGAGGAGCAGCATTTAGTTTGTATGCACCAAAATCTGGAGCAAACCCAAAAAACTGCAACTCTCAGTTCTTTCAAGTCAAGACTGAAAACGCTGCCTTTTATGAAACAAAATAATTATTCATTTCTTTTACTACACTTTTATTCTTGTTTTTCATACCCATCTTACGTGTTTTTATTTTCTATTCTCTTTAATGACTGTTTTAATTGCTCTATCATGTACGGTGTCTTGTTGCTGAAATGTGCTGTATAAATATACTTGCCTTCCTGTTTACTTGGGATTAAATCTGTAGGAGGCGCCATTTTATTCATGGGATTGCTGGTGTTGCACAGTGCTGTGCTATCCTGTGTCATGCTCTGCATTATGTTTAATGTTTAATCCCTGTGCTGCTTTCTGATATGCCGGATATCATCTTAACATCAGCATTAAAGTTTGATGTAAAGTCTCTCTCCCTCTGCTCCCTAAGGTCAGAAGTTCAAATACACTAGGTAAAGTTGCCTGAACCTCCTAAAGTAACGTCTGTTTGGTTTTAATTCACAACGCAACTCCCAGACCATTAAAAAAGGGATGACCATGTGAGTAGATAATAGCCTTCTGAACATACTGGCACCTTTCAACCCGTATATGAGACCACTGATAACGTCCATTCAATGGAGTGATAACATCAGAAGCGGGGGGTTGGAAGTACCCCACTGTCAAAATGATCCCTGTTTGCTGTAGTGTTAACATTTACCTTAACTTCACAAAAATGTCACCAACCCAGAACACAGGGGTGTCCATACATTTTTGGCCACAACAACGGTGTGTACAAAAGCCTCCGGACTTACCTGAGCAAAGGTAAATACTTGATACACGTCATAGGGCGGCTGTGGCTTGGTGGCAGAGTGGGTCGTCCTCTGTTCGAGAGATTGGTGGTACGATCCCCATCTCCCCCCGGTCCACATGTCGAAGTGTCCTTGAGCAAGACACTGAACCCCAAATTGCTCCCCGTGCTGCGCATGGGTGTGTGAATGTGGTGTGAATGGTTAGATCAGATTAGATGGTATGTAGATGTCCACTGCCATCAGTGTGAATGTCTGTGTGAATGGGTGAATGTGACAAACACTGTGAAGCGCCTTGAGTAGTCAGATGACTAGAAAGGCGCTATATAAGTACAAGTCCATTTACCATTTACCATTTACCATATATATGCGGTATATAAGAGATAGATAAATAAATAGAGTTTTGATTTGACATACATGTGGCTACCTGCAAGATATGAAACCAACCAGAAAACATGATAATATAATAATAATAATATAATAATTCAGAAGATGTTCAGCATTCATGTGAGTAAAAAACAGGACAAAACATGCAAAAACCTTGGTAAACTTATATGAAGTGATAAGATAGGGAACAAAGCACAAGAAGAGCCCTCTATCTTTTACAGTGGAGTGGGCTTTTGTAAAAAGAAAGGAGGAGAAGAGAGAAAGAGGGAGCATCTTTGGGGATTACCAGGTCATATTCACGGAGGATCATAGTTTATTCTTTTTAAACATGGATGAATAATTCAACAGCTTTTGCTTCAGAAAGGTTTCTTGCTCTTTTTTTTTTCGTCTCCAGTGCTGGAACACATGAAGGCCACCGGCGAAACACTCTCTTAGGTTTAACTCTGAATGAAATAAACACTCTAATGCAAACTGCAACTAACACACACACACACAAGATAATCACATCTGGCACCATAGACTCCTATAAAACAGACGACCCAGAGGAATATCTAATGAACAACAAAACACTTTTCCTTCATCTGAACAAATGGTCTGAGTTTGTTCCCCGATTAGAAATTATTTGTGTGTGGTTGGCATTTACTTGCAGACGTGTGTAAAAAGTTTATGACAGTCAGGCGAGACAGGCAACGTTACCTGAAAACCCTTCAAAAGACACCTGGGGCTGACTGTCACTACAATACATGCACACACACACACACACACACACACACTCCTCAATGATCCCTCGAGGAAGGAACCTCATTTGTTTCACCTAGGAGACGGACAAGGTGGAAAAAGTCACTTGGCCCTTGGAGGACGTTTATGTGTATGAGACACACACACACACACACACACACACACACACACACACACACACACACACACACACACACACACACACACACACACACACACACACACACACACACACACACACACACACACACACACACACACACACACACACACACACACACACACGGAGAGACTTCTTGCCAACCTGGCTGTTAGATTTAAAATTTTGCAAAACCAAACTTTATGAAACCGATTCGAGACACTAAGTTAATACGTAATGTGCATTGGGAGCGTTTTTATATAACATGCATTCTCCCACCTACCTGCACACACACTTGCAAACAAGCATGCACAAATACAACATGCATTAGCACACAAACACTCCTCAGAGGTTGCTGTTAATCTTCATATCCTCCCCTCATCATCATTAAGCCCGCCGGAGACCATGAAGACCTGTTGTAGTGATGTCAGTCATAAAAATCATCAGACACACACACACACACACACACACACACACACACACACACACACACACACACACACACACACACACACACACACACACACACACACACACACACACACACACACACACACACACACACACACACACACACACACACACACACACACACACACACACACACGGAAGGACAGCTTCTCTGGACGGCTGGGTTTGTCTCACCAGCTGTCTTGGATGTATTAGCCACCCAGATCAGACCGTTCCTCCGGCTGAAATGGCAGCCTCGCCTCAGTCCCCTGGCAAGCTACACATCATTAGCCGCCATCTTGGCCCCCAACGCTTGCTGTGTGCCTCAGAAACAGAGAGACGCCGCGGAAGTGTGCTGCCGCGATAAATGTCGATGTAAGGGGATAAAGTTTTGGAAGAGACGCAACACTGGCTGTCATTATGTTTGTTCCGGCTGTGATGCTCAGAATGATATAACATAAACTTACAAACTTGGTAAAGTTTTGTTCATAAACATATGAAACATATGACACTTCATAAAGACGTTTTTTTTTTTTTTTTTCCCCAAATTGTTTGTTTGGAATAAACAAGCAGAACCGGATAATGAATGTACCTCAACTATTATGAAATGGATGGCCTTTAAATTTGGTGCACACGCTCCTGATCCCCAGAGGATGTGTCCCAGTGACTTTGGGGATCCTAACGTTTCCTCCAGCGCCACCATGAGGTCAACATTTGTGAAATTAAAAAATCAACAGCTAGTGAACAGATGGCAGAATTCATGTTCCCTATCAGGATGAATTGTAATCTGCTCAAAGCAAGTGATCCAGGATTATAAGCACCGGACTTTCACAACGGAGACCGCGGTTCATTTTCCGTGTGTCACTGTAGTCACGTCACAAACGTACTTATTTTAAACTTACTCACGATCGTCTCCTAACCCTAACCAAGTGGTTTTGTTGGCAAAACCTATCAACATAGTTTTATGTGAGTTCACAACGTAAATAATGTTTTCCCGTCATGCTTTTGATGGCCAGCGTCATGACAAAACGACTTGCATGGACTAAAAGTACGCCTCTGCAAACGTCTCAGATGAGTAGTGGAAGTTTTATAAATAGTAAGGTTTAAGACAAGATAATCCTTTATTAGTCCCACAGTGGGGATATTTTCAATGTAACAGCAGCAAAAGAAGATAGTGCACATAACAAAAGCATCAGTAAAAGATAATAGCCTATGTAAACAGTAAAAAAAGAGCTGACACTTAAAAGGCAATTGACTGTAATACCCAAACCTGTGATAAGAAAACAAAAATGGATGTATTTGGGAAGTGTTGTGGAACAATCTCATCACAATTGTTGAATGGTTTGAGGAAAAAACAATATATAAATGTTCAGTTCCTCCCTATGACGTGGAAATAAATAATGAATGAATGATAAGGAGGAGGCGGGACAAGGTTATTTCACACAGGAAAGGGAGAAAAACACTAACAAAATGTATGATACAAAGCCCGGTAAATTTTTTTTATTATTATCATTGGATTAGTTGCACAAGTTGTGTTCGAGTTTGTAAACAAACCCTTATTTATTCAATGCACCAAGACTTTTCTCAGTTTTTTGATGAAAAAGTCAATGCAACACTGATCAATTGATATTCAAGTGGTCATTTTTGAGGGTGCATCATCATCAGCATATTTGCATTGTCCTTGAAAGCATGTTAGCATGTTGACATTAAGCTCAAAGCACAACACAGAGACACAGGCATCTTTTATTCTTGCCTTTCTGTCTAATTATTTACCCTCGTTCTTGTAGACGCCACATATTTCTAAATGGTGTTGATTTTCCAATAAAATGAATACAAAATTGACAGGAAGCTTGGCATTGAATATGAGGAGACACTTAGACGAACACTAGATTGAGTGCTTGCCTAGTAAAGTCGTAGGCTGGGTCAGAAAGTTGTCTCTTCCAAAGCCCTGGGGAGCTTCATTCAGCCCCTGGTAATGTTGTTATGATGGCTGAGCTAATGCAGCATCCTGTCATGCTGTTGTGTGGCTGTTTCCCTCAGGAACTGTTGTAAAGGTGTGTGTGTGTGTGTGTGTGTGTGTGTGTGTGTGTGTGTGTGTGTGTGTGTGTGTGTGTGTGTGTGTGTGTGTGTGTGTGTGTGTGTGTCTCAGTGAAGAGGAGCAGAGGAAGGGAGGGGGTTATTACAGTACATTAAGACAGGGATTATACTGACCATGCTGACATCAACATGTTAGCTAATTGACACGGGAGGGGATATACATGCTGTTTACCAAATCCTCTTTGGGCTCAGACTGAATAAAACACTTACAGGGTGAATGAGTTTCTACGAGCACATACTCATGGACACTTAAGCATTAGAGGATTGCATGGCTCTGAAAAGTTGTACAGGACTCACACCTGTCTGTTTAAAACCTGAAGTGCAACAGACGTCAAAAATCTATTAAGTTTATATGTGCAGAGATTATACAAGTGTCAGATAAAACTTTCTTGCCACAGTGGCAAACAGTGAAAAATGTTTTTCTACCCTGGTCACAGCCCGTGTAGAACTCCACATAAGGAAGGGTTTGGGTGTTGGACCAACCACAGCGACTTCCTGTTTGATCCAATCAGGAAGTGCCAAAAATTGTAGTTCTCCGAGTGTTTCATAATAGAGCAGTTTCTCATTGACCCTCATGTTAAACAGGTCATTTTTCACAGCATAATTAAACCTGTTAAAGGCCTGGGACAAAAAACATTCTAGTCTTTATGTTTAGGTCATATCTTCATGACAACACTGAGGGGTGTGGAATTTTTTGTACCAGGCTAGTTTTTATTTTATTGGAGGTTAAAGTTTATGAATAATTAGGGGCACAGCCTCTTGAGTAACAGCTAGCCGCTCGCCCTCACTTCTCCTCGGAGGTATACATCAGCCAAATGGATGTATCTCCCTGCCCCCAACGTCACATCAGTGCCCTTTTTTGGTAAGAGGAAATGAGGCGAAGTCAAAGTCTGATAAGATGGAGACTCCCGTAGGCGAGGGCGATTAGATCAAGTTGAGTGAACGGACCCTGACGAAGAGGCCAAGTCCATTTTTTACACAGTCTATGGATCAAACAAACACTGGACTTTTACCCAGATTACAGTGGTTACTTTCATTACAAACACACCTATTTTACCCAAAATCTTTTCCTAACCTTAACCACAAAGTTTTGTTTGATCTTACAACGTAAAACAGTGACCATAGTGAGCCAGTGTTTGACGCAGAGTGTCCTGACAAAGCGGCAGTATGTGACAGGTAGGGATAAGGACAGCTAGGGTGGGCCAACATGGGTCCTTTTTTTTTGTGAAAAAATACATAGATGTATGTTAGTGATATCAGACAGAATTGTCTAACCAATCATAAGAGACGTCTGTCCCTCTGAGCTGGCTAACTACCAGTTTAAAGATATGCTAACTTGTATGGGGGTCAATTCAATCGTGTGGCTCTTCTAGATTTTCCAAAATGCTATTGAACCAAATTGAGCAGATTCTGATACTGAAACGAATAATTTCGGAGGATGCAAAACAGTTTATTCACCGTTTTACAGCTCTATGATAGTAATGGAGTCGGACGCTTGTGTGCCAAAAGATCACTGAATGTGAACACACAAATGCAAAGTGAGCATATCAACTGAAATGATTGGATTTTGGTTTGAAAGTTATTTTAATTGCTGGTGTGACTGAAGCCTGAAAGTACAGGACACGTTGATGACTCTTTCTCAGCTCCTGTACAGGCCAATCACAGTGAATTCGTTTGGTCCAGTGTCTGCAAAGACATGTATCACCCATGCACACGTTAGCCACTTACATGTGACTGGAGTCTGGAGGCGGCAGAGGTGTCGTCACTAGGAGGGCGGGGGTCAGATGGCTCGGCGTCAGCGGGTGTTGCAGCAGCCTTCACCTGGGTGTAGCTCAATAAATAAATTTGATGAGTAATTTGTCCTGCAAGGAGCAACAAGTTGACAGTCGATCTGTGGGTTGCATGTTCAAGGCCGAGGCACACAGCAGCCGTATATTGTCACAATGTCAAGTCTAACTAATAATCTCTTCCCTGCCCTGTCCTTCATAATCTCCACTTTGCTTGGTTTCTTCTCCTCGTTTCTCATCATTTTGGCATTACTCTACCCTTTTTTCCTCTCTTCTTGTTTCCTCCCTTAACCATTTCTTTGTTTCCTCTGCTTGTATCCCCTTTTGCCTCCTCTCCTCTTATCCCCTCTCTTTCCACTCTCACAGTCTTTTTCCCCTCCCCTCTTTCCTCTCCTGTCATCCAGCCACAAAGGCTCAGATGAGCGTCATAGTGGAGCATCTCCAAGCTCAGGGCTCCAGACACAACACACCCAATGCACTGCGCTGGGGCAGAGGGACAGTCCGACAGAGAGAATTAACAATGAACAACACTAACAACAATAATATGAGCAAACTCATTAAGGTTTCATGAGCTGATGAGGAGGGTTATTTAGTGTCGGTATACAATTTATGGAAATGAGTCGTAAAAAGGCACTTTTACTAATACCAAAAAGATATTTGAAAATTCAAATCATAGAATGAAGCAATTGAGAAAAGTGTTAACCAACGAGGAAGATAACTCAAGATTGTTGTTGAACAAATTATATTTACTGTGCGCTACTGAACAATAACAAACAATTACGAACCACTTCTTACATGACACAACAACTTCTACTGATTGCACTGATTCCCTAAAAGCTAAAAGGCTAATCAGAGTGATTTCTCTCTCTCCCCTGCCGATTCAACACGCTGAAACGTCTGAAAAGCCACGGACAAGGACTAACTAGTGCCAACAGTGTGGAACACATCGCAAAAACTAGGGCGGCAGATGCCTGGTGCGTCACGGCCTTCAGACCTTTGGTGACTCTTAAGTCTGTGTCCTGAGCTTGTTTTTAGATAGTACTAGTGCGTCAAAAGGATGATAAAGCATCAATATGTATCTCTTTGCAGCTGCTGGATCGGCCTGGGACAGCACCTTTAAATCCCCCTTTCCAGATGAACATTATCTTAAGTGTTTATATGAAACTGTTGCATACTGATACGACAAATATAAATAAAAGTGTGTTTGAAATAGGACGGAGTAGGGACCTTCACTGTATCTCTCGCTCCTCTCCTCAGCATGTGCATTGTCATGGTTTGGTACTTTGAAAATCCTCTGAGTCCTTCACACTTGGCACGCTTTATGCGAGGAGGCTCTGGGTTAGGCGAAGATAAGATGAAGACCTTGTAGATGTTCCAGACTCTTATGAAAAATAGGACAGACCAAGGGTTAGACAACTCTGTTCTGCCTCCTCCCTGGTTACGTGGGACATACAATACTGTGAGGCTGTTTGGTTTGTCTGTGAATATGTAAACATGCTGAACCCAGACCATCTCTGACGTCAGATGTGTTTTAATAAACATATAAATATCCAAGTGACATCCAGTTATTCCTCGAAGCCCCTTCCACACGTGCACAAAATGATCACAAAAAAGGAACAGATATTAAGATATTAAAAAGACATAAACATCGCATCACACAACAATAAAGCTAAAGTACTGCAACAGTCAAGAACATAAATATGTGACAGAAAAATAACATAAAAATATGAAAAGGATCCATATCAGTAGGGGTTGATGTGGTCAGCTGAAGATGGGGGAAAAAAACGTTCTTTGGGGGGTGAGCTTTTGGTGTTGATGGACCGCAGCTTCCTGCCAGAAGGGAGGGTTTCAAACGGTTTGTGTCCGGGATCAGCCACAATCTTTCCTGCTCGCTTCTGGGTCCTGAAGAGACGGGGCATCGCAGCCAATAAGTTTCTCAGCAGAGCGAATGACACGCTGCAGTCTGCCCTTGTCTTTGGCAGTGGAAGCAGTGCCAGACGCTGATGGAGGAGGTGAGGATGGACTCGATGATGGTGGCGTAGAAGTGCACCAGTGTTAAACTTTTTCAGCTGCCACAGGAAGTACATCCTCTGTAGTGCTTGAAAGATGCGTAATCTGTTCGAAATTGGTCTGAATTAGAAACTCACGGTGGAAAAACAGGAAGCAGCAACATCTGGACGGCAATAAAAAAGAAACCACTGAAAGAGATTTGCAGGAAAATGGTTCATATGTAAAGAGATTGATTGGAAACATATACATGCTTGAGGTCTGGTGAACATGTGTTTAACCACACTCTGGTTTGATATATAATATCCAGCTTTGCTCTCAGTCAGTGAAGCTACAGCCAGGGTTCGAATGTGTGAAAGTTCACTGAGATCTTAGAAAAATGTGCTTCTTCTGCCATGTGAAGACTCAGGATATCCACACAGATCTGTATTTATCTCCCCCTGTGATTTTGGTTCAGAACATCCTCTCAACTTTGGTTCTGGTGTTACATGCACACAGATTGTTGTGTCAGTATCTGTCAACAACATGTTTTTCTGCTCTGAGTTTCTGGTCAAGTGTTGCGACTTGAGATTTCAGAAATAAGGCAGCCTGATATATCAAAGTCAAAAACCCTGATCTCATGTGGACCATCATTTTTGCATTCTTAAGATGTTTTTGACTGTGAACCAACCACACAGAAAAATCAAGGACTCTTTCTTTCATTCTCTAAATAATGGGTTTCAGATTTGTGTTCGAGGTTGATATTCAACAGTTTGGGCTAAAAAAACAACAACTGTTTCGTTCAATCAATATTTGCGAGGAAGGCTCACTTGTTCCCGAAGCTGGAAACAAGCCAGACGAGAGGATGCTCTGTGACATCCTCGGGGACGAAACCTGGAGCTCATCGACTGGCAGCCAACCAGAGAACGACTGACTGAGTTTAAAAAGCTGAACAGCTGCTTGCAGCTTCTTTTTCACAGAGGGGCTCCTCTTTATCCTGCGTTTAATCAAACACTGAAGGCTTGCTTCACTGCACTACTGTGCTTTAAGTGAGTACTTACCTGTTTACAGCCCTCCACTGGATACATTTCAAAGTATTTTTTCTACTTTCTTTCAGTTATTTGGGGGGGAAATGTATACTTTTATAGTGATGGTGAAAACTTGTTCCTCAGTTCAATCTTCATTTAACTTCAGATAATGTCGGACATTGGGTGTACAGACATTGTTGCACTTTAAGTCAGCAGGACATGGAGCAGATTACGCCGCGGACAGGTAACCAGTTAGGCTGCGATCACACCGCACGCGGTAGACGTGATAGAAGCAGCGCAGTTACATACAAAGTCATTCTACAGACACGTTTTAAGCGTGGGTGGTGCATCGCTCGCTTAACTTGCTTATTGCGACGCAATAGATAGAATATTGAACTTTTTAGCTAAATCAACGCTCCAAATACGCGATTGGCGCATTTGTCCAAACGTGGTCCATGTGATAAAGCAGCGCGTTGCTCGCATTTCTTGCCATTTCATTACGTCTATGGCGCGTGGTGCAATTTTTGTTGCGGTCTTCGTGTAAATGACCATTCTTCTTCACACTCAGGAGGTTTTCTTCTGAATAATGACCTGCTCTATTCACACATGGGCTATAATATATCAGGGAGTAATACAAATTATCCATACTGGCTGCCTATTTTTTTCTGAAATGTACTAAAACAAAAAAAAAATCACAATTCAAGACAACAAAAGTGTTATTATTTTCAAAGACTTCAGGCAGCGCCAATGATATGAAATCCTGTCTCCTAAGTGGGTGTGGATGAAAAGTTATATGTGCATCATTTATTTGTATTGTATTTCACAGATATTTACACAGCTAACCGCACATTTAGCTTAGCCGTGTTGCCCACTTCTAATTTATTGTCTCTATTTTCTGTAACTTTTATGTGGGGCATATTTATTACATGGTTTTTGTGGTTAGTCTTAATGCTGTTGTTTGCATTTTTGGGGTCCAATAATATTTGCTTTGGGAGCCCCCCTATCTTAACCTGTCAATCATTTATTCGGCCATGACATGAAAAATATTCTTTTGGAGGATCAAACTCCAGATGTGAGGGTTTTTTACAGTAGAGACTGTAAACCTTTTGTTTTGCAATGTTGTACAAATCACATTTAGACTTGACAAAATGTAAGTAAAGTTTTAACAACTCTTTAGAGGAATGAATGTTGACAGCTTTATATGATACACGATGACTTGCAGAGCAATGTAAAAAAGGCAAAACTCAACTTGTATGTCTTGTAGTGTCGGAGATGTCTTTGCACCCAGTCAACTTGTGTATGTGGCCTATAATGTTTACGGACCAATCTTTGCTAAAATGTGGAAAAAGCTTGAGTGCCAAGGTAGACTTTATTATATGTACTTTTAATCTTCTCATTCCCTCCATAGCTATCTTTTACTGTAATTGCTGTGACATTTGTTGGGTTTTTAAGACTGGAAATGTGGGTCTTGTGCTGAAAGTGTGAGAGTTGGGTGACCTTTAAAAAACGCAGATCATCAAAATGTTCCTATTTTGTAAACCAGAGGGTTGTGAAAAGTGAGGAAACTGGCACATGAGTGACGTCTCACGTACAAATCCACAGTGCAGAATTTGAGGAGCAGGAATAATCTTTGAATGGTCAAAGCTCAACACAAAGCTGTGTAACACAAAAGTTACAGTGAAGCAAAGCTCTCCATCAAAATGTTGACAAAGTTTTACACAAAATCTTGAGCTTCCTTGTTAACAAAAGTTGCATTCAACACATTGCATCCTTGAGGTCTAACAAATGTCTTGAATGCATTTTCTTTTTCATTTACCGGGTGCAAAGCTTTTTTTTTTAAACATTTAGAAAACAGCATTTCTACTTACTAACCGTTCTCTTCTTCTCCTGCCTATTATTGGTACATCACTGCATTTCTTGACACATTACAGACTTGATTAGTGGAATAGTATGAAACTATTGGCATGATTCTGTTTTTGTATCCTGCATCTGCATATTAAATTGCCCTCGTTTCAAAAAAATCCACAGAGTACCTGTAACGCAGGCATGTTTGTGTATTGTCCATGTAAAAATAAAAAGCACAAGCTACATTTTCTTTATGCAAACCAGTAACTCTGATAAATAATGGCATTTCATTGCTCGAGTCCACCCGGGCCTCACTGAGTTGCATTAGCAGCTTTGGTGATTAAAATGACGTGCTATAGGCTCCCCTCTGGACTTAAACAGTGATTCTGCTGAAACCATTTTATTTTTCATTGTTTGGGCTTTCATTAGTGCAGTCATGAGCAGAGTGAGTGGCAGCATGCAGAAACACCAACACTGAAACAACAAGGTGTATTTGAGAAATCCCTCAGTTTTTATATCCCATCTCTTTTTTCAGCATGAGAAACTCCGTCTAAAAGTTCCCACTCACTTAACACACTAACTATAGCGTCTTCCTAAAGACAATCTGGCAGAGGGTTGAACACTGACTGAGGAGCATTTATATACTGGGGCTGATGGCTGATGGGATGCAGGTGTGTGGGCAGGTGAGGTTAGTAGAACATGAAATGAGCAGAATCAGAGATTAATTTGAAGCAAACATGAAAAAGAAAACCATTTAACAAAAGCAGGAGGGATCTCTCTTAGCTGTGAAGTTTCTTTTGCTCTCATGTGCCACAGATCTTATTTTTTCAAAGTAATGTAACACAAAAATCAGCTTCTTTTCCAGTCAGATCTGGTCCACTTATATCCATATATATGTGTTCCTTTATCCGATGCACATCCAATCACTGATCGCTGTGAAAACAGTCATTTCAAAATTCATGTGTTTTTCCACATCATGTTTCACTAAGCAGGTGCAGATCAAGACGCGGTCACGCATGCACAAGATAAACATTCACCTCCTGCTCGTGTCCATTCTGTAGGAGCGAAATAAAACAATTTGAGTTCAACAATAACAGGTAGGCGATAGTCTGTCACCTGCATTCGCGTATCTGTGACCGTGACCTCAGTGTTCTGCCTCGTCCCGCCTTAAGGCTCATTCATGCTCTACGTTAGAGACGGATAGGCACGGAGCCTTCTGTCCGTACCCTGCGTACATTCCGCACGTTGATGACGTGCGTCTCTCTTTACGCACAAAACAGGAGCATAAATGAGCCTTTACTGTGTTGTGATTGGTTACTACTTGTTAACTCATTGCGTCCTTCCCATTCGCTGCTATGAACTACTAGCTATCTCATCCCACCATACTTAAATGCCACACTTTTTGCAGAAAATGTGCCGAACAAAGTTGTCACTCATCAGGCAACAACAAATGTGCTTTCCTATGAGGAGGCATTACATTGCTAAATGTTACTTCTTTTACAGCTGGCTATATAGTTAACTAGCTTGCTAACTCCACCATTGTTTAATGCCACACTTGTTATAGGACATGAGCCGAACAACGGGCTGTTAACTAGTGGAAGCAGCTTGATTGCATCCTTCCATCCAGTCAGATATAGGTCACGGGTCAAAAACGTATGTGACAGCAGTTGAGGCAAGATCATGTCTGGAAAAAGTAATTGAGCCTTAAGCCCTGTAATGTGAACGTGGCCTAAGTTGTGCTTACACTGGCGTCTCTGGGCCTCTTACCTCTTGCTCCCCCCTCTCCACTTGTGTCTTTCCTTATTTATGTCCCACTAACTTACGCTTGCCAACAGCCGCCGAAAACTTAGCCTGTGATGTGTGTGTCTGTTTATGTGTGTGTGCATGTGTGTACAGTCCCACCGCAGGCCTTCATGCTCAGTTCTGAATCGCTGCTTGAATCAGATTTTTATTTGGATGGCAGTTCATATCTATTCTAGGATGTAGCACTATCTCCTACCAACATGCAGTGACAGCGATGTCAAGAAGACACACGTGTGTGTGCAGAGTCGGCGTAACAAAAGGTGTCACAGCTGATTTTGTATCTACATTTCTTCCGCTTGTCTCACATATTTTTAGATAAAGAACAAAATAAAGCTCACAGTTTTCATTGCGCTGAGGTGTCACATATATGTCACACCAACATAAACAGTACATGCAGATTTATTTATTTTGACCAATTAAAAAATGTTTTTGACATGGAGGGTGCAAAGAAGATATTTGGAGATCCTTAAAGCAGCCACTGCTCTGATGTCCCAGGCAAAAAAACACACTTATATTTTCTGGCAAAAACGTCTCTTTTAGTCTCCAGAGAAGACGTTTACATCCCACTCACATGGCAGGTAATTAGTCTGAGACTCTGAGACTACATGTGCACAGACACACTTGCATTAACCCTGCTGCTGAGGTTTGATTTAAAATATATCAAGTCAGCAGTTGGTTAAACAGTTGCACATTTTGGTCACTTGAAGCCTCGGGGACTAAGGGAGAAAATGAAAATTATTCTGACTCAATTTATCAAATGAATTCATTTTAATTGAATTGTGGTGATCAGAGTTAAACTTTGACATGTCATTTCAAGCCCTTGGAATCTTGACAGGCGTTTGTAGATCAATCCATCAAACTAATTCACTGTGTTGCTCAATAAAATCTTTACTCTTTGTATCTTCTGTATCTCTCTTACAGCGGTCAGTTTTCCGCTCCGTTCGCTTTACTGGAGTCTCAGAGCAGAGACCTGAACGAGTGAGAGCCGAGGCCTGAATGAGATCACAGCCTCTCCTGGGATCTCTTCTCTATAGTTGCTGCTCTCTTACTTTCTGGGCCCAGACACAAAGACCGCACACAAGAACGCAGAGGTTTGATGTCCCAGCTGGCAACTGTTGGCTAATTAGCCTCTGTTCTAGTTTGGCCTGTTGCAGCTACTCGACTCATCAGTGGCTAATGAACACCATTTGTTCCTCTGCAGCTTCTGAAGAGAGCCGAGAATCGTGTTGGACGACACATGGGGAGTGTAGCGGCTCCAGCAGTGACCAAATGTTCACAGAGCGGGTTTTCTGTGCAGAGAGCGAACAGCTGTTTATCTCAGCTCTACAAAGAGATGAGCAGTTAAATGAGCACAAACTCTAAAATGCAAATAATGCTGATATTGAAATGTAGGACTGCCATCTAAAAGCTCATTTTGTTTAAATCCTTTTCCAGACATTGCTTTGCGAGTGACGCTCTGTCTGCTCGTCAAAACTGTGCTCTGCTCCGCCTGTACAATATACCTGGTAGTTGGGTTTAAATGTGTTCTCACCACAAATGAAACGTACTGAAGCATACCAGAGTTTGCCTGAAACCAGAGGAAGGTGGTGGTGGTCTCGATTCGGTTGTTTTGGTCCACGCCCGAGTTCGATCGCTGCGTTCACACTTGGAAAACGCTCAACGATTCAACGGAACTAAACAAGGCATGTGTGAAAATGCCCTCAGTGTTCAGAACAATCCACACCATTGCCACGGCGAGTAGGTGGAGAGGTGTGTACGCCTGCCCAGACCGCATGGCTGATAGCCTCACACAGACTGTTCTCATACATACTGTACATATAACTACGAAAAGTCAATCAGTGTAATTCATGTGAAATCCACATATTTATTACAGTAAAAATTACGTCTGGAGCAAAAAAAAAGAGAATTAAGCGAAATGTAAGAGTGCTAAACTTGGTGTAAGGAGGCGAGCCGGGATGGTCAATGGGTGCTTTAGCCCGGGGGACGAGCAGAACAATACCATCTAGTGTCTCAAGAGCGTAGTCGCAACAACAAAAAATAATTCTGGCAGTAGGGTTGCCAAGTTTGTTTCCCAGTAGCCTACAGGAGACCGGAGTCTGTTTGAGCCTGTTTGAACCCATCGCACCATAAAAACAAGTATTGCAGAGGAGTTTGACAGTTACCGTAAGTCATTACAGCTAAGTAAATATGAAAGTTAGCTTACTGATCAAGGAGAAACGTAACCATTTGGGCGTGCGTTTTAATGCTGTTGAACTCCTTTATCTTAGTCCATGGAGTGAATGCTTGGCCTATATTGACTCTGGTTTTTGCCCGTCTCCGGTCACTCAGCTGCTGCAGGATTGGCAAACTCCATTTTTCACCCCATTTCACCCCATGCCAGCCTACAGTAGCTGCACCTAACAACAGACAACCCTGGCAACCCGCAATGCCGGCTGCTACAATGTCATAACAGAACATGACAGAAAGTCTTTGTCAATTAATTCAGACTAAATATATTTCTATTATGGAAAAGCAGTACTTTCATCCTGTACTTCTCAAAACGCCCCGTGGGTGTATTATTATTTTTTAAATAAAGCTTTTAATGAAGATTCTACATATTCAACCTTTAATACTTGATAACATTTGAGACGACCTTCTCTGGTTTCTGACTTCACAAATATTAACTGAACTTTCCTCGGCCATTGAAATAATAAATATTGGAATTCTTAATTTGCTAAGTGGTGTTCCTCCTTAAATATTTGTTCATCTCCTCAACAACAGAGACTTGCGGTCAGTTTGAATATAGTTGGTTACACTTCATTCCAATAATATTATCTTTCACAAACAACCATGCACCATATTCCACTAATCTGTGTGCTCTCAGTGTCCCAAAAAACAGAATATGGCTGCATTTCCCAGAAACAATAGAGCTTTGAGGAGGTGAGCAGCATGACACAGAAGCAGAGAATTGAGTTTAATCACAAAATGTGGAAGTATATAAAAGGTCCTAGAAGGTGCTTTTCCCCCTAAAACGATGGATAGTAAACACTTACCAGTTGTGCTTGTGTGAGTCAACCTTCATTTAAAAAAAAGAGGGAAAAAAAATCAGTTTCAGCTCCTTTTTATGAATAAATTTATCCAAAGGAACCACACAATTATTATTAGTATTGAGTTTTTTTTTTTGGGGGGGGGGGGTGTTTGCACAGAAATGCTATGAAGTAAAACAAGCAGAACAATCATATTAAAAAGCACAATATAGGCAGACTTTGTGCTGCAGGAGGGACACTGAATGGTATTATCATTACAACATAAATTTACATACAAATGATGTTTCAAAGTACAACATCAAACTTAGAACCAAGAGGGCTGCTGATAAAGACGCGGAGCTTCTTTTGAACGTGGGACTTTGCATTTTCGACTTATTCAGAGCATCAGGGAAAAGGGAGAAATATATGGCCAGCCTAATTCATTCCCATGCATGCTGCTCAGAGTAATCCAACTCTACAACCGCTGAGGTCCGACCCCCCTCTCTCCTCTCATACAGCAGCACTATGCAGACACTCACAAGGAGTGGAGATACCGTTTTCAGGCTCCGATAACGCTGTCCCTGTGTGGATGGTTGACCAAAACGATACAAAAGTTGTGCGGTTACAGCAAAACGCGTCTTCATGTGGATGGGCCTTCAGTCTACCCAACTGCATTGGAAAGGTGTTTGTTTTTCCAGAACAGGACTCAGCGTGTTGCGGCATTCAATGATTCCAGGCCATTGCGAAAAATCTCTCTCTTGGCAGCATAAACATTCTTCTTCGGTGCCCTTGGTCTCACAGTACCCACAGGCACACTAAAAATATATCCGCACACTGAGACTGATGCTATGTCTGATGCTACCTGAAGCCCCTTCCAGCAACACACGCCCCCACCCCCCCGCGTGACATTTTGGTGCTGCGGGGAAATCCGCTCCCTTTTTCAAACCTTTTACATCTATTATTAACTTATATTTCACCAAACTGTGACAAACCACAAAGTTTAGATGTTTTGCTGGAATAAATCACCAATGGGCTTCTTCCTTTTGGATTGCATTTGGTAATCGACTTGAATTGACTTGACTATGAGAGGAGCTGGTACAGGGGCCAGTAAGTTAGCTAAGTCTTTCAAAACACTCTTTTAATAAACTCCAGGTTCACCAACTACGTTTTAGGGACAGAAGTTTGGTGTTATTTTGAGCAGTAATAGTGGTTAAAAAAAGCTGTTTTAATGCCTTCACCGCACTGACCCGAGCTACGTAACCATGTCCGTCTGTAAGCGACTCCTGGATTTCTTCGTTAATACCAGGGGTGTAGTCATGACAACGGCACCATTCACACCAGCAGCGATGTGAATGTGCGTCACAAAAGGTTTGAATATTCACAGCAGCTCAGGAGAAACCCTGTCCTGTTTCTGCTGCAGAATGCAGTGACAGAGATTAGCACTGGAGACTCCGGCCAGGAGACAGATAAAAGTGTCTCCTCCTGTGATTTTTGAACACAGTCAGAATGCTGAAGCAGGGAACAGCTAACACTAAACTACTATCAGATATTTAAATGAGTTGCCTTTTAGTGAAATGCTGTGAATTAAAATTAAATTTAATATATAAATATATTAAAGTGCAAATTAATCGCAGGAAAAAGACTCCCCCAGTGTGGAAAGGCCTTTATACAGTTGACTTATATTAGCATGCTTGCACATGGCACTAGGGACCCCCTCAGATTCACAGTGACCCCCCCTACTTTCCCCACATAAGGCGACAAACATTGCCGGTAAATGGACGATTAATGTTCCATCAGTTAGACTAATCTACATTGCAGTGCCCATTGAAAGTGTTTGTTTGCTACGACTAATGGTGCATTCAAGTTGTGCTTAAATACCAGAATTTCCAAGCTCCAAGTCAGAATTTTTATTCAGAACCCCCCGTGTTTGTGCAGTCGGATATCCAACAATGAAAGTCTGATTGATCTCACCAGCCAGACATTGAATTCATGCTATCTGCTTCTCACGTAAACGGTAGTTCCATGTTTTGTTGTACACTTGAGAGGCTGGGAAGCGCTGGGAGCACTCAATTCAACCAAGTTCTGACTTTCAGTGTAAATTGAACACACCATAACGTGTCTCACCCCCCAGGCTCCTAAAGAGGAACTGGTAGCTGCACCTGTGCCTGTTGTTGCGGTGATCAGACCACTGTCTACTGTGACAGAGCAGGTTATTTCAATTCAATGAAGAAACAAAAAACAATCTGAGCGTTTTTTCAAAAAACAAACAATGTAAGTAGGCGATCCTACGCCTGTTGACTCTACCAGTTGTGGCAGCTATTCGTTATGTAATGTTCAGTAGCTATTCTGAGATTAATAAACGGCATTTGCTCTTACCTGAAGTAGGCTAAATGTAAAATATATACATATATATTCCGTAGGTGAATAGCTTTAAAAAAATATATTTTATGTATAATGTTATTTTAATAAGCAACTGTTCAGTGAAATTATAATATTGAAAACGTTAACATTATCCTGTCCTGCAGGGAATTCCGGATGAAAGTAAATTTGTTTGGCTGCACTATAGGGAATCCCTTATAGTTCTGCTTCTGTCTTTTAAATGGGAATTTCATTTACAGTATGCATATTTATTTTAATTTATGGAAATATATGTTGTTGTTTACACTACTAAGTTTATGTTTAAATAAAAGATATTTTGCATAGAGCATGAAAATGTTGTGGGTGATTGGCATTCCAGACAAATAACAGTTTCATCACACATGGCTAGTGTTGATCAGGGGTCCGTTTCACAAAGCAGGTTTAAAAAACTCTGAGTCTAACCCTGAACTCTGAGTTGATCTACTCTGAGATAGGAAACTCTGAGTTTTCGGTTCCAGAACAGCAGATTTGCGTTAGGTTGATTAACTCAGAGTAGTTTGACCTGGAGTTAAGCGCGTGCACCACAAGTAAAAAAAGACAGCATCAATGGAGCCCTGATTCGACGAGTCACCATGGCAACGGGGAAGCGGAGGGCTACGCTACCACTGGAAATGGAAATATTAATGCGCTCATACGGTGAGTTTGAGCAGGTTTACACCGCTGCATCAGCAAAAGAGAGGGAGTCGGTGCGGGAGGACATTGCTGCTCGGGTCAGTGCATAAGTTTAAATGTAGTCCTTTGCAATCACAGTAATATCACAGGGGGAACTGCATGAGTGGGAGCCTATTAATTTATTTCATTTAAGTGCATTCCCACGGGGGAGAAGCGTACTTGGCAGCAGCTTAAGATGAAACATAAAAACATACAGATATTCAAACAGGTAAAACATCGGCACAATCTCATGGTGACGCCTCATTTTAAGCATGTTTTACATGGTAAAGTAAATATTACCGTAAGCAAAAAAACGCAGCGTAACACACAATATCTGCTGTGATGTGAGAGCATGACTGGTTGTTAATGTTGGAAATGTAAGGAGGGATGAGATGGACTGTGACATGAAACGGTGTTGTGCGTATTCAGCCCCTGCCGTGAAATGGACCCCCTCGCATTATAGGTGATATTCTGGATCAGAAGGCTGTTGTTTCCACCTATAGGAGTATCTTATATACAGGTAACCACATTAAAAGAACACACATTTGAACCTATGAATTGCAAGAAAAGCTGGGAATATATTTAGGAAACGCTAAGTCAAATACATTCAACTTGCTCAAAAGATCCATTTCATTCATTTTGTAATTATGGCTGCAGTATATTAAGGACGTCTATGCTCGGTCTGATAATCATCTCCCGACGAATATTTAATTCTCTGTGCAGTAATTCTGCACCTTCATCCACGGGATCGTTATCAAAAGGACACGCCATGGTAGTGAAATAGTCGCCACCTAATATAACTTCTAATGTCTGATTTTTGCAGTGATTTTCTGAAAAAACAGACGGAACTATACTACG
Organism: Echiichthys vipera; assembly: GCF_963691815.1. Taxonomy (NCBI): domain Eukaryota; kingdom Metazoa; phylum Chordata; class Actinopteri; order Perciformes; family Trachinidae; genus Echiichthys; species Echiichthys vipera. Next base: position 9,125,495 of record NC_139829.1, on the reverse strand, counting down.
GCAAAACTCGCGTGCTGACTGAATGAATGAGGAAATCAAACACCGTGTGTGGCTGAAAGAGGGCGGAGACGGAGAGAAACTCAAGGTTTTCTGAAAAAAAGTAGTTTCAGAGAGCATGTTACCATGGTAAATGACCGAGAGGTTAAGTTACCTCTCTTTGTGAAACAGGCTAGAGTTACCCCTCTCTCTCTGGTTTGAGTTACCTCCCTTTGTGAAACGGAAAACTCTGAGTTTCCCTCATTTCAGGGTTAACAGACTCAGAGTTTTCACTAAACCTGCTTTGTGAAACAGGCCCCAGGTCGGCCTTTGATTAACAATGTTCGTTGTCGTTTATCCATGATTTTAAATAATAATTCTCTAATGGCTCTTTTGTGACACAAAAATAACTTATTGAGTTGAAAGCATTTGCTGACAGCTTGGTCCCCCCCAGTTCAAAAATCTCATCTGCGCCCCTGCATATTAGGTCTATGTAGACTTGTCACAGTCGGTTACACAACCTTGGAAAAGGTGCAACATTTTAATGATGTGCGTGCACACAAACGCATACGTCATAGGTGCACTAGACCCCTGGTTAATACACAGAAAAAAAAAATGTCTCGATGGCTTATTTGATCTATGTAATTGCCAAAAAAGACCATGGGATGATTTCACTTTTCTGTGTTTTTTGTTCCTCTATCAGAAAAAATACTGACTAGATTTTCATTAAATTTAGTGGAAGGGTGCAGCATAGGTCAAGGAAGAACTTATTCAACGTGGGAGCGTAACTCAGTCACAGGAGCAGATATGGACCTCTTCAGAGATGTAAACATAAACATTCTAAATCCGTCCTAGTTTATTTCCTGTTGCAGTGAACGTGAATGACAGGAAGTTATACTGTATATAAGTTAACAAGGACCAAGGTTGATGCCTAGCAATGGAGTTCAATTTAAAAGGCCTATAGGTCTGCACTCTGAGAACCCTATAGTTCTCTGTATATAATAAGGCACATCTTTCACATTAGTCCTATAATCCATTTTTAATTTAAAAATATTGATTATAGCCTGCAAAAACACAACTGATTTTACCCTCTTTGACACCTTTTGATTTTCAGTGAGTAAAAAAATCACACCACAACTTTATTGAAAAAGTTGCAGCATGTTCAGGCCACTGATGACTAGAGGAACATATTGTGTCAGATTTATCCAATTTTTATAAAGGATATGTTTTTTTTAGTCCATTTCACTCTGTTTTGGCAGGTTTCCTCCCCTGCACACACCTCTCCTGGTCTCCTCCCAGTCTGTGTCGGGTTATGTAGCTCTCAGCGGTGGGATGGAGAGCACAGACGCAGAGTCAGAGTGCACAACTTAAAGTCGGGCGGGCTGCTTCCTGTTCTGCATTATTGATACCTGATGTTCACAGTTGACCTGGAGCTTACACACTTCCCTCCCTGGGCCATGAATGGAGGAGTGTGTGCTTGTGTGTGCACCAGAAAGACAGAGAATAAAACTGGTGTTATAACATCCACGGTGGATGCACCACATCCAGTTCATTGCATGAAATGTCTCCTTTTTGGAGGCAAATTGCTCATGAATTGCTTAATCCTTATCAGAGTCTCATTGGCTGAGTGTGTGCGGTGCAACGCTGCTAATAGCTGTTAGTTCTGTATGACAAGCTTTGCAATTTGTTCTTGGTAATCTTCCTTAGTTCAGCTAGAATTGACGGTTCATTACCTCCTTAAATGAGACCGGTTTTATCCAAATACCCAGTCATTGGAGAAACAGGAATGTAATATAGATAATTTACCCTGAAAAGAAATAGACGGAGAGGAGTCGGGCTAAGCAATCCGTCACAAAGCTCTGTGAGAAAACTTCACTGACAACCATATAATGAGACTCTGTGAGGATCTCCCACCATTTGGTTGTGTCTTTATCTCTTCTCTCTGAACTGGGAGGGTGAAAAGAAGAAAAAAAAATAATAAGGGGCTGCAGGTTCTGAGCAAATTACCCATGCTTATTTATTCAGAGACGTCGCCTCATAGAGCAACCAACCCCCTGGGTCTTCTCGCAGGCCCGAGCGAGCGCCAAATTGTTTTGCTGCTTGGAAGAAGAGAAAACGACGCCAAATAGAAAAACGGGAGAAGTGAGAAGTGAGGGTAGTGTTTTCCCCGAAGTTGTAAAATGACAGATAAGAGACGACGAGGGTCAGGGGGGGAGGTCGAGAGACAGCAAGAGAGGATAGAGAGAAAGGAAGGAGATGAAGAGCTGAACACAAAGGGAAGATGACAGAAAGGAGAGGAACAGTTTTTTTTTCAGGGAAAAGTGATCAGAGTTAACTCGGAGGGAGGGCAATGAGAGGAGAGACTGAGGGGGAGGGTGGGGGCGTTGGAAACTAACAAGGGAGGAGGGGTGGAGGGGTGGAGGCTGGATGAGCGTCTCCCAGGGGTCTCTGAGGGAGAGGAAGATGGTTCGGGTGAGTGCATCCCCCCCACAGAGAAACTCAACAGGGGGTCGGCTTTTTGTTTTGGAGAATAAAAAAAAGAAGTAGAAGAAAACCTCCTCACCACCCTCGACAGTAACACACATGATACCACAAGCTCATACACTCCATGTTTCAGCTGGTGGAGGAGCTTTGTTCAGGGTTGGGGGGTTTATTCTAATCCACTCATGTACCATCCCCACCGACACACACACACACACACACACGCACAAACACACACACAGAGGCCACCTATTGACACCAATGTTTAGCGCACATTCACTCAAAAATATATACAAATGTGTCAGTATTGGGACTTTGAAAGTTTCAATCCACCTACTTTAATGCACATTTAAAAAAAATAAATACAGTTTGCACATAAAAGTAATGCTAGAAATAAAGACTCAATGGAAACAGACTTCACCCTGTGATTCAAATGTATTCTACATACAGTATGTATGGAACCTCGACCGACAACTTCAGGGCTATTCAGACAGGATTGGTTTAATGTTGGGAGGTGGGGTAAGGTCATATTTACCAGAGGTTTAAGTCCTGTCCGAATGAGCCATGTCAGTAATTATTCCAAAGAATGTCAGTAAAAATATGGTGATTTTCACCTTCTGTAAAACGTTCTGGAAAAAATCCCTCAGGTAAAACTAGCCATCTGAATACAACCCTCTGTAAAGTGTGTTGTAGATATTCCGTCATTCTTCGTCAATACGTAGTTTCTGGGTTTTTTTGAGCATGGAGGTGCGTGAAGAAGCACTCTTATCACTTTTTTTTGATAATCGATTCTGTCCTTCAGTTTCGTGTTGAGTTAGTTTTGTGACATCAGGAAGTAACGCAGCACGCACATGGCGATAAGGATGTGACGTAGCGCGTAAATTGAGTAACGCCTTCCACCTCTGGTAGAATAGAGGGATTTCTTAACCCTGTGCTAATTGGCCATTTATATTAGACGTCCTGAGGTAAAATTATTTAACCCACATCCCAACGTCAAACTAATCCTGTCAGAATAGGGCTTTTATCATATAAACTGTATTTTTCTCCCCTTAAACGCCTTCTGGGAAACCCATTTATATAACATGGGCTACTCTTTGTCTTTTGTTATTTCATATTTTATTCTCTGTGTTTATTTATGCTATAGCATTTGATATTGTGCACTCGAGTTGATCTGTTTCATGTTTCATTACTTAATGTTTTTTTATTTTAATGTTTTAGCTACATTTCATTTTGGAAAAAGCAGTTCTTGGGTAAGCTTGAAAAGTGCAGCATAAATGAAATTATCATTACTATTAGAGGATATTTTTCTTAATTTCAACATTATTGAAGTATCAAAACTATTAAAACACATCAGATTAATCCTTAAACTAAATGCCTCAACACATTCGCCTTAACGGGTTCGTATGATACAGTATATGACGCTCTATTCAACGCTGTGCAACAGCAACCAATATGTGACTGTTTAAGTTTAGGCGCCGAAAAGTCCTGGGATTTTGGACCACGGGCACCTGATCACCTGATTCCCTTCTTTGCTCCGGATGTAATTTCTACAATCATAAATATGTGAACTACATATGAAATACAATCGTAGCTGTACGCTTTGCTCAAAGCAGTAGAAACTGTAGAGAAAACAATAAAAACATAAGCTGGGTGATATTTGCTGACGCGGTTGAAGTTGTACATAAAATAAATTGTTATGAGATCGGGCTGAATGTGAGGTTAAAATACAAATCTTTTGCTTTCAGCGTGTTTGAGGTTGTTTATATCCGTACTTGGGGAACAGTACTCGTAGCCCGTCGTACCATTTGGGGGGTGTTCTGTATAAAAAAGGGTTCCCAGATGCGGATGTAAAAACCCTGAAATTAAAGTTGATAGTCAATACTTTCAACTTGAAGTGATTGTTTTAATTTCAGAGCCAGAACCCAAAGGTGCAGCTACAAAAACAGCCCTCTGCTCAGCCTCCTGAGGAGCAGTTTAATGTGGATCTAGAGCAGATTAGCAGGCTAAAGCTAAAGTCTGTTATCGCTGTGATGGGCTTAAACAAAACTGAGCAGGGGTCTCCTCAAGGTTAAACAGATGCTGTCTTTTTCTATCACCTGTCAGTGTTCAGTCAGGCGATCAGCAAGCTATTGATTTTGACGGTTTATTTGGAAAGTTCCTCTTTCAATTGAGTCATTTTTGTTAGTTATTTTGTTCCAAAGGTCTTTTTTTTCTTTTCAAATGGGAATAATGCAAATATTTTATCCCATGTTAATTTTTCAGAAAGATGAATGGTCTTATTTTAAGATACAGGTTCAGAGACATTCTTTTATTCTATTAAATACACATTTCACTGCACCACAACATGAGATTTGTAGGACTAGAATTTACTGGATGAGATGGATATTTTTTTTGCAGTATTTGCGCTCAAGTGGTTGCAAATGATTTGTTGATAGAAAAGAAATGTGAAGGGCATGACTGTCATCAGACCTTTAAAAGGTAGACAGAGTTCATTCAAACTCTTTATGATGTGGTTCTCGAAGGCTAAATCCACTTCACTATGTTTTCAGTTCATTTATGACACGTGCAGTTCAAATCTACAATTGTATGTGTTCTGCTGTAATGTTTACATCTGCCAACCATCTGAAGGTTCTGTCAGACAGTGAAAACAAAGAGCACCTGAGGGGAAACCATCACATTATTTCTGGCTTCATCTTCATCTGTAACAGCGCAGCTCCAGTTCCATTGCATTCACGTTTTTTTTGGGCCTAAGACCAAATCAGGAAGCCAACATGGGTGCCTGCATCATTGTTTCCAAAGGTCTCCGTTTCCTAGAAAGCAACCCTGGAGTTTTCATTCCCAAATACCGCCGTTTTGTCTCAGACCTTGAGTTTGATACCAACAGACTAGGCACCCTTGAGCGTCTGCATGAAATGAACCAGGGGCTTCCAATTGTAAACCCGTCCATGGCATAATGACACTCTAAGACTGTAGTTGCTTTACAAACACACTTCTTAAACCCAGACCCATGATCTTTTCATAATTCTAACCAAGTGAATTTGTTTCCGAAACCTAAACCCCAGTTTTATTTGAATTCGTGACGTTGACCATGTGTTCTCCGTGTTCCCCGTGTTTAAAAACCACAACCGCAGTGCAGCGCCACAGCCGGACTCGCCAAAGGATCACACACAGCGCATGTATGTGACGAGTTGAGAACAGGTCGACTAAGAGGTCAGCAGCGTTTCCAAACATCTGTTTTAACAGGTTCAAAAACGCCAGAGCGGTGTTGACGCCACGCCTTTTAAACGTAGGGAAAGATATGGATTTTAAAAGGAAAACGCATGAGCATGGTTGCAGCTATAACAACTTTGTGTCAAGTCACACTCAACAACCGTGAATAAGCCGTTTGTCCCTGAAATGATTTGAAAAGATTCCTTTCTCTCTCTAATCCCACTGCCTCACTGTTAAATGAAATGTCTGTGGAGTCAAAGGCAGGAAAAACACGCAAAGTGCAAAAAAAAGATAACATACTTTTCACTGATATGGGGTCAAACAAAGAAAGAGAGAGAGGGAGAGAGAGAGAGGGAGAGAGAGAGAGAGAGAGAGATCAGAGATATTGGGGTTGTTTTGTTTCCTCCGTGCTGTTTTGTGCCAGCTCTCTTTAACTTATTTATGATTCAGGGGACTCGCAACAGCAAGACTGAAGGGAAAATATGAGGCGGAAAAAAAACAAAAAGGAGGTTAAAAAAAAATCAAGCAGGAGGATCAGACGGAGTTGAATGGGAGCAGAGAGGATGAGGAAGAGGAGGAAGAGGAGTGGGAATGCTTTTGCTCCATGAGTCCTTCAAGGTGATCAGATGAAAGAAAAGACCTGATAATAGGAAAGACAAGAAGGAGAAGCAAAGAGGGAGGAAGGAGGAGACGGAGTGGGGTGTTTCCCTGAGGCGGAGATCTGTTTGTGAACTAATCTCTCTCTCTCTAACGCACGCACACACACACACACACACACACACACACACACACACACACACACACACACACACACACACACACACACACACACACACACACATTCCCCTCCCTCTCTCCCAGTCACTCAGTCGCAACAACGCGCTCACTGAGGTCGGCAGCACAAAGCAGTCGCTCTCTTACCAGCACACACACATACATACACACACGCAAACACACACATACCACACACACGTGCACGCACGCTCAGACACTTGACACACACCTCCTCACCTCCTCTGGGGACCTGAAGCAAAACTGATGAGAGAAAGGAAGGAAGCAAGCAAGGAGGAAAGAGACCGGCAAAGAGGAGAAAGAGGAGAGGAAGAAGAAGAAGAAGAAGAAGAAGAAGAAGAAGAAGAAGAAGAAGAAGAAGAAGGAGAAGAAGAAGAAGAAGAAGAAGAAGAAGAAGAAGAAGAAGAGAAAATACATTTGAGGAAAACCTCAATCAGGTAAGACCTCTTTTTTTAAAAAAAGAATCTTTTTCATTCACTCACTGCTTATCTTCTTCATAATAGCACACTGAATCTGAAAGAGCCACTACACTGTGTGAATCAGCCAGTATTTACACAAAGTGCAATGTGTGCATCAGGTGAAAAAGGCACAGCCGGGTGCCTGGACTTCACCTCATCTGCCCTCGCTTTACTGCAACTTTTTGCCCCTTTCTTTTCTGTGGAGGCTTGTTGTTGTATCTGTGAGAGAGCGTACAGTAAAGACATAAGTAAGCAGTGAGTTGCTCGAGCCGTAAATGCTGACACACGTGAGGAAAGAATGGGGGAAATGTATAAGGTTCATTGATCCGTGCAGATGAAGTTGAGGAGGTCTTTTTTGTGTGTGAATCCAAGCATGCGCTGGGTTTACACAGTCAGAGGCAGAGTGAGATGGGAGCGAAGGCAGAAGGGAAATGCTTCAGAAGGAAGTTTGGAAATCTAACAAAAGAGTATCTCGTTTTCATAGAGTCGCAGGGATGCTCCTGCAGAGGATTTGGTGAGGTTTGAAGTAACAGAACACCAGCGCTTGTTCCTTTACTTTCAGCGACACCAGGAAAAGAAGGCAAATCTTTGGTTTATAGGGAAGTGATTCTACTTCTAGTTTAGTTTGTATGAAATCTTTTTGCTGTTAGACTTGTTGGTCTTTAGTGATGTTAATTTAGGATTTTTGTAATTGAGTTGCAGGATAATTTTGTTTAGCCTCAAGCATTCTGAAACCCTTATCACACCAAAATCGGCGTGTAAATGCAGGTTTAGTTAAAACTGGAAAAACCCTAAAAACCTAGGCGATAGACTCCTTTCCCATTGGCAGTTCAATATCACGACTGCACTAGAAAACAGGGCAGGTTAACAGTAAAAATACAGAAATACATTACATTACAAATATACAATAATATCATAATATATAATCGTAATATGAAATATACATACATTAATTCACAGATCATAAGAGGATGCATCAATAACAGCATTTTAAAAGTAGAAAATTAGATTAAGAATGAAGCAAATAACATTCAGTTTCAAACTCTCCAACTTGGTGTCGTCTAATGTGGACTGATGTTCGAGCGCTGCCTGCATGGAGACGGACGGAGTGTGGCAGAAGTCACAGACGGAGCACATCATCGCCCGCTAGAAAAGGGGTGTGAAAACCATCATGTCTACCCAGGTGTCATGTTTCCATCAGTGCCATCGAAGCTGGAGCCAATAAATACCCGTGACTACTGCAGAGTCGTTTGTCGTTTGAAGACGAAAGCCAGATCTGAGCAAATTTAACTCCAGTGGGAAAGGAAAGCAGCAAAGCCCTCTAGTGGCTGCATGGACTGTGACCAGGAACCCAGGAAGTGACACGCTTTGAAGCCAATTTGACATAGTGGACAAACGATGGAATTACAACTTCTGTGTCGGGGTTGTGATGCCATCAATACATTCTGTGGAAACACGTTTTTGAGTGTCACAGCCTTCACAAAATGTGTTTTCTATCAGAATTAATTCAAGTTAGCAGAGTGAACTAGCCAACTTGACCAGGAGAAGTAATGCCAAACATCTGGGTATTTTTAGACAAGGAAATTGAACTAAAACTTTTTTTTTGCTTCATACTGAACAACTAAACAGGGCTCCGTCTCGAACACTGTATCCAGTTCTCTTGTCAAAATCATGGAAAAAACACTACTTTGCTAATGGAGTCTTGTCCATTAGCAAAGTAGCATGTTGGGTGACATTTGTTGGAAGGGGACATATTATGAAAAACTCACTTTTTCAGTGCTTGTGCTCATACATTTCTTTTTTTATGTACTTTTACTTTAATTTTTCTTGCAAGCCAATCAGAGCAGACTGGGTTTAAAGAGTGTTTTGGTGAATACAGGTATATTCAGACAGACACTATAATAATAATGTGTTCTTTGTCCGTCTGCAAAGCTGGAAGTTGGATGATGTTATTGTAGAGCCGCAAAGTCCAAAGGGGGAGGAAGGTCAGGGTGGTTATAGGTGGTTTGTTCTCTCCCCTGACAATAGACTATCTTGACCCCATTCGAGGTGGATGCCTAACCTCAATCATCCGCTATAAGGGATCGTGCATTGACAAGGTCAACAAAACGCCAGGCTTTAACACAGGAGGCAGCAGTTTGTTTCCTGTTTCCTACAAACAGTTAACACTGTTTTCTTAACCATGACCGCGATTGTTCCCTAACCGGAACCATGTGGCTATTATTGTAACCGTGACTCTGAAAGTCTCTTTTAAAAAATACTAATTTTAACCCAAACCAAGAATCTGTCTTTTAATCTTAACCAAGACGCGTTCATAGGCCCAAATCTAACAAAACCTCCACCACGGCGTCGTCACATCTTTAGACTGATCCAACATAATGGCTTCGGAGGGCAAAGATTAACGGGTCATCCTAGAGGACATGGAATGGGGAAGTTATATTTATTTTATTGGGTTATCAGTTGCATCTTTCTTCTAATAGACAAGGCAAGGCAGCTTTATTTGTATAGCACTTTCCATACACAAGGCAGACTCAAAGTGCTTCACAGCACAACATGTCATGAATTAAAATGCATTACAGAAAGACAAAGAGAATAAAAACATAGACAATAATAAAAACAGTGCGGACGTTAAAAGTGCAAAGATTTAGCAGAAAGCTAAGGTGAACATAAAAGTTTTCTGTCTAGTTTTAAAGGGGTCAGAGTGGGTGAAAGTCTCACATCTTCAGGAACTTTATTCCAGCTGTTTGTTGCATAATGACTGAAAGATGCTTTCCCTTGATTTGAGTTTACTCTGCGAACCACTAACAGATTGGTCTCAGAGGATCTTAGTGATCTAGAAGGCTTATGTAGTGGGAGCATATCAGTGGCATACCTCGGCCCTAGACCATGTAGTGATTTATATGTGAGCAGGAGGATTTTGAAATCAATTCTCTGATGTGAGGGGGAAGCCAGTGTAATGATTTAAGAATTGGTGTAATGTGCTCACATTTTCTGGTCTTTGTTAGAACTCGAGCAGCAGCGTTCTGAACAAGCTGTAGCTGTCTGACAGTTTGTTTGGGAAGACCTGCAAGGAGACCGTTACAGTAGTCTAGCCTACTGGTAATAAAGGCATGGACAAGTTTTTCTAAGTCTTGAGCTGACATGAGCCCTCTAAGTCTTGTTACATTTTTGAGGTGATAGTAGCCCGATTTTGTTACTGATTTGATGTGACTGTCGAAATGTAAATCAGAATCCATAATAACCCCAAGATTTCTGGCTTTATTTGAGGTTTTCAGGGACAGTGATTGAAGGTGTTGGATGACTTTAAACCTTTCTTTCTTAGCACCAAAAACAATTATCTCAGTTTTATCCTCATTTAGTTGAAGGAAATTTTGGCACATCCAGTGTTTGACCTGCTCAATGCACTGGCACAGACGATCTATGGGGCAATAGTCATTTGATGATAGCGCTACAAAGATTTAGGTGTCATCGGCATAGCAATGGTGCTCAATGTTATTATTTTGCATGATTTGTCCTAGTGGGAGCATAAAGATGTTAAATAATGTTGGCCACAAGATTAATAATATCATTTGTATCTACTTTGAACACTTATCAGTAGTAATTCAACACCGACACCACTTATAATGACACTACCACATGACTAATTGGTTAGTCTGTACTATGAAGAAGAGGATACCTTCTCTGGAGCGTATGAAGAACTCAAAACAGACTGTAAACAAAAAAAAGAAAAAGACGAAACAACCGCAGCAGATCCAGGTCAGAGAGGCTGCGAAGGGACGGATCGGGTGTGTTTTTGTGTTTTTGACCTTCAGTGTGTTTCTAAAAAGAGGAGCGAAGAGAGAGAGAGAGAGAGAGAGAGAGAGAGAGAGAGAGAGAGAGAGAGAGAGCAAAGGGATGAATGGAGTCATTGTCTGGTCTGTGTGTGTGTGTGTGTGTGTGTGTGTGTGTGTGTGTGTGTGTGTGTAGTGGGGGGGGGATTAAGGGGGTGTGTTTTGTGTGTCTCAAAACAAACTGTGAGCAATCAATGTCATGTGAGAGGTTACACTGAGACCTGGCGCGTCTTGTAAACAAAGAGATCGCATTAAATTACTTTAAATCTGTCATGCTAATGCAGAAATACATGGTCACGTGTGTTTTACAGTGTTGTTGAGAAGTGGATAGTTAGCGTGAGCATTGACTGGCCAAGTTTAACTGACTTTACGAAGACAAAACATATCAAATATGCGCCAGTCTGTATGTTTTTTCCGGCTCTGAATGTTTCAAATTAAAGCAGCAGACTTTATTGAAACACATTCAACTCTCTACTTGCAGTCCGTCCCCTATATGTTACGCTATTACACGTCTGCATATACTACAAGCCTGAATCAGAAGTTCCTGATTTCAGATTAATAGTGAACGCAGCATAACCGTTGCTGCGGCCTATTAACATCTAGGGTGGAAATGTCTCCACAGACACGGATATTATAATACTCAGCAAAAATGCGAGTAGAAATGCTTTTATTAGTGGGTCGTATGATCCATCACCACTGTTTTAATGACACTGTGATAGACAGAAACTTAAAAGACAATTAAATAGATGAAAATCTTACAGAGTACAACTTTAAGTGTCTCCTGAGAGAGAGAGAAAAACAAACAATGCCTCATTCATGCGTAGTTTCTTATAACAAATATAAAGCTTAAATTATATTACCCCTCAGAAGAGTTAAAGGGCTTCCCAAAGATGATCACACACACACACACACACACACATACACACACACACACGCACACACACACACGCACACACACACTCACACACACACACACACACACACACACACTAAAGCAATCAAAAAAACCACAGAGGGTAAACAAGCGAATCAATTACAAAGTGATTAGAATATAAAACACTGCCGATAAAATGCAGACGAGCAAAGCAGCAGCGATAAACATTTCACCGTAAACTGACTTTATGGTTTTTCATGTCTTTTTTGGGGGGCTCCAAACGCTTTTCTGTTTACCTCCGAATTTAATCTTTTTAATTTCCTCACAAAAACTGATTAAGATTACGCATTTAGGAAGCTCCGCTGCCACAAATCCCTGTAGAAAGAATCCTAATTCTGCAGAAAGCTGGCACCCCGGGGGCCTGCGGAGAGGAAGAACCGTACTCAGATGTATTTTCTGTTCAAATAAAACAAAGAGACAGTGGGGAGAAGTATGAGAGGGGGGAACAAGTGGGATATGGTGAGGACGGAGAATTAGGGACAAAACGGAGCAAGAGTTCGATGGAAATATGGCGAGACAGTGTGAGCAAGAGCAATCTGGATCAAAAGAAAAATGGATTTTTGGGGGGGGAATTAGGAAAATGGAACGATTTGTGAAGGAGATAAGAGCCTGAGAGCGACACTGACAAAGACACAGCGTCAAATCTAGGGGTGGAGGTTTGATGTCTGCCTGTGTGTGTGTGTGTGTGTGTGTGTGTGTGTGTGTGTGTGTGTGTGTGTGTGTGCGTGCGTGCGTGTGTGTGTGTGTGTGTGTGTGTGTGTGTGTGTGTGTGTGTGTGTGTGTGTGTGTATATGGGAGTATGTGAAGGGGTCTCTGCCACCTTGGTAGCAGAGTACATTATGGCTGTTTGGGCACATTAAGGGGCATTAGCTGGAGGAGCAGCCCTGAATAATGCATGGTCCTTATTTATGAGCAGAGTGCATACGTCCTCTGAAGCGCACTGAACCGGGCTACACACACACACACACACACACACATACATACACACATACAGTCCCCCTATTTCAGTCACTCTTACACACTCTCAAAATCACAAAACTGGCAACGTGCGTATGCTTATTTGTGTGTGAGGAAAGCATGACCCGTGTGTGTGTGAGAAGCAGTGTGTGACATAAAGAGGAGAAGAGCTTCACTGAATGATCTTCAGGTCTAACAGGGAAGCCAATGAGCCACACACACACACACACACACACACACACACACACACACACACACACACACACACACACACACACACACACACACACACACGCACGCACGACTTCCTACAATCAAAACTTTTAAGTGTCATTTTTCCGACTGGCTCCCCTCAAGAGTTTTATCACGGCGTGCTGAATTTTCAAGCTTCATCCGTTACTCAACACTTTTGTTCCAAAGTGACTTATTTCACGTTTACTTTCACGGAAATTGATGCAGTTATGAAAGCGGAAGACAGTCACATCCTAAAAAAAGGGGGATTTTGTCTACTTTTTTTTCAATTAAGAGTTAACTTTAGGACTTCTTTCTGTTCATTAAAATGTGCACATTGATTAGATGTTTCTGCATGTTTTAGCTGATTTTCTAAAATCAGTTATCCATCACAGTGCACAACATGCTCACCTTTCTCAAGTGTATATCATGCTTTTAAAGACAAGAGTGTGTTCCCATTTTCCACTGTGTACACCCCGGATTCCTCTCCTCGACTCCTCTCTAGGCGTCTTTGGTCCCGCCCACGAAGAGGCGAGGAAGAGACACGAGGAGAGGAGTCGTCGAGGCAACAGGCATTTGACAAAATGAGACATCCGTGCCTCGGAGGCGTCAATTAAATATGATGTGTGGCACAGCTGCATGGGCTGTCCGTTGTTTTATCATACAGCTGTATGTGACGATCTCTGTCAGAGGAGAAGTACAGTGTTCACGTCAACTCATATATTTACTTTGAATTCAAATACATTCAATTCACAACTTTGCACAATAGAATGTTACGGATGCCATACTTTTTATCTTTTAAATTAACACACATGTTGATATGTTATTGCGTGAAGCATGGCCGGATGGTGGGACACAGGCCCCTGGGCACAGACATGTAGAAGGCCCCCCCACTCTATCTACGTAGCAACAAGACACCCGAGAGTCTACTTTTAGTTGTTTTGTAGTCATTTTGTTTTCCTTTTTGGGTCATTTTACGTTCATTTATCGTCTTTGTAATTGTTTTGCATCTATTTTTAGTCATTTTACGTTTCTATGTTATTGTTTTGTTTCTCTCCCTGGTTATTTTACATCTATTTTAAATGATTTTGTGTGTCTTTGTCGTAATTTTTTGTCTTTGTGCGGTTGTTTTGTGTCTATTTTCAATCATTCAACAGCTCTTTATGGTCGTTTTCGGGTTTTTTGCATCCCTATAGTCTTTTTTTATACCACAGATGCCAAAAAACACCTCCTCTTAAACTAGACACCGGTGTGTCTTTGCTTACAGCTCCTCTGGTGAGCCTCCTCTCATCTCAATATACATTTAAGGAACTGGGGTGTCGTTCAAGATGGAGGGCTGCAACCATTTTCGGATTGCAAGCATGAGGATCGAGGAGCCGCAAAACCCACAAATGAGACACAGCTGAAGACTATTGTTGGTTCAGTCAGGGACGTGCATGAAGCATAATGAAATCTGGTCATCACTTGTGTTGCAAGGTGGCAGCTTGACGGGGACTCAAGTTTGATGTCGGGGTTTCCCACAAGAAATAATGCTCTCTCAGTAACTTAAGGGAGTTACTTTACTTATGTTACTTTAAGCATTTAAGGATGTGGTGGTGCATGAAGAGCTGGTGCTGGAGTGAGGTCTGCACTCAGGAGGTCAATGTTAACTGTGTTTGTAAAACCTTGGAGTAGGAGTTCATCAGCACGGCAGCAGCCTGCTCTGTCAGGGTGAAAGTCCGCAGTGACTCCAGCTTAGCATGGAAGCACGCACACACACACACACACACACACACACACACACACATACACTGCTGATGCCATCACACCTCAGCAGCTCTGCGGGGACAAGAACTCCAGGTGGATGGCAGATGGAGGGAGCCAGCACGACCACAAAATTATAATTTGTGTTATGACGGTACCACCCTGTTTTCTGGACGAGACCTGCAGGTGCGGACGACCTGCAGGCGCGGACCGAATTTGTGAGTTTGTTAATCGTTTACCCAAAGACAGAGTGAGAGAATCTTAAACCTAAACCTCGCCAAGTTAGTCAACATTTCATTCATCTCATTTTCAGGCTGTGATTATTAAGGCTGCCTCTGAAGACTGTTGTTTAAATCGGTCATCAAAACTTGATTACAATTAAAGTTGAGTTCAGTTGCGCAAAACTAAGGGCGCACTCACACTGTCCTTCTGCACCGGGCCAAAACCGTTTTTTCAGCTAAAGCCTAGTGTGTTTGACCAGTGTGAGTGCACCCGCTCCGCGCATATCTGTGGACAGCGGGCCGTCCCCGGCCCGCCTGAGAGAGGTGGGCTTTTGTAGAGCGCGTTTGCACATGTACGAGCACGAGCGTGCGCACGTGTACGAGCACGAGCACGAGGCCTACGACGGTTCTGACGTCATTTATGTGCGCCTGTTCGGACATAGAAAATAGAAGGAGGGACCATGCACGAACATTTAACAACAACAACAATGGCGGTGAAAGATTCACGTTGGTGTGATGCGGCATCTGGTGGTGGGCAACTGAGCTGTTTCTCACTGCCAACCATCAAGTCAACTATGCGCTCTGGGTGTGGTACAAACTATCCGAGTTGCCTTGTTCCGTTTTCGTCACGCGTAGAAAATAAAGCGAATCAGACATTGTACCCTGGTAGTATTCACGGGAGAGCCGCGGTCTCATTGCTCAAATGAATGAAACTGAGCGGTTACCTGAAGCAGGTTTAGCTTAGCTCCATCCTACTGTATAATTATCATTTCTGTTGTTAGTGAGGCTAGAATAAAAAGGACTTTATAACAATTGTGCTTTCTGGCTAATTTTAAGCTGCGCTCGAGTATGTTAATAACACGGGCGCAAACGACTTCTCTCCTTTCAAAACTTAAATGAGCTGAGTGACAGTAAACATGAGCACCTGTAACTGATTGTCTCTGAACAGCAGCCAGTAGTTTCTTTTCCAGCCAGGTGTCCAGGGTGCGCCGGCTCTACATGATGCAGTATTTATTTGTTAGTTGCTTTATTCTGTGGTTAAATATCTGTTTTGACTGGAATCGAGATCCAGCTGATTTTTCAGCGGGAAATGTGTGTGAAATGGCTTTAAACCTGCCAATCGATACAGTAGCACCCGTCATGTAGCTCTTGCTCCTGGGTTAGCAAGTTGCGTTTGAAGCTCTTTGTTTGTGGCTCTAACGACTGGCTGCTGAATGGCGCTCACACCAGCTACAGGGCGTATGCCGGAAAGACACAGCTGACACAGACATACAGCTTAAAGACCATTTTTATAGTGATCATTTTTTGTCATTTGCATGATTCTTGCACTTTTTGGTGAATGTCTTCATGCTTCTATGCACTGATAGTGTAAGTTGCTTTGGATAAAATCGTCGGCTAAATGAACGTGATGTAATAGTGCTTGAGCTCTCCAAACATTGAATTATTAACATCCAGAGTTACAAGTCAAGACAAACACTGAAGGCCGAAAACTCACACAATTTATTGTAGGGCGAGATGGACTCTGGGTTGTTTGTCTACATGATGTATTTCAGCTCTGTTAATGAAGTTATACTGCATTGATCCCTGGGGGGAATTTTCCTTTCACTTGCCCTCCTGCACACGGAGCTCAGAGGTCGGAAGAGCAGCTGTCCTGCGGCTGGCTGGGTTTCAGTGTCAAGCTCAACAGCACAACAGCGCCATTCCTGTCGACACTGCGCCCGAGCCAAAGTTTTCAGGCTAGGGGATGATCTGAACAGGAACATCACTCTCACCTGAGACGAATACTAATAACAGAGGAACTTTGACTGAGTGAGAATACTGGAAAATGTGTTGTTTTGTAGAGAGCAGTTAAAGGAGAGTTACAGATTACACATTTAAGCAGCATTTTATCAGATGTTTTTGGTGGTTTTTATAACGTTTCTGATGCTTTTCCTGCCAAAAATCTAAATGATGACTCAAACACAAATGATCTCTCTCTCTCTTTTGAACAACGGTGATAAGTAGCAGCCTTCAAACTCTCATATCCATCAAACCTAACTGACAGTCTAAGCACATCCACCGCCCTCCCGCCTCCTGGTGCCCGGTCAATTAAAATCAATCAACCTAATCTCCCATATCGACCTCTTCTGTACAGTAACAAAGTCATTAGACATATTTTGGGAGCAGGCCAGGATTTAGGAAAAAGAAAATCAAAGCAAGGTCATGAAGGGCAAACAAAAAGACTCCAGAGGGAGGAGCGGCGCCCTAGATTTGCGGGGTGACCTTGACGGATACCAGACAATAGGGGGGAGCTCAAATCACAAGATGGGTGGCAATATGTGTTTGTGTGTGTGTGTGTGTGTGTGTGAGTGTGTGAGAGGTTAGTGATGGCTCTCATTAATTCCCAGTTGCAGAGACGGACTGTGTGTTGTGGTGTGACAGGGAGGAAGAGGAAGGAGCTGGTGATGTGTGGGGGTTAAGTGTGAAGGCAATAAAGCCATTTAAGAGCCATAAAGTGCTTGGTCAATCAAAACCACCCCCTGCTAGGCACCTCATGTCTTCTGCTGTGTGCACATGTGTGTGTGTGTGTGTGTGTGTGTGTGTGTGTGTGTGTGTGTGTGTGTGTGTGTGTGTGTGTGTGTGTGTGTGTGTGTGTGTGTGTGTGTGTGTGTGTGTGTGTGTGTGTGTATGTGAGAATAAGCTCGACAGAGTGAAGGTGCATGTTTCTGTGCCTATGGGTTGACTGAATTTGTGCATCTGTGTGTGTCGCTGTGTCATTTGTGTGCACACCAAGGGGGTGAACGAGCCAGTCTGGAGAGTCAGTGGGATATGGAGCTCAAAGAGGGAAAGAAAGAAAAGATGTACCACCAGTGGAGCAAAGAGCCATGAAGCGGATACAGTGATTAGAGTGCAATTTGCCGTCTGCGTGTAAATACATGTGCATGCATTTGCACCTACGTCTCTGCCTGCACTGTGAGTCAGACTTTTGGACTCAATTTGTAGCTGCTGCAGGACTCCATGTCCATAACGCGCTTCCTGTTTGGCTCGCAGTTTCACTTTTTTTTTTTTTTTGCAACTGTCAAATTGAAGAATCTAAAATGACCCGCAAATGTTAAGTGCTAAAGCTAGCCCCTTGCCTAATTATCCACAAAAACAGAAGGGACATTTCTGTTGATTTTCTTCCTTTAAACACTTTAATGGTGTCATTTGACACAACACAACTGATACAACAGTTCACCCAAGCATAAAGAGGCAGAAATAATATAGTATTAAAAAATTCGAATGTGCCTGCCATTAAAGAAAACACACGCATTATGCATCCATTTCTATAAATATACACTCACAGTTTAACACTCAAACTTAAAGGGATACTTTACCCACTTGAATTCAGGTCTGTATCATGACAGTGTGGCATTGTGTTTCGATGATTTGGATAAATCTCTGATGCTCCAACTGGCCAAAAACATCCGTTCCTCCTGCCCCATACAGGGCATATGAAAAAAACAGACGTTGAGTGCAAAGAGAGGAGATTTGACAAAAACGCACTAATAACATGCGTCTGGCTGACAGCTAGGAGCTCACCTGCCTGAGGAGCAGTTTAAAAGGCTGAGCAATGACACCATCATCACTCTGACATGTTTGTTTATTTTTACTTGACTTCTGCTGAATAATATGTCAGCTGTCATATTTATTACCTTATTTTATCACCTCCTTTGTTTGCAGACATGAACATTATTCAGACTCATGTGACCTTTGTGATTTAAACCAATAACACTCTGGATCTGGAATTGAGGCCCAAATTAAAGCTGCTCACCAGGGTGTGTGTCTCTGCATGTCGGTGTTGACTTTAGAGATGAACAGTTGAGACACCAATCAGACTAATCGTCCATTTTGGCCGACAAAGTCACCAGCAGCCGGTTTGGTTTATTACCATCGCCGTAGGGCACCATTTGGCAGTAACACCACACCAACTGTGGCATCATCTGTAATCACCACCACCCTCTCTTTTCTCTCACTCTCTGTCTCTCTTTTTCCATCCCTCCACCAACCTCCTGGCTTTAATAATCCTTCGTCCCCGGGGTCTACTGCCCAGGTGACATCTAAACAATCGTTGCCATGGTAAGCCAGCAGCAGGAGCCCAAACACACCTGATGATGCTGGTGCATCATTTCTTTCTTCTCTATCTTTTCTCTTCTTCTGTCACTTTCCAATCTACTTCCTCCACAAATTCTCCTCTTTCTGCATAAACACCATCTGCCCCCCCCCCCCCCCCCCCTCCCCTTTCACTGTGGTTTGTTTTCCTTCTGCATGTACAGCATGTAACCCAGAAAAAACTGTTCAGGACCCAGATAATATTTGGGCTCAATGGCCCGTGATGATATTGACCAGACACAACTCGCCCGCCCCCATCTGTCAGCTCGGCCTCATTCCAGACGCCCATATGTACACAAGTATGATACTCAATGGCACAGCAAACGACACTGAAATAACCCGGATAAAACATGTCAATGTCATCTGTAGCCCCGGATCTGCTGACCTCGCTGATGTGCCAAGAGGGACTCACTCCAATCCTCCCACCCCTCTTACCCCGATAACACACGCACACATACACGCACACACACACGCACCCCTCGAGTGTCCCATCACTCAGTGACAGTCGGGTTAAATCCACTCTGACGGGTCAGTCTCCTCTCACTGTCAGGCCAAGCTGTCGGACCACTGTCACTGTGAGAGAGACCACATGGGTTATGTCTATGTGTGTGTGTGTGTGTGTGTGTGTGTGTGTGTGTGTGTATAAACAGGGATGTTATCATTGGGGTGGGGACAGGGTTGTGAATTAAGCATTTGTGTGGTCTGCAAAGTAAAATATATTTTTGTTTATGTTTGTTGCCAAAATACTGCAGACATACTACCACTTTAAAAACTTTCAGTGAACCCTGGTGGAGGGTCAGTTCATGGACCAAGGAATAAATTAATACATCAAAGTTTTTGGAGCAGAAAACTCTACTTATAAAGCAGCGTGAAACCAAGAATGAAAATATATTCCTGGATTCTTTCCTTCAGGACAATTCTACTGTTTAGGCCACAACAGATGTTTCCCCAGATTTTGCAAAACAACACTTTATCAACTTTCCTACCTCACAAAAATAGAATCATCAGATTTATGACCTTTTTTTATGACATATTATACTACTATATTTATTCTTGTAATTGTGGACTATTTTACATCTCTTAAAATGTTGTGCAAATGCAGAAATGCAGAAGACGGTTGCACACAAGCAAACTCCGGGTGATCCTGCAAAACATGATTTTATTTTGTGCCTCTCAAAGAAATTAACTGTAATTCATACGTAATCAACATATTCATCAAGGCCCATAGTGAGGTTTTGTGTAAGGCAGCGAACTTTAGTCATTATGAAAAATAAGGACATCAGGCAAAATCCACTGTAGAGAGGGGAGGAGGTCGGGGTGGTGAATGGGTCTAAAAATATATGTGACTTTCTCCCAGCAGACCGGTTTTCGTGTACTTAAAGTACTTATGTGAACCCAAAACACAAACCTTGAAGGTGTTCTCGTAAAAATTGAGATACGTTGTTTCTAGCGACTCTTTGGTGGTAAGATGTAACTGCAGGCGAGCCTCTGGGACTTCATCTCCCTGAGTTCCTTTGGAAACCGAACAGTGTCGACTGTATGACGTCAGTAGATCGGCAGCTCTCTCCTGCAGTGGTGATGCAGCGTGATGCCTTCACGTGCTCCACACTGATAGGAGGTCTGAAGAGAGAAGGTGAACAACGTAAAAAGCATCTCTAACTGTGTGGAGCATTTGATTTTAACGCAGGAAAGTCTCCACAGACTCGCAGACTGTATTTCACAGCAAAGCAGCACTTTCATTAGTGGGTCATGTGATCAATCACCATTGTTTTAACTCACTTTTTGACGGATATGAAACTTAGACGGGCGGCAGTAGCTCAGTCCCTAGGTGACTCGGCTGGGAACTGTAGGATCCGAGTCCCTGTGTGGACAATGAATGGAGTGGGGACTGGTGGCTGTTCATCTCCTGGGCATTGCCGAGGTGCTGTTAAGCAAGGCACCGAACCCCCAACTGCTCGGGGCGCCAATCCATTTGGCAGCCCCCTCGCTCTGACATCTCTCCATTGATTGCATGTATGTAGGTCCTGTTTGTGCATGTGTGTGTATTTCAGGCCTGTGTGAATGATATAATAATGGAGTGAAAAAATTAAATTCATAAAGGAATTCTTCTTCTTCTTCGACAATTAACGAGATGAAAATCTTATGGACTACAACTTTAACCAAGTTCTTCCGGTGCCTAAGCTTAACCGGTTACATAATGGCCACTCCCAGGAAAAGGTCGTCATCCACTGCGTTAAATAAACGGTCATATTAAACATAACCGTAGTAACAGTAGTTTTGGTGCTTAAACTTAACTGTCACATAATGGTCACAGTCATGTACCGTTTGCCTTTTTCACAGTGTTAAATAGAACGTCATGTTTCACAAGATATCATAACAAATGTGCAGATGTTTTTGTAAGATATAACTCAGTGGTCACAGATTTGACTCAGTATTCTCTAAAACCCTAAGAAATTTAGGCCTTACCAAAACCCAACTGTTGGGATTTCCAGCTGCTAAAATACACTACATTTACCTGTTTAGAAGATTTTGTGACCTTGGTGGAGAAATGTGCTCTCCGCGTTCTTTCTTGTTTCAGAAAGTATTCGACTGAAGCACCGCTGTAAACTGAACTATTATGGCTTTACAGTGACTGTATTTCAATTTCATCCTTGAATGGTTGGTAAACTTTTTTTTTGCAAGAAGAGGAAAGATAAAGAGAGAAGAGGAAGGCCGACAAAAAAGTGAAATTGAGAAAGGAAGAAGCCACATCATGACTGAAGGCATGACCAAGCTCTCTCTCACCTCTCTAAAATCAAATGGCATGTGCTGGGCCCTGTACACACACACACACACACACACACACACACACACACACACTCACACCCCAGACACGCAGGCATAAGAGTAGATGTATGCCCGTACACTCAGGCCAAAACCCCTTTTAGTTAGAGCAAAATTCAGACACACTGTCAGCATGCTTTACTTCTGTCTCTCTCTCACACACACACTACAGAAACAGCTTGCTTTCTTATGCATGCGCAAACACACACACACACACACACACACACACACACACACACACACACACACACACACACACACACACACACAAAAGATTCCCTTGATAAAATTGGATTTCCTAATCAGACGCCCCCCCTGAGCACTTTCTGATAAAACAACAACACTGTCGAACCCCCGCTTTTTATCCTGCACACACACACACACACACACACCAGAGAGGAGCAGGCGCATTTTGGTGTTTGATACGGTTGACCCAGATCTTGGAGCGTGCACGGCTGAAGATGCAAGAAAGAGGGGGAGGAGGGGAGAAGGGGGCGGGTATCTGGATGTTATGCATGTGTGAGTGAGTAAGATGATGAGTGGATGAAAGGGGCGGGTGAGGGATGCTCAGAGTTTTTACTTCCAAAAGAGTCTAATTTGAAAGCCAGCGGGGGGCTGATGGGTAAAAGATGGACAGGACTCAGCAAAGGTCAGAGGGAGCGAGATAAACACACACACACACAGACAGAGAGACAGACAGACAGACACAAAGAAATGTTCAAAATTACATGGAGGGGAGGAGAGGCCTCCATCAGTCTACTGGGCCCTGATTGGACGCTACTGTAAACTCACCAAGGATTCCATGTAGGCAGGGGGTTGGAGCGGATGGTCAGGAGAACAAAATGCTGCACACAGAAGAGCGTAGTTCCCTACAGACAGCCAACGTGGATTTCTTTTTGATCATGACCACTGGCGTCAGAAAGTGCTTGCATGTGTATTCTAAGGCGTTGGACAAACTGCAAACATATTAGATATTTGGAGGACTTGTTGGTTCAATAATAATAATAATAATAATCTCTGTAGTATTTTA
Organism: Echiichthys vipera; assembly: GCF_963691815.1. Classification (NCBI taxonomy): domain Eukaryota; kingdom Metazoa; phylum Chordata; class Actinopteri; order Perciformes; family Trachinidae; genus Echiichthys; species Echiichthys vipera. The sequence continues at coordinate 9,102,678 of NC_139829.1, read as the reverse complement.
TTGCACAGAAGATATTGACATGAATGCCAGTGAGAGAGATGAAGAGAGAAGAGGCTCTACATCTGTTTTCCGCCCTCTTTGGGTTTTCTTCTTTACTCTGAATCTCTCTCAAGAAAAGATTAAGTCTTCAACTCATGCAGATAACTAAGCATGTGTCTCCCCAGGCCCCAGTACCTGGTGCAGGGTACCTCGAACTCCACACACAGATAGACTTCAATAGAGACAGGAGAGTTGCATTCACTCTCGATCTGGCAGCAGATTGGAGGCTTCCTTGGACTTAAAAAGGTAAGGTTCTGTAAGAGAAAACCGGACTTGTAGAGTATCTTGTCTATATTCATGCATCATCAAACATGTTAAACTACCATCCAAATCCTCACTGTTCATTGTCCTCCATCATTTCTGTGCGATAACTAGGGGACACTGAAAGAACGCCCGCGGTCGGCCTGATCTGAAAAGCATGACTGATTCTCGACTTTCTCAGATGCCTTCATCTATTTTGATTACAGACCCCCCTCCGAGTGCTAGCCATTTTCTCTCCAGGCGGGTAATGGGAACGAAATGGGAAATAGGACCAGCCTTGTTACATTTCGTTTTTTTTACTCTGAAAGGCAATCTCCGTCCTCCGCGAATGTGATGCATGTGCACCGCAATCGGCAAAGCGTGACTGGTCGAGCGGGACACGAGCAGGTGTATGGAGACAAAACAGAAAACGGAGAGAACGCGACCGAGTTGGAAGTTTGCATCTAAAGAAAGACGAATGGCTGAGGGAATGAAGGTGAGACCCAGCAAATAATAGGAGTCCAGAGCGTGAAAGAAGAGATGGATGAGGGAAGAAGGAATGAATGGAAGAAGAAAGAAAGGAAGGAGGACAGAGAGAGTTTTATCTGACTCTCACAGCCTCTGTGATATGACAGGCTTGGCAATCCGAAGCGTTTCACCATGCCACCCCCTACCAGGGACAATCTTCCTTGCTGCCTTACACACACACCCTCCTGCAGCGCACGCACACACACACACACACACAACTGCACCTCAGCCCCATCCTGCCTCCCTGCCACCCTGCGCCTCTCTGTACAGGATAATCCTTCCCCCAACCCCCCAAATACCATCACTCAGTAAAAAGATATTTCCAAGGGCTTGGATCGGAGGCGGTCGCATGCTGCGTGCTCACACAAAAGGCAAAGGCGCCGCACACATGTAGATGAGATGACACACACATACACACACACACACCAAAACTTGTAAGATACGCGGACTCTCCCAACAGGCAAATGACAGCTTCTGCCTTTCACAGATAATTACACTCCACCCTCCCCTCTTTTCTCTCCATCTTTTTCCAGCCTGTAGATACTCGCGTTTGTCAGTATGGAGAACTCACGCATCATTGACAATCTTGGCATTATTGTTGTTGTTCTTGTTCTCCCTATCTGTGCAGTGCTAATGTGAATCACAAGGAGCGGTGAACGGGGGAAGACAAGGACTTGCCTCATTGAGCGGGCTAAGAGGCTAACTCACAGCTCATATGGCGATGATAAAATGACCCATCCAGCGTTAAGTGGGGCAAATGAAGTCAACCTTCTTCTGCCATTTACGCTTAAAACAAAGACAAGAATAAGTATGCTAAAAACCTTTATGATCCTGAAGCATGGTTCGTTGTACCTGTAATCATTTGTATCTCATACAAAAACAATTCAAAATGTTTTAAAATAAATGAAAAATGAATATAAACATGTACAAGCATACCAGCAATGACAACGTTCATAGTCTTGCTTTTTAGACAAAGTGCAATCTGAGTTTTTTAGACGCTTACTGTCGTGTAGTTAACAAAATTTACGAACTCAAGTTATTACCTCATGAAATATGTCATTTAATGCCGTGTATAGGCGACTGGAAGTCGACCGCAACGGTAAAGTTTAGGCAACAAAATGAAAAAAGGTCCTGGTTTGGCTTAGTACATCCAGGATACAAACAACGCCCCCCCCAGGTGAAAGTCCTGTGCTTTTCAACCTCGACCCTCCTCCCTACACAGAGTTTACCAAGCTTATACTACGTCACCGGATATCCTTCTTCGCTCTTCACGTAATTTATAGTGTAATAAATATATGGATATACACAGCCTGACTTCAAAAAAAATTTGAATCTTTAATTAAAAAATTTTTTTTTTTTAAAAAAGCAGTGAAAGAAAAAATCATACTTAAATGTCTATTTATCTCCCAGAAAATGTTTCAATTGCAGCAAAATTACGAGTGAGGTACGTAAAAGGTCACTTTTTGACATGTACAAGGAGCCGTTTCTCGCTTTATAAAATCCAATCTTGTCTCATTTCCAGTTCGTCAAGATTAAAAGTTCATTCTCTCAAAAAAACAACATTTCAGGGCAGAAAGGTGCCCTTGTGTTTTATTTATGAGCAGCTAAGAGGCTGCTGCAGGGCATCCCCATTAGCGTGGTGTCGGGGATCCACATAAACAGAGACGGATTCAAACGACTCCATGAAGAAAGAGTCAGGAACAGGCTGAGGAGGGAACAGAGAACAAAGGTGAGGGTTGAAAAGGACGAGGAGAGAGAGAGAGAGAGAGAGAGAGACAGAGAGAGAGAGAGACAGAGAGAGAGAGAGAGAGAGAGGAAGGTCATGAGGTGAGGTGAAAGTGACGCGACTTGACAGCAGGGGAATATTCCAGCTTGAAAAAGAGTCACAAGGGACTCACGCAGCCACTTAACACATGACATGTGTCTCGCTGTGCAACACACATCTATACACAAACCACCCAAAAGATCTCTCTTTGTCTCGGTTGCTCTCTCACACACACACACAAACTGTACACACTCCGCGCTGTAATTGGCATCAGCAAATAGTTTCCCACTTCACGTCAAAATGATGACTGTAGGTGCTCTGAATCGTACTCTCTGCCGGCGGCTAAATGTACATGAGGCAGAGTTCACGTATAGGACGCTTGACGCTGGGTCACAGGGAAGTGTTCAAATGACATGTACACTTGGCTGTATCAGTAAATGTCGGCCAATATGCAACAAGGAACTATAGGTTTGAGGTTATCAAGAAACAGTATCTCCATTGTGTAGTTTGTCCACTAGAGGGCATTAAGAAGTTGTTTTTTCAACTGTAAAATCCCAAGTGTTTAAAAAAAAGAAATCAGCTGATTTCCACTTTAAGTCTGACGTAACACCCTTTCAAAATGCTATTTACGGGACCAAGCGCTCCGTCGAACTAGACAAACAATGGTCGAACCTGTGAACCTGTTATGGTCACTTATTTCTTCAGTGAGCCACTTTTTTATCGATAGCAAAACTGTAAAGTTGTCGATTTTCAGGATTGCTCTGAGGGGAAATAAAAGAGCTAGTGTAACATTCGTCGATTATGCTGCAGTTTGTAGTCAGGTGCAGTGATTGGACACTGCACTTTACATTCAACAATCTCAAAGGGCTCCAGATCAGAATAGAAACACTATATAAATAAAATAAAATGAGTTAAAAGAAGAACATCTAAAAGACATTTAGAAAAATGCTTTGGTGAACAGGAAGGTTTTATGGTCTTTTTTAAAAGCATCTGTAGGGTCTGCAGGGCCCTCGGGTGGTCAGGGAGGGCTCGGAGCAGCCGAGGAAAAGGCCTGATCACCCATGATGAGGACCTTGGTTTTTGGGACTTGGAGGGTTTTTGAGGTACAAGAACAAGGGTGCATGAGGAGGTCTGGGGGGTGAGCAGTTCCTTCAGGTATAGAGGGGCATGTCCGTGAATGCACTGGTGGGTGAGGAGAGAAACCTTGTACTCGATTCTACTGCTCATCTGTCGGAGCTTGCACAAAACCAGAAACATGTTCTTCAGTGGTTCTTCTCTGGAACGGGTCAGAGCCTGCACCGAAACACAACGTGCATTCTTGGATCCAGTGGTCGTGCAGGCTTCAATTGAAGTGAATGAGAAACAGAGCACTTTTAATGTGAAGGAAACCTCCACTGAGAATCGTGTTGAGCTGCGCAGTTTCGAGCCAGACCATCAGTGAAGTATGTAGAGCAGTTTAGATGATGACAACAAGCCACATGTGGCATTTCAAATGAATCGCTGTATTTGGTTTTGCCGCACGGATTGATTAAAGTGTTTTCCGGTAATTTCGGTCTGCACTTGGAGCCTCGTCAGACCACAGTGAGTGATGACTGTGGGGGGCGAGCATCATTGTGGGAAGGTCTTGAAATAGTCAATTTAAGTGACTCAAAAGGTCTGTTAGATCCATGGTTTCAACTTCTTTTTTACAAACTGGGGTTGTTTTTTGTTTTTTTAAGGATGGAAATGGATTTGATTTAGTTTTCATGTCATATCTGCAAGTGTGTCTGGTGCTACTTACCACGGTAGAACAAAAAACAAACTTTTCATGTCATCAAGTGCAGCCTCTTACTTTTTCAACCATGACGTTGCAGTTAAAAAGTCAGGAGGGACGAAACAACCTTCTGCTCTTTTCATAACTAAATGCAGGGAGCTTTTAAATATTTAAAAAACAACAACAACACAACCTTGAAAACAGAGAAAAAGAAGGACCTTTTTAATCCTCCTCTCAGGAGTAATCTTGTGTCATGGATTTATACTGTAACTTAATTGAGTTCACAAAAACTCAGTGTTAGGTGCGTCTTAGAACAAATCTGCTGAAGTCTATTTCCTCTCTGCTGCTTACTGCAACTCTGTGAGCGAACAGTCACCACACCCAGAACACCAACATCAACAAGCCCCTGCGATGACGACAGTGTCACCAAGCCAGGGGACAGCGCAGAAGGTAGGGGGTGCAGCGAGGCTCCCTGAAGGTGCAATTAGCGCTCCAATACAGGAACAACGCTAGACAGGGTTCCTCCTCTGAACCTGAACATTGTTACACTAATTGATAACTCAGTCGCATCAGGGCAGCTTCAACACAACAACAACCATAACAGGAAAAGCAGAGGAACAAGAGGAAGGGGTCGATGTCTTGCTAACAACGGTGTAAAACGTTATATGCTGCAAACAATTTAACCATCATTGGTGTATCATCTTATTTGGCACTGACAAAACACAATACTTAACATGGAAGCTACAATCACATTTCAGTCACATTTCTCATGTCAGATTTTTCTTCCAGTCCTTTCAAAATTATTTTTTTTCCCCACATCTTGCAGGGAATAAAACAATCATAAGAAGTCAACATACTAATCTCTCTCCCTTTTAAAGCAGCTTTCATAAACCAGGATGCATTGCAGCCATTGGCGGCTGGCCCATAGAGGGCACTAAAGTGCACTGCCTCTCCTGCTCTACTTAAAAATGAATTCATTTGATTTCTTTATTAATTCAATTCCATGATTAAAATTGTGTGGTTGACGATTAGCTTGCAGTGCATTTTCTGCAAGACAATTAACTAAAAGCTACACGACTGCAAAAAGATATTTTCCTTTGAGGAAGTGGCTGCAACAGAACTGCCGAGCGAACCATTAGATGGAGAGATGATCGCTATCAAATAATCTTGCTGTCAAAAAAACTTGGTCCTCATCGGCGCAACGTTATAGTAGACCGGACAAATAGCGAGAGAGGAAAAGAATACGATGGATCGTTTAAGAGGTTTGTAAAAACTTCATAGCTATCTGCCTGTCGTGATGCTCAGGGATCTTCTCCAATCAAAGAAACCGATCAAGCCTTAAATACTGGAGCAAATGACCGAAGCACCTTTCTAAAAAATAAAAATAAAAGAGATCACTCATTGAAAATTAAATACAATTAGTGGCAAAAAGTCTGTCTCTGTTCGTCTCTATGTGCCCTGCGATAGACCGGCGTCCTGTCCAGGGTGTACCCCGCCTCACGCCTGATGTCAGCTAGGATCGGCTTCAGCCCCCCGCGACCCCGACAGGGACAAGCGGTTGAAGATGGATGAATGAATGAATGAACAAATTATCTTTATGTTCAGTTCAAACTATGTTTTTGAGGCTATTGATAGAAACCAAACAGGGACAGTATGAACTGTGTGTGTACACATTATATTGACATTCTCACTGTTTCTAACCAGAGTATTTTTCTGAGGGAAAGTCTGCTTCATTTTTCACAAAGCTTCCTCTGAAATAAATTCAACCAGCTGCCACTGACTGCAGCCATAATGTTGAAGTGAAACCTGATATAAACGACTGTGGTTTCTGCAGATCTTTTTGATCGGAGGGAATTGTGCAGCTGTAAGTAAATTCTCAGTATTTCCATGAACATTTTTTTTTCCTTCCCTGCTTGGCTGCTTGTAATTAACCCAATGATATGAGATACATGTGGCATACATTGAATCTCTTACCTTCTCTTGACTGGAGTGACTAACTCTCCAGCTCTTACTGCAGTTCCACCTCCTATAGGTGTAAATAATGACATTAATGATGGCCCTGCAACCACAACACCATTGCAGCCATTGTTAGTGTGAGTCATTCCACCTGTATTATAGTCAGCACCCACCTCTACACTAAAGCACTTCAGGCAGCGCCAATGGAACGATGCGGTTCACACTTCCTGTCTCCTGAGTGGGCGTGGCCTCATTTGAAAATGTGGTGAACGTCACGTGGATGGACGAGAAGTTATTCTTGCATCATTTAGCTATGTTTATGTTCAGCCAACTAACAGCTAAGTATATTTAGTGTTACAAAAAATGTGTCATCTGAGGCGTTCGCATACGTTAGTTGACAGTAGTTTAGCCGCGTTGCCAGATCTCGCAAGAATTTGTTGCTGAGGCAGTAACAGGTCACAAACTAAATTCAGTTTATCCTGATTTGTCCATCTGTGAGAACATTCTGGAGATATGTGAGTTGTGACAAAGGGTTCAATATTTACTTCAGTGACTATGTGGCAAAGGGATTGTTCATAATCTGTGTTCACGATCACACCCATTGGAATTACTACACTCAGGACCTGCCGCTGGTCTCCTAAAGAGGCGAGGCCGTGGAGTAACACGTGTGACACAGATACAGATACATTGCTGAGTTGCACCGCTGTGGTTACGTCGATGAGGCAGAGCATCTACCACCGCTGTTCATCAATCCATATATAACTGTTCACTTCTGCCATCAGGCCGGAGGTACAGAAGAGTCAAATGCAGGACCACCAGGCAAAAGAAGTCGTATAATCATAGACAACTGCAACTTCACATTTTGCACATTCATAATTGCATTACATTGTTTTTTTATTGTTGTTTAATTTATTTATCTATAGTGGAATAAGCTGCCTCTTAAACCTGCTTTGTTTTGTATTTTTATTTTTTATTTTTATACTTGTTTGGATTCTGTGGACAGCAAATGAAGAGTTTCATTTTACAGGGAAACATGTTTCTTTGTTGTGCTCATGACAATTACCACTTTGAACCTTGGATCTTGAATGAATGTAATATCTTCGACTCACCTTTTTCTAAGATCTTTTCTGAAAAGTTCAAGGATGGTCAACTATAAGTGATTTTTTTTTAAAGGCGGTTGATGTCTCCTCATTGGGAACAACTGAAGAAAAATCACTTTGTGGACACAACATTTTAAAACCTCCCTGAATAAGTAAACCCAACTCTGTGAGACGTACTGCGGCATTCAGACATTGTAGATTCACTGTAGCTTGTCTTTTATACTGTAAAAGAAATGGTTCAGCTGAACTCAGAGGGGTGTGAGTGCTCCTGTGGGACGCCCTAAACCTCATAGCGGCATTAATTTTCAATGCATTTCCTCTGTGTGTGCTCTAGATGAAGATAAATATTTCAATATCTTCTGGCCATAATCACATCACAGCCCTATATTCTGGGCTGAAACCACCACTGCTTGGACTGGGACTTTGTAAAATGGCACATTAGAGTGTGGGATCATGAATCAGTCAAGCAAGCCTGCGTGCATGGAGCCACTGCTGTAGCTACGTGAGATGAAAAGAAACACTATGATGCCAACACCGCATCCTCCCCCAGCTGAAAAGAAACATTTCACATCTTTATTCTTTGTGTGCAGATGGTTTGGTGATTTATTGTGTATAGGGGGCACACCTGTTTTTCAAAACTGTGTGTCTTTCACTTGCAGAAATGCAGAAAGACGAGTTGAACAAAAGCATGCTGTCATGTAGTGACAGGGCTGTATCGTTGACTGGAGATAATGTTTTAATTCCAGCGCTTAAAGTTGCTGTTTAAGCAGTTTAATTTCTTCTATCAAAGTCATTAATCTATCGTTCAATATCCATTATTCATTATTATAGTTTTATAACAGACTGTCATGGCTCTCAGCTGAAGCCAGATTACATTCCAGTCTGTTTCTTCTCACGAGGAAAGCTATTTATTTTTTTAGATAAACCTGAATAATTTCCATCTTTATGACCAAACACATATCCCACTCAGTATGTAGACAATTGTTGTCCCTAGAGCCAAGACTAACCTCTTAAAACCTCTTCTGTGGAACAAGTTGCCATTATTTTATTATTATTATTATTATTAGGGAATAAAAACAAGCGTTTACACTTAAACAATGCAGATGCCCTTAGACCCATTATATAACATTATATATATATATATATATATATATATATACTCTTATATATATATATATATATATATTTGTATATATATATATATATATATAGAATTATCTTTCTGATTTTCATACATTTTATGGAGGCTTAACTGTAGCTGTATTATTAGTTGTATGTTGTTTGGCACAGTCTTTATCTTTGTTTTGTTTATATTATTGTGGTCATTTGATTTATATTATTGATAGCTTTGTGTTCGCATTGATTTGTTGTCTAATTGATTTCTGCTCTTCTTTTAATACATTTTAATCTGTGTATTAGCGTTTTAGGAGTTGTTAGGATGATTAGCAACTGGCATTTGATCTAATCAAATAAACAAATAACAGATTATGATGTTGCGGACAGAAGATATTATTTACCAGCTGCAACAGCGACTGATTTCACCTCACCTAAGGTCAGGAAATTTAACAGGTTTGTAGCTGAGATTCAAATGAAGGTCGAGTTCAAAGAGGGGTGAGGTCTGAGGAAGGGTGCCGAAAGTCAGGGGTTAGGAAACAGGCCCAGCAGCTGGATTTGCAGCTAGTTTTCATCTTTGTTTTTATTGATTCTTATGATTTGACGCTGCAGTTTCCTTGTTTTAAGACCTAAAGTCTGCAGTAAAATTTGAGTACAAAAAAATGAATCAGAGTGACATTTGATTTACATCATATTGTTTGTTTATCAGCTGTATTTCTGCCACCGGCCGGTACTACAGAAGACAGAGGTAGTGTGAGACAGCAAAAATCGACATAACCTTAATTTTGTTTTTTTTTCTCGGCTCACAGATTGTCCAATTGAAGAGCTTTTCCCTGAGGACCCCTGCTGACTGATAACAGGCAAAACTCTGTACAAGAGCGGGAGCTTCATGAGTGTGTGCACATAACCTCCACTCCACCTCTGTGTGTGTGTGTGTGTGTGTGTGTGTGTGGCACCATGCTGTGGACAGTGATACTAGCGCTGCTGGTTCTTCTACTGCTGCAGACTCAGCTGTCTGTGTGCTTAAGGGAATTACGCAGCGGGGGTTCCAGCTCCCCTACCTACTCCTCTTCATCATCCTCCTCCTCCTCTTACAATGCCACCCAGCAGCGGCTGCCCGGAGCGATTATTATTGGCGTGCGGAAAGGCGGCACCAGAGCCCTGCTTGAGATGCTCAACCTGCACCCAGACGTGGAAGTGGCAAAGGCCGAGGTAAAGGAGCATCAGTGTCACCTAATAATTGAACCAGGTCGAAAGTAAAGCAGATTTACTCAAGTGCTGTACTTGAGTACAATTTTTAATTACTTCAGTGTGCTTTATACTCCTACATCTCTCAGTGAAATATTGTACTTTTTACTCCACTACAACTACATTTATTTCATAGGTGTATTTACAAGTTACATTTCAGATTAAGATTTTATATTTTCTCATGTTTCTCTTCTTTGCTCATTCACTGTTCATACAGTATATCTACGAATGGTAACGCAGAGGAATTTGTGTGTATTCCACATGTTAAAATCAGGTGACGTATAAGACCACTTATCTCCTACTAATCACTTAGAGAGACAGGTCAGGGTGGTGGTCCCCCCACCACAGGACTTTGACCCAAGTGACCAGAGTGTCCCAGAAGTACTAAACCAAACTACAACCTATTTTATAATCCTTAACAAGTCTTTTTGATTTCCAAACCCTACCCGTCACCTTCTGATGCCTGAACTTTTCCCCCGTTATTGTTATTAATGCAGGGAGGCACACATAAAATGAGCTCAGACTGTATAAGGTTTGCAGTGTACAGGACTATGAATGATGACAGGCCTGTCCCGAAGAAGATGCAGAGAGAGAAACCTTTAATCAGGGTGAGAAGTGCAGAGTTAGGAAGCTGGCACGCAGGAGTTGATTGGTTTGGACAAGACAGGGACAAAAAGAAAAGAGCTCAGTGTCTCAGGCTTTTTTAACATCAAGAAGTTACATTTTGTTTCCTTTTCTTCATTAACACCACCTTCTGTCCCTCTGTTAGGTGCACTATTTTAATGTGGAGGAGCACTACCGCAGAGGCTTGGCCTGGTACCGAGCCCAGATGCCCTTCACAATCCCCAGTCAGTTGACGGTGGAGAAAACCCCGGGCTACTTTGCATCCCTGCTGGTTCCTGCACGTGTCTTTGACATGAACCCCGCCGTCCGCTTGCTGCTCATCGTCCGGGACCCGGCCGAGAGACTGGTCTCCGACTACACCCAGGTCCTTCACAACCGCCTGACCCGCCACAAACCCTACCAGTCGCTAGAGGAGCTCCTGATCCACAAGGGCCACATTGACCCTGGGTACAAAGCGCTGCAGAGGAGCCTGTACCACCAGCATCTGTCCCGCTGGCTAGAGGTTTTCCCCAGGGAGCAGATCCACGTGGTGGACGGCGACGCGCTCATTCGGGATCCATTCCCCGAGCTGAGAAAGGCTGAGAGGTTTCTGGACCTGCCACCTAGGATAAGCCCCAACAACTTCTACTACAACACCACCAAGGGCTTCTACTGCCTCTTGTCTGCCGGACACGACAAGTGCCTGGACGAGTCGAAAGGAAGGCCACATGCGCCCCTGAGCACCCAGGCCTTTAAGAAGCTTTGTCGTTACTTCCGGAAGCCCAACAAGCTATTCTTTGAAATGGTGGGGAGGTCGTTTTCCTGGTGCTGATCCACCGGTGGAAAGGAAACTGTGGAGGCCAAACATTTCTTGCACAATGCCGACACATTCAGGGACACAGGGGCAGAAAGAAAATGGTGGTTTGTGTGTTTTTTTATTCATAGTTGAGTGGAAAGATTTAGTTCAGTTGAAGTCATAAACATCTCGTTGTCGACGATACCTACTCAGGTATAAATGTGGCCAACAAAAGCAGCACGTTGAAGTGTGTGAAGCTGAAGTGTTGAACATGTGGCCAACACAAACCTTAACCGTGACCATACCGGTGTCTCCTTGGATGGATAGACTCCCTTTGACAAAGCTGAACAACAAACGTGCCATACACGAGTTTGAAACCGAAAACACGACTAACATGTTAGTGCTCGTTTGTGGGGTGTTAAAAGAAGAGGTGCAGATGTTTGAAGTGATGTAGAAATTGTGGTGAAGTTGATGAATTGTTGCACTATGAACTCAAATTGCATTATAAAAAAAAAGAAAGAAAAAAAAGCCAACCGAGGTTCAATGTAGACAATTTCAAACAGAAACCAACTTCTTTCTTTGATTTTTCTAAACTGTTGTATCAAGTTTGTGTGTCTGTAAAAATGTTTTCATGTAGACATTATTATTTTGTCGTTTACAAGGCTGACTTTTAGATGTTCGGTGATTTCTTTTCTATCTCGTTTTAGCTCCTTTGAAAGCAGACACCTAGAAAAATGATTTTTGGTTTCTTTTTACTTTCAAAGCTCAAGTATCGCTAGTCTGTGTTGTAGATTTTTTTTTAAAGACGCCCTAATAAATGTGTTGAGTCCTTATAGTCTCCTGCCTTTTACCAGACTGCATTGAAGCCAGCTTTAAGGTTGTATGGGTTTAAAAACATCAAGCATAAAGACACACAGAGTCAGTGACAGGCCTCTCCGAAGCCCCTCTCTCTCAAAGTGTATGAAGATGTTCTCTGTCAGTGTCTGTCTAACATACTCTTTACATCGAGGATCAAAGGACGCCTACCGTTCTTTTCATCGTGAAGTTATTACTGTCAAGGAATTGCCTCCCGTTTCACCACCACACTGTAACAAATCACACCTGCAGGTCATCTGAAGGGCTGTTTAAATCCTGTCTTCCCTGAATAGGTTTTTAATTGATTCAGTTCATCTGGAGGAGCTTCATCAGACTGACATGTCATGGCATCGGAGTAAAAAGGTTAAATTATAGAATTAAAGGATAAGTTGATTTTTTTAAGAGAGACATTGGTTTTTAAGTGAGACTCAATCCACTCGACGGGGTGTAAAGTTAAACCAGTTGAATGGGACACTCTCTTACGCCTCTAAAAACAGGTTTGAATCTAGCTTTGCTGCGTGATTGTTTACATTTACTGGGCATTCTTTTTTCATTAATAAAATGTTGGAAAATAGTGAATAATGCCCATTACAGTTTCCTGAAGCCCAAAGTGACGCCTTTCAAATGTTTTGTCTTGTTTTAACAGTCCAAAAGGTTTTTTGGGGCATTTTTGTTCGAAAACTAACGTTTCATGACATGTTAAACTGAAGCAACCAAATGTGATGGTTTAGGCACCAAAACCACTACGATTAAGATTCGACAAAAAAAGGTTGCAGTTTGCCTTAGTACCTCAGGACACGAACACCGGTCCCCCTGGTGAAAGTCCTGTTTTTTTGGGACCCATCCCCCACTCTGACAATCCTCCCTGCATGGATTTTGTCGCTGTTCGACATCACCTGATTTCCTTCTTTGCTTCGGATGTCATTTCTACAGTCATAAATATGTGGAATACATACGAATGACTATGCATTACTTCTCATAGTTATACTTACAAACAGTGAATGATGATAACCTGATCTATACCCCAACCTTACCTTTTTTAGAACATTTTTTGGGGCTCTGACAACTTATTTGTTTTCTCTCCGCGTTAATTACTGCAGCCAGTAGAGGTCACCGGCGCCACCTAACAACAAACATAAATATGGGTCGTATTCAACCCCCCCACCACAGCGACTTCCTGGTTGATCCAATAAGGAAGTGCCAAAAACTGCAGTTTTTTGCTGTGTCCAGTAGGAGAAATTTGCACTACCTTTTTAGGGCTTATTTACAAAAAACATTCTATTTTGTATGTTTAGGTCATATCTCCATGACAACACTTAGGAGGGTGAATTTTTTTGGAACAGGCTAGTTTTTATTTTAATGGAGGTTAAAGTTTATGAATAATTAGGGGCGGGGCCTCTTGAGTGACAGTTAGCCGCTGGCCCTCACTTCTCCTCGGAGGCTATTTGCCAGGATTAGCATGCTAACTCCGTCATCTCGACCTGGACTGTGGTCATTCGTGTGGTGGTGTTACTATAAGATACAAGATGGTTTGCTCTTTGCTAATTAAATAGCTGCACTTGCACCATTACTTGCACTACAGCCTGCTATCAATGGCACATACACTAGATACTAATCTGGAGCAGTGGGAGGATTCAGGCTGTGAGGGTCGGTGTTTATGAGCATGGTACTGCGTTGAATAACAGTTTAAATCATAGATCATAAACGCTGGCTGCCTGCTCTTCACTCCCAGAGCCGGTGTAGTCTCTCTTAGAGACATGCGACTCCCACTCCCTTTTATCTAGTAACGTGTTCTGTTAGCCTAGCTAATGTGGCTAATTCTGTGAAAATCCCCCAGAAGTCATATCAATGCCCTTTTTTGGTAAGAGGAAATGAGGAGTCAAAGTCTGACAAGATGGCGGCTCCAAGAGGCGAATATGATTGGGTCAAGTTGAGAGAATTTTTTATAGTCTATGGTCATACTAAGCTGCTTGTACAATCGACCTATCAGGCTGTTAAGTCGTGACATAAATCCCTTTCAAAATATGTTTCGGAAGATACAAAGTCTTGTATGTCTTCAATGCGGCCATTCTGTTGTTTGAAGAGATCGGAGTAAAAAAGAAAAGCTTGTTTTGACAGGTTAAATGGTTACTCTTGTTACATCAGCCACAGATGTAAATTAGTTAAACAAGTATTTCTGGGTTACCTTAAACTTTGTGGCTGTTTTGTGCGGTGCATTTCAGGCAGAAGAGAATGGGAGTTGAAGGCTGACCTCTGGCTGTCACCCTCCCACCGTCCTCAAGAGAGGACTGTAAAAGACAGAGGGAGAGTGAGCTGTAAGAATAAACAAATGATTCTGGCTCTTTGAAGATGTGAGGCAGCTGCGTCTTTCATGTGTTCCCGCTGAGGCTGGCGCTCATATGGACAAATACATCTCGTGTCATATTTGATCAGAGGAATTTCTAGTTTGTGTGTAGGGGGCTCCTAAGTTTGCAGCAGTTTCATAACCAACTCTGTCTCGGAGTGATTCTCAGCGTCAGCTTCACCTGCAGGACTAGATGTTTTTTTATGTTTCAAACATTCATAGTTCCCAGAACACGAGTCCTGCGAGTCCTTGGGTGATTCCCTGACTCTTCCTCCAGCACCACCAAGAGACTAACATTTGTTGTTGGAGTAAAATGAAACAGCTATTATTGTAAACCCTGTTTAATATAAAACTTACTTATTATATATTATATATAGTAGGGTGTCTGTCTCACTTTCAGCCAAGGGGTCCATGGCCACGTTAAAGATCCCTTGTCCATATGAAATAACCACATGGAAAACCCTATTTTATTCAGTCTTGTGTGAGTATTTTCTCATTTAATTAAGAACTTTAGTGCAAAATTAACAGAATGTGCAAGAATCAGAATATAAAGCATCATCCAAATGATGAAAATATTGCCGTTACGCAGGTCGGCTGCTGGTTTTTCTACATTGTGATAGAATCAACACAGAGAAATAAGATATACAATCAACATTTTTATATTGTTTTGTCGATTCATATCGTTGTATTTCTCTGCCCTGCGCCATCACATGCACCTGCATGTCAGCTGTACTTTGTGCTTACGTTGCAGACGCAGCAGACATTTCGGCCTGTCAAAGCAGGAAACGCACAGGTGTCGATAACCGCATTAAGGATGGCTCAATTCCATTAAGTGTTCCAGTAAAGCCGTGTCAGCGAGCGAGCATCATTATTGTATTGATTCCACCTGGGCTTTTCCGGCTTTGACAAGTCAAAATGTCTGTTGTGAAAAGGGTGTATTAACAAATGTCACCTCACTATGACGGTGAACATCAGCGCTGTAGCTGTCGAGTCTCGAGTCCACTTGTTGTGAAGTCTTGCACCTGTCTTGGTCTTGTGCCTGGTGGTTGGACTCGGACTTGTCTTGGACTCGGATATTAAGAACTGGTCCAGTTGTTCTTTGCTGCTGATCCAGGATCAGTTGTACAGAACGTTGCATAAATTCTGCGCATTGATTAGTTTGATGTTAGAAGATGTATTAGTCTCATTTATAGATCCATCCTTACGCCACAATCACTATATTAACATTGGAAGGAAACTATTACCCATTATGGTCTTTATTTGTTCAGGACTCAGTCTTAACTTGGTCTCGACTGGCTTTGGACTTGATTGAGTTCGTCGAACATGCTAAACAGCAGCATTTACTCACAGAGCCTATCTTAACTGTTCACTCTTGCTTCTGGAACAAACAGCTGCTGATGCAAATGTAAAACAGGTCATTTTTTCAGGAGATCTACCTTACATCTAATGCAAACACAGAAATATAGCAAAACAGCAGTAGTCTGACTGGGATTTAGAAGATAAATGCCCATTTGTGTCGAAAATATGTCCATTTGTGGATGATAAATGGAAAAAATGTTTATATTACAACAGTATGACTCAGATCTGAGGTCTTCTCATAAAAAGAAAACTGTGGGCCTCAGGGCGATCGTGGAAATATTCCGGCTCTCGTAAAGGTCAGGCTTGTTAGTGTAATAAGATCCTCGCTTCAACGTCGGGCTGTGAGCCACCATGTAGCTGAAACAGCATGTTTTATCATTTCAGAGTCATTACACCTCTGAGTCAGACACGAGTAAACAAAACTTTTAATAAACCAGTTTTCTGTTCCTGTCACCCTCGGCGCAGCTTGTTCTTCTGCGGTTTCATCACTCATGCAGCTCATGTAATAAAGAGTTTTCTGACACTTCAGTCAGTGGGAACGGAAAAAGGAAGTAATGAGATGAGCATGACGCCGAGGTGTTGTTGGGATAGAGAAAGCCATAATTAATCTCTGTTCGGGTCTCTGTTGGGGAACACAACTTAATCAGAAAAAAGGATTGCTGCAAAAATGAGGTTGTTAAAGACATTTTTAAAAAGGGGTTTGATTGCTAATTGCTTCCCCTTGAAGGAAAATATGCTTGTTTGCTTTCTTGCAGAGGGTTAAATGAGAAAACTTTTCAAAAACTCTCACCACAATACTGTGGGTATTGTCAATACTTCACTTTTAATTACACCCTCTGCTGAATGTCTGGACAAAAGACACATTGTTCCACCTGGAAGACTGAAATTATTACCATGTGTAATTGTAAAGGAGTCATTTTCAACTACAAATTTAAGGATTTTAATTCACCTTCCATGACTGTTCCCTTCCCAAACAGGGTCTAAGGGATGAATGTTGCCCTTGTTGTTGAGCTGTGTAGTTAACATTTGCCCTAATGCCCTTCAGAAAAATCACTACAAGCAACACAATCTGGCAAAATGAATAACAAAAAGCAAACAGCAACGACACAACTGACATATTTCAGCCTTGAAAATACATTTTTTATACATAAATAATGTGGGTAGGTGTAATAGCCAGTGACTCCTTTTGTCATAATGACAGTCGATGTAAGTTAAAATAGGTGATACCAATATTTACCATACAGGTTTAGGTTATTACAGTATTTTGAAAATATCCATACATACAGTATTGAATTCATACAAAAACATCTTTGTTTTTTGAAAATCTGGCTTCTATTACTCCATAAACCCATCGCTTTTCCCACCTAAGTTTATGCCCCGTGTGAGCAGTGCATTATGACAAACAAAAAACACAGACCAGCAAGAAATTGTTTATGTTATGTCCTTGATCATGTTGTTCAAATTGCCACAGGCCATCACTGGAAGTTGTTCAGATGACTGCAATCAAGCCTTCTCTGTACAGTTGAGTGTCAAAG
This sequence comes from Echiichthys vipera, assembly GCF_963691815.1. Taxonomy (NCBI): domain Eukaryota; kingdom Metazoa; phylum Chordata; class Actinopteri; order Perciformes; family Trachinidae; genus Echiichthys; species Echiichthys vipera. Next base: position 9,085,444 of record NC_139829.1, on the reverse strand, counting down.
CCCAGTGGAGCTGCAGATCACTCCATGTTAAATCTTTGCACCATCTTGTGGAAACAAAGACCAGATGTACTTGAAAACCAACAGCTGCTCACACAACACCCACTTAAGGGTCTCCGCAGCAGTTTCTAACACCATGTGTCTAATTCAGTCACAATTTACTTGTGTTTCTCGGTAAAACTCATTTTTTTCCGCATTTTAAGCGGCTTAACTAATGAGAAATGAATATATTGACATACCATCTCCATCCTTAATGATGGTCAGGGTTTTTGCTTTTGTATCGACCACCAAACTACCAACTGCAGAGGAAACGCCAAGTACAGTCTCCAATGAGTACGGTTCACAGCCAACTTCCCATCCTGGATCCCCACACGAATGTGAGTTGATTCACTAACTCAACGCGTTCTCTAGCTGCACTGAAGTGTTGGAAGTAGCAGATATATAATCTAAACTGTATGAAAGTTTATATATTATATAGCAGTATTAAAAAAGCTATGTAACAGGAATTTTAAATACGCTCACTAGTTCTCTAAAAAATGCCAGTGCAACAAGATTGGTCACACATTACAAAACTTTATTCCCTGAATATTTCTGAAAAAAATCTAGTTGTGTCCTTTTTTCTTCGCACCATTTAATGCATTATGACCATTCGGGCAAACAGAGACGTTATTGTGAATGTCAGTGGCTCCCTCTGCTGCTCAGCTGTAAACTGCACAAAAGGCTGAATCTATGTGTGGTCAGGGGTGCGGACGTGGGGCTACGCTTAAACGGAAACTCCACATAGCAGACCTTAATATACACAATGTACTTTTCAACAATACTGTCAAATGCAGAAACTCACTTGGTGCCACATCCCGTGCTTAATGATTTCCCAAATTGTAAACTATTTAAAAACCAAACACAAAAAAACGGTTTTATGTATTTTGAACAGTCACAGCACCTTACATGTAAGACTTACACACCACTTTATTAGGAGCACCTGTCCAACTGCTCGTTAACGCAAATTCCTATTCAGCCAATCACATGGCAGCAACTCAGTGCATTTAGGCATGTAGACATGGTGAAGTGGATCTGCTGCAGGTCAAACCGATCATCAGAATGGGGAAGAGAGGTGATTGAAGTGACTTTGAACGGGGCATGGTTGTTGGTGCCAGACGGGCTGATCTGGGTATTTCAGAAACTGCTGATCTACTGGGATTTTCACGCACAACCATCTCTAGGGTTTACAGAGTATGCACCCAAAAAGAGAAACGATCCTGTGAGCGGCAGTTCTGTGGGCTCAAATGCCTTGTTTTAGCCAGAGGTCAGAGGAGAATGGCCAGACTGGTTGGAGCAAAGGCAAAGGCAACAGTAACTCAAATATTCACTGGTAACATCTGTGAACACACACCACCTACTTCTAGCAGAAAGGGAACAGCAGCAGAAGACCACACTGACACTTTATTAAGCACCAGGTGTGCCTAATAAAGTGTATATTTGTAACTTCAAAAATAATCTCAAGTAGTTCTTCCAAACCAAGGACAACATGAAATGGGTATTTATTCAAAGATAAAGTATGTATTTCACCTGAACACACAGCTTTAAAAAAAAAAATCTAACTTCTTTACTTGAAAAACGTAATGGACATAAGGTTCACACATTTAGGGACGCTGGGTACAATTTTAAAGCACTGGTTCAGATCTGGCAGATGTTCAATCCATCTACTCCATCAGGGTGCCAACTATACGGATGTGTTGACAGGTGCGCCAGTGAGGTGGAAACTGCCGATCACTGTCACCTGATCACACTTTAAAGTTTAACACATTTGTCGGAGTGCCATAAACAGAACGCTGCAGCAGAAGGTTGCAGTGATTTTCACTTTTAATACATCAATATCTGTGTGCAATTCAATACTACAAGTCAAATTGTTGCCCAATTTGCTGTCCCAAAAAATCTCCTGAAAAAACAAAAACAAACTTGTATTATAGTCAAGTGTAACTTCAAGAAAATAACCACAACGCAAGATTTTTTTTTATATAAAAACGGTTTTAACAACTTCTTTTTCAGTATAAAACATTACAGAGTCCCAGGCCAATCAAAAAAAATTATAATAATTCACTGTAACCATTTGAAACCACCAGTCAAACGTTCTACAATAACATACAAAGGATTTTTTTTGTTGTTAAGGGGTTTTCTGTACTTTTTTTTTCTAGTTATGGGAAAATATTACAACACAAATCCTAACAATCCCTCCTTGTTTGCTATAATATTAAAAGTAAAAAAGAACAAATGTGAACTCCTGGTCCAATCAAAGCCCAAGCCCTGAAATTTCTGGTCAACATGGAATCTATGCAGTCTTCTGTTGCCCCTTCTTCCCGATGAGGGATTTGTGGATGTGGGGAATGACACCTAAAAAACAAACAAAACATTGGTAAAGATTAAATTGTTTCATGCAAAAGTAGTCGTAAATGTTTACTGAATGAGCATAAAATTATTATTAACAATGTATTTGCAAAGCTGTAAGCTCACCTCCTCCAGCAATTGTTGCCTTGATAAGAGAGTCCAACTCCTCATCACCACGGATGGCGAGCTGCAAGTGACGGGGAGTGATACGTTTCACCTTCAAATCTTTGGAGGCATTGCCCGCCAACTCTAGTACCTGAGAACAAAATAAACCCCAAACAGATCAATGCAAGCTCCACCATCCCACATGGAAACACTGCACGATATGGCTTCCAGTGCCACTGTTAATCACAAACATGCACGGAATGGCGAGCGCTTACTTCAGCGGTAAGGTACTCAAGGATAGCTGCACTGTACACAGCCGCTGTGGCTCCTACGCGACCGTGACTGGTTGTGCGAGTCTTCAAGTGCCTGTGAATACGACCCACTGGGAACTAGCAGGAAACGGACACAAAAAATGGTTATAGTAAAACAGAAAGGGGAAAAACTTCAAAAAAGGTCTGTGACACTTAACATATGCTGATAAAGCCACAGAAGCTTGAAGGGTGTTTACCTGCAGCCCAGCCCTCTGGGAGCGAGACACTGCTTTTGCCTTGGCTTTGCCACTGTCTTTTCCTGCCTTGCCACCAGCCTGTTGGGGTGATTTTAGGTAAATGTCAACAAGAAACAACATAGGTCATGAACTTAGTGGAAAGTAAGAGAAGTAAAAACTGAGGCAGAAATAAATGATTTTAGATTTAGCACAATACCTCCTGCATAACAAAAGGTAAACACTGCAACATATTTTCAAATCAGCAAGCAGGGAACTTTGCAAAACTGACTTTAAGAGCAGGATGTGGTTAAATTACAAAGAGAAAATTCAACTAATGAGAAAGGCGAACCCCAAAAACACACCATTAGTGCTTTAATGTGTACGTTAACGCCACAGATGCCCAGTATTAACGCTTTGCTGTGTACGTTAACGTCACAGTTGCCCATCATTAGCGCTGAATGTGTACGTTAACGTCACAGATGCCCAGTATTAGCGCTGAATGTGTACGTTAACGTCACAGTTGCCCAGTATAAGCGCTTAATGTGTACGTTAACGTCACAGTTGCCCAGTATAAGCGCTTAATGTGTACGTTAACGTCACAGATGCCCAGTATTAACGCTGAATGTGTACGTTAACGTCACAGATGCCCAGTATTAGCGCTGAATGTGTACGTTAACGTCACAGTTGCCCAGTATAAGCGCTTAATGTGTACGTTAACGTCACAGTTGCCCAGTATAAGCGCTTAATGTGTACGTTAACGTCACAGATGCCCAGTATTAACGCTGAATGTGAACGTTAACGTCACAGATGCCCAGTATTAGCGCTGAATGTGTACGTTAACGTCACAGATGCCCAGTATTAGCACTGAATGTGTACGTTAACGTCACAGACGCCCAGTATTAGCGCTTAATGTGTACGTTAACGTCACAGATGCCCAGTATTAGCGCTTAATGTGTACGTTAACGTCACAGATGCCCGGTTAAACTGGTGTCGCTTTCCCGCCAATCATAAGTAAATCATATGACATGGTTGTAACGACAGCGGTTAACGTCAAGTGAAATAAACATTCACACGACTCGAAATAAACCGAATAAAAGATAAGAAAACTAATACAGGGCCGTTGAGAAGCTGTCAACGGTATGCTGCACGCGACAAACACAAAAACACACGCGCCACTTTAACGCGGTTTTAGTTTTCATTCATAAATTTCAAACAAGTTAAAAAAGGGTTCACGTCACGGAGCCCACCTGTGCGCGTGGAGATCACAGTCGGGTTTTTTGTCTCGTACAAAAGCTTATCTTGAAAGAATAACGGTCAACTACCGACAGCTAACCAACCGTTGAGCTAATGGCGTAGCTACACTTAGCTCGCCAACGGTTGCTAATCCACCGCTAAGAGATGCTACACCGAAGCGAAAAACACTTTGCTATGAATTTCAGTTTAATCTCCACTAATGTAAAACATTAACTATCCGAAACACAGCTCAGACTAATGTCACCGTTGCCGGTTAAATAACAAAACTCGGGACTTTTCACGCCAACGGTTAATGCTAACATGTTAGCTGACAGTTAGCTCTTTATCAAGCTTTTTTTAAACCACACACGCGTTCTCTGGACGAATTTCCAAACAGCACTTTCTACAGTTGCACGTTGATTACAGTACAAATGTAAGGGCATCCCCGGGTAAAGCATTTAAGAATAAGCCGAAGTGCACATACCATTTTTCCCGTCTCGTTATTTGGTTATAGAACCGAACAGATAGCAAAACAATTTTGGCTCCCGAAAGCAAAGAAACAATAAACCCCCTTTCGCAAATCTTTTTGCATTCGACCCCCACCTGGGAAACCCAGACAGCCAATCAGATTGTGTTTTGTTACTTCGAATCCCTGTTTCGACCAATCGCCGAAAGACTTACAGAACATTCACCCATCCCCCACTCTCATCTTGCTTGCCTTTTGCGCACGGAACCAACAAGTAGGCGGGACTGTGTGGGACTCTATGTGTGTGTGTGTATGTGTGTGTGAGTGTGAGTGTGAGTGTGATTGTGAGGGTGAGTGTGTGTGTGTGTGTGTGTGTGTGTGTGTGTGTGTGTGTGTGTGTGTGTGTGTGTGTGTGTGTGTGTGTGTGTGTGTGTGTGTGTGTGTGTGTGTGTGTGTGTGTGGTGTCCTTCCAGGGGCATCTATCCTAAAATGTGCAAAATACATAACCAGGCGGCTATAGTTGGAACTAACTCTTGAATATAAATTCAAAGGACATTCATTACTTCTCCAGATCCAAATACATGTGCACTGACTGCATTAGAACACGCGTGACAGCAAATTCAACAACATCTAGGTCGTTGTACATCCGTTTGATACTGACGAACGAGAGCTGTTATGGACTGTAAATACAGTATGTACTTGAATGTCATACAGAAGGGCGGTAACGTTTTAATGACAGGCAGGAGAACTGGCCAATGAAAACGCGAGCCTTTCTATCTGATGTTGTAATTGACAGCAGCAGCGACTAATCGCAGCCCAGAAAGAAGCGTCCGGTTCTCCTCTGCGAGCTCAGGCAAGCAAGAGGGGTGGGGGTCAAAGATACGCAGAGAACGGGCTGCTGGTGGCGAAGATGGCGGATGGGGACAGTGGCAGTGAGCGAGGCGGCGGAGGCAGCAGTAGTGGCGGCGGTGGAGGGGGAGGAGGAGGCGGCGGCGGATTTCAGCATTACCAGCGGGAAGCGGAGACCCAGGAGCTGGCATCGAAGCGACTGGACATTCAGAACAAACGCTTCTACCTTGATGTAAAGCAGAACGCCAAAGGCCGGTTCATCAAAATCGCCGAGGTCGGCGCCGGGGGCTCGAAAAGTCGACTGACCCTCTCTATGTCAGTTGCGGCAGAGTTCCGCGACTACCTGGGGGATTTCATAGAGCACTACGCCCAGCTCGGGCCTAGCACCCCGGAGCAGATCGCTCAGTCATCCGGTGGAGATGACACCGGGCCTAGACGGGCCTTGAAGAGCGAGTTCCTGGTGCGTGAGAACCGAAAATACTACCTCGATTTGAAGGAGAACCAGCGGGGTCGCTTTCTCCGGATCCGACAGACCGTCAACCGAGGCCCCGGGTTCGGAGTCGGAGCGGGTGGCATCCCCGGGGCTGGACTGCAGGCGGGACAAACCATCGCTCTCCCGGCCCAAGGCTTGATAGAGTTCCGCGATGCCTTGGCCAAGTTGATAGACGACTACGGGGGAGATGAGGAGGAGCTGGCCGGCGGTGCTGGAGGGGCCGGCGGCTACAGCGAGCTCCCGGAGGGCACCTCGATCATGGTGGACTCCAAGCGGTTCTTCTTCGACGTGGGGTCCAACAAATACGGAGTTTTCTTGCGGGTGAGCGAAGTGAAGCCCAGTTACAGGAACTCTATAACAATCCCCTTCAAGGCGTGGGGCAAGTTCGGGGGAGCGTTCAGCCGCTACGCCGAGGAGATGAAAGAGATCCAGGAGCGACACCGGGATAAGATGTACGAGAGGAGAGCCGGAGAGGAGTCGGAGGGCGACGACGTGGACGACGATTGATGGAGATGGAGAGAGGTGGTTACTTGTGATGATGAAGCTGACAACATGATGCAAAAGCCTGGCGTTAAACAGAGAGAGGAACGACTGTTCTGTGCATGACGAATCGAACTTTAAAATGCTAAAACGGAGTAAAATATAAAAAAATATATATTTGACTTGAGAAATTACTGTCTATATAAGAGAATCATGTCCTAAAGTATAGGTGGATGTTATAGCTAAATGAGTGCGGACTGCAGTAGTCAGCTCCTGTATGAGATCCCCCATTGATATAAAAAAAATAAATATATATCTATATACATTTCTCTATATAAATATATATATATAGATAGATAGATTTTCTATTTGATAACCTCACATGTAGCCCAGCAAATTAAGTTTGACTGCTCGAGATACACTTATAGGTTACCAGACCCACTTCCTGCTTGATATCCAATGGTAAGAGCTCACCTGGTGCTGACCTGTAGTCTGTGTGATGATGATAATAATAATAATAATAATAATAAGGAAACGTTTGACATACTCATACCAGCAGGTGCAGAGTGGGAGTGAGACAGAGCGCCTGCGTCACTCACTATGGCTGTGTGTTTTTGTCTAAAATGACCTGTAACGAACGGCTTGTCCAGACAGACCCACAAACACCCAGAGCCACGGTCTCAGCTATAAGGAGGCATCCTTGGCATCTCAGGACATCCACTCAGCCCAGCGAGGTCCCATAAGGTGATCTGTTACAAGCACACGACTCATTTGGATTCTCTGGACAATCCAAACGAGTCCAAATTACCTCTTTCCTCCCTCCCTCTCTCTCCCCCTCCCTCTCTCTCCCTCCCTCTCTCTCCTGGGCATCCCTCAGGTGCTAACCTCCTGCTCCTATAGCTGACACGTGGTGAGGCCTCCACACACACACACGTGACTTGTTTTGTCTCAGGGCTGGCTAGTCCAATCTGTATTTTGGGGTATATCAGCATTACCTGTGCCTGTGCATCATCCTTAAGAGGTTCTGGGTGCAGATCTGGTCAGCCAGTTGCTGCAGTCGAGACGTCTGTGGCAACTGATGATGTCTCATATGGCGCAGTCCTACGTTTGACCCCTGTGACCTTTTTTGTCAAAGGGGACGCGGCGAGCTCAGGCCTCCAGCACTGGTCACGATTTTTCCGCGTTAAAGCTTAATATTGCAGAGCTTGAGCTAATAGTCTCAAGGGGAATTGACCCTGTTGACTTATTTAGGGTGCGCCAGAAGAAGAAAAAAAAAGTATATACTGCAAGAGATTTACTTACTAAAAAGATCAAGTATAAATAGAATTATTTTTCAAAAGAGATATATTGAAATATGTCTCATAAATATGAGACATTTATTAGATACTGCTGCCTAAAGTGGCTTATTTAAAACACTAAACTTGGATGCATCTGTCCAGGGTGATATTTCATACCTGCTTTTTTTTCCTAACATTTCTTTTAGTCCTTAGAGGAAATTTAAGAAGAGTACAAACAAATTGATAACAAAGTATGTCATAGCAATTTCTAGAAACGACTTCATTGAAGTGGTTTGTCAGCAAAACACTCAGCACTCCAGTTCACTTTACATAGCATCGAGCTGTCCCCTCGTTTCAGTCCACCCATTTTAACATGTTTTGTCACAAGTTGGCTTTCCATCAGTTGCCATACGACGCGAACATAAACACCTGCAATCATCGACATTTTGTCTTTAGTGCTCCTTTTTAAAAAAAAAAATAATTATGGATTTTTTTGCATGCGTGCTCTTACGCGGAGCTGCCTTGTGTTCTTTTCTTTAGCATATTCTGATTGCTGTATGATGGTATTTATCCATTTTTTGAGAGCGATTTCAAGTTTTATTTCTTGCAATGGAAAAAGTTTAAAAGTTTACTTCTAAGCCTAATAAAAAAAAAGCCACAAAGTTCCCGGGCTTTGGGGAATGTCACTTTCATTGTCCCACTTCCTTTTGATGTGTAAATCTCTCGTTGAATTTTACTTTACCCACTTCAGCACAGTAGAGAAAATGCCATATGAAAAAAAAAGATAAACACATGGGAGCAATAGTTTTTTTCTTTTCTATTGATATAAATATACTATATATATATATATCTATATAGATATATAAATATATATATACTATTACACATGAGATTGAACTACATCCTTCTTCCTGTACTGTGTTACGTTAAATGGCAGCTGTTTCAGTCATGTGTGTTCTGCTGTAATATTCTACCAAGTTCCTTTCAACGAGAAATAAAAAAGGTTTTTGCTCAGGAGAGGTGTGGTCTTTTTATCCTCCCCACTCCAGGGTGGAGGTCTCTCTTATCTTTGCAGGATCAGTGCGACAACAAAAAAAGGTATTTTAAGATTTATCATATATTAAACGGGTCATTTTTGAAATAAAATTATAATTCTGCCATAGATTGTCAAAAAAAAAATTGCACAAAATGCTCCTAACAAACAATCATTGGACCAACAACCCAGAACACAAATATATTCAATTTACATCATAAAACAGTCTAAAAAAAACAGCAAATATTTATTTTTTGAGAAAGTGGAACCACTAATGTTTTGGCATTTTGTGTGTAAACATAGTGGAGTAAAAATAACAATATCATTCATTCTGAAATGTGTACAAAGAGTTTTCATCAACGTACAATGGAAATGCCAGTACAAGCACATCCTAGTTAAGTAAATGTTCTTGGTTACTTTACACTACACAAAGTAGTTTGATAAAAAATAAACCCTAGAGTCCTCGTACAGTTTTTTTCAGTGCTGTGTCCAAAATCAAGAGTTAACTTTGACACTTAATTTTCAGATTTGGCCATCATTATTTGTTCACACAAACAGTATTTTCATTGCTTTTCCCAGAGTTTAAAAGGGGAAGAATGACAGACAAGTGTATCACCATCAGAGTGCCACAGATCAGATCCTATACTGTGTGGTTGGAAGGTGTGTCAGTGAAATGACTTGCTATAATCTAATTTTTGTTGGCGCTCCGTCGCACATGGTCTCCTTTCCAAGACTACACGTTAAAGACACCTTTACTGAGAAGGTCAGATGTAGAGTGGCTCCAAACATCCGTCTTGGCGCTACTTAGACGTCTACTTGTGTTTCAGATACTGACAGAGGAGAAGACAGTGGTGGAAGAAGTATGCCAAACCCTACTTAAAAGTGCATAAGAATGATAAGTGGCTAAATCTATCAGATGTAATGCAGTGGAGTTGGGTAAAAAGTACACTATCACCCTCTGAAATGTAATGAAGTAGAAAGTTTCATAAACTGGAAATCCGAATAATAATAAATTACCTGAAAACTGTACTTAAGTGAACGCACTTAGTTAATTCCACCACTGGAGGAAGACGTTAAAGATGCAGTGTGCAACTTGGAGGGGTCGATTACATAAATGTTAACATGTTAAAGCACTTCATTAGACAGAAAACTTTATTTTAACGGCTTTTATTTAAACAAAAGCGCGGGGAAAAGAGGGAGAAACAGAAAAAGGTTGATTACCTGCAAAATGTATAAACAAGTAAAGATGCGCATTAAGCACAGTGGCCCATTTCAGATGTTTCAAATGATAAAGCCTCTGAAAGATAAACTTTAATCGATGATCATGCATCATATTTTGTAATTATATTTACGTACGTATTTATATGTGGAAACCAAAGTAACTTGTAACTAAAGTCATTAAATACATGCGGTGAAATGAAACATAGTGGAGTAGAAGTATGAAGTATCATAAAATGGCAATACACAAGTAAAGTACAAGTAGCAAGTACAATATGTCAATAAATGTACTTGTTACACACAAAACAGTAAAAAAAAGAAAAGAAAAGAAGAAAATAACATTGAAAGCAGGTGCATAAAAACACATGTGCATACGTACAGTATGGTATTAAAACTGAGGTGATTACTCTTCAATAAATGTATCTGCTGCTATAATCAGTGATATTTTGTCAATGGCACGGATTAATAATACATCTGAATACTTTTCATCAGCTGGTGAATGGCTCAGTGCTTGATTTGTTCTGAAAATATACCTCTAATCAAGAAATACTACACAGTGGAGGGATGTAACTAAGTACACTTAAGGACCAATTTTAGGTACTTAAATTAATAAATGATGATGTAATATTATAGGTAAAGATGCCCCGCATTATATTAAGCGGTTAAAACAAGCTCCACCCTTACCAGCTGCCACAGTAAAGCATCAATAATAATAATCCAGTTTAAAAAATATTATTCTGAAATGGGCCATTCTGCATAATGAGTACTTTTACTCCTAATTTAGGCTCGTACTTGTGTACTTCAACACCGTATAATTGCTACTTTTACTTAAGTAATTATCTGAATTGCCTTCCACCACTGACGGAATATGAAGTATGTAATATGTATTGTAACACTGGCTTCATCCCTATATAAGTTAAACCAAACATCCAGAAAGCTGAGCCGACTAGAGGTTGGTGTATCCTTCGAGGTTTATCTGAAACCTAAAAATACCCCGCCGTATACAGGCCTTCATGCTGCAGGTCAACAGGGCAACATGTGAACGGCCCGATGGGGGCGGGTTGCAGTGTGTGCTTTTATTTTAGAGGTACTGTAAGTTAACCAGCTGTCTGCAGTCTTTCAACACACACACACACCCACCCACGCCCACCCACACACACACACACACACACACACACACACACAGACACACACACACACACACACACACACACACACACACACACACACACACACACACACACACACACACACACACACACACACACACACACAGACACACACAAACACATACAGACACACACACACACACACAAACACATACAGACACACACACGCACACACAGACACACACACACATACAGACAAACACACACACACACAGACACACACACACACACACACAGACACACACACACATACAGACACACACACACACCTACAGACACACACACACACACACACACACACACACACACACACAGAGGAAAGATGATTCACAGAAAAATCTGCTGACGACTAATGAAAGCACAGACAAGGATTTCTGGTGACGACATAGACATATTATTTTATAGTGCACTTTAAATGACCCTGCACAAAGAAAACCAGTAAAATATTGAATTATCGGATCTGTTCGGCTGCATTTCTTATGCTCTCACATCCCCATACACATTTATACTACTGTCTATGCTGTAGAAATCTGACCTATAATGTATCATTTATACATTATACAGAATAAACAGCTGGACGTGCATCATTTACTCCCAAAAGGTCCACAGAACCGGTTTGAATCTAGAGAAAGTCCTTATCAAATCAGAGGAGCGGGGAATTTAAAAAAAAAGCAAGAGTTAGAACTAATATTAAAAAATAGATGTGTATCTGTTTATTTATGGAACAACCTTGACTTAAAAAATGTAACTCAATTCACAAAAAATAATGAAATATGTGGTTATCAACAGTAAATACAAACCTGTGACATGTTTATTTATGTGTTTTCAATGTAAGGAAACATATCTGTTTTCTGTTTGTTTTCTATTATTTTTCCTTTGACTAATTGATCTCAGTTAAATTATACCAATAATCTAAATGTAAGAAGGTTAAAGGTATAATAAACTATAGCTTCAGCTTTCACCTTTTCAGTCTACTGTTGCTAAATTAAATGTTTAGTTTGAGGCTTAATATTGTGGACTGAAATGAAAATACATACAACATATCATTCGTCCAGCTGTTTATTCTGTATAATGTCTTACTATTACTATATTACCATTACTTGTACTTATACCTGCACTGTATATCAGCCTGCTGTGTTGCACATGTTCATACTGTATTTATAGCATATTCATATGTAGGTACCCCTTACTGCTTATATAAAGAGTTAATTTATAAAAAGCCATTCTAGAAATGAATAAAGAGTTGAGTTGATACAAAAAAAACATGATTTAGTGAAATGAAGACAGAGATATCTGTTTTTGCAAATGAACTGCATTTTGTCAGATAAATAGATCGATAGACAGATAGATATACTTTATTGATCTCAAGCTGGGAAATGACTGAATTTGTACTTGTCTCATCTCATCTCATCTCTCATCTTCATCCGCTTATCCGGGGTCGGGTCGTGGGGGCAGCAGCTCTAGCAGGGGACCCCAAACTTCCCTTTCCCGGGCCACATTAACCATCTCTAACTGGGGGATCCTGAGGCTTTCCCAGGCCAGTGTGGAGATATAAACTCTCCACCTGGTCCTGGGTCTTCCCCGAGGCCTCCTCCCAGCTAGACGTGCCTGGAACACCTCCCTAGGGAGGCGCCCAGGGGGCATCCTTACTAGATGATCCCGAACCACCTCAACTGGCTCCTTTCAATGCAAAGGAGCAGCGGCTCTACTCCGAGTTCCTCACGGATGGCTGAACTTCTCACCCTCTCTCTAAGGGAGACTCCAGCCCCCCTCCTGAGGAAACCCATTTCGGCTGCTCGTTGAATCTTAATTTAACTTTCTAAGGAAAAAAAATAGGTAAAAACTTGTATATAAAGACAAACATTGACAAACTGTGTCCCTATCAGCTGTAAATCAGAACATTAAGTCTCAGGATGCCATCACGTGACACTTTGTGGAGTTGTACCGCTGACACCCTTCATCAAAGCAATTGAATGCATAGAAAATCATGTCTCCTGGTGTTAAATGGAACAGAAGTCCAGTACAAAGATGGCAAAAAAATAAGTTTTGAGACATTTATCAAAGGCAACTCATTCCTCAAAATAATTAAGCAAAGTCTATTTACACCTGGGCACAAATATCAGTGTTTTCTATTTGTACCTGGTTGTCGGTAGCCAACAATGTTATTTTCAATCTTTTTGTTTGCCTAAACCTAACCATGTAGTTTTGTTGCCTAAACCTAACCAAACTGTGAAAATAATAAGTCAACACAATTTTAAATTAGACTAGATTCAAATCACGGCCTCCTGGATGACAGTCCAATGCTTAACCCACTCACTACAGATAACTACCACTTTGTCACTGAGGCGGTGGATGTGGATGTGGACATCCTCCGTACCAGGCCTGATGAAACCACTATAGACAGCTCCGGTCGGATCTCGCTAATTAGTTCAGAGCCCAGTGATTTTGGCTCAGCTTTGGATCAAATCCACAAATCTAAACTGAGCTTTCCAGTAATACAAAAGTAATGTGAATCCAAATTTAGGTGCTTTTTTAAAAACTATTTGGTCACTAGGGGGCAGAACAAACACAGCAACACAGCCTTTAAAAACATTCAAGCTGTTTTGATTTCCAGTTAATTTGTTAGCAACATCTGGGCCACATCTGCACCCCACTGGTGTTGTGTGTTCGGTCTCACGGATATAAATCCAATGCCTGTTTATCTCTCAGCTCTGATGTAGAATTCCGTCCATACTGGACAAGATTTATATGGAGTGCCATGTTTTTAAAAAACCTAACTTTCTACAATGTCTGTGCTTTTCAACTACATTTAAGGGTTTGGGAAAGTCAATAAGACTGTAAAACTGTAGAGAAGGTGAACCAAATGCTGAGCTGGCATTAACATACATACAAATAATAAATTAAAGAAATAATGCACTGTGACACAATTTCACAATACATCTTCATACAGACAAGACGTCAGCTCAGACCTCTGAGGAAGGCGTCTGAATTGGTTTCATCATGAATTCTGTGTAGTGACGCTAACAGGAAGGGTCATGGCCAAAGTTTCACATTTTATGTGATGAGAAACATTTATGCTTTTTGCAAGGACATCAGCAGAGAATACAAGGCAAATGAATGACCTTCATGATTCATCTGCATGCATCACCCTTGCAGTACAGCTACAATAATAATCTTTGAGCCAGTAGCTCCAGGCGAGCTGATAACATGACTGCCTCTTTGACAGTGTATGTTTCACCATCATCAGTGTGTTCTGTGGTTCTTGTGTGCCCTGTGAGGATGATGCTAAATCCTCTACTGCGTACTCCACTTCCTCTACTAAGTCTTGTGATTCACCCGTACAAACACTGTTCATTTCACCATATGTGCACATACACGCACACAAATTTTCATTCACATATACAAGCACCACCCACTACCCTGTGTTACACAGCCTCTGTGACCTCTCTGAGTGGTGATTGATGAAGAGTGGGTGTAGAGAGGACAGCTCAAGGGCACGTAATACCAAGCTCAGCCGGGTGCCAGTGAAAGAGGGGATTATTTAACATGGCCTTGGTGTCCTGATGGCCATGCTAAGCTGCCCATCCATCATGCTGAGCAGGCGATGAGTGCGAGGTAGTGAAGACTGAGGATTGGATCTCTATGAGTTGGTGGGGTGCTGAATGTGCTCAGCTACATGCATCCATACTGTTCATGAGTAATGCATGATTATGCAAGATGTTACTGGTAAATGGAGAAGGAAACACATGAAGGCTTGGTATTTTCACCCTTTAACCCATTTTCACATTTCCATCACATCCTGTCTTTATGTTTTTTCACTGCAAGAACACATTAATCATCAAACTCCCCTTGTTTCAAGGAAAGAGCCTTTAGCTGCTGATCATGTGTAAAAGTCCCTGACCTTAGCAAAAAAAAAACAACAAAGTGGGTAAAACTGCATTTAGAATTTTGCATTATTGGATTTAAAAAATATGGACTTGACCATTTTTAATCCCTGGAGTTATCAGAAAGTATTGTACGAAACGATGCTCACTTCACTTCTGTACAATAAAATATGCTTTACATCGAGTCTTCCCAGATGGTTGTGAGTATAGTCTGTCTTACAGAGCAGTTATAAAGGCTTTTGCGTGGCTCAGGAGGCATTCTCCTCCAATCAACTCCGGTCCCCCGGGTTAAAGTAACTTGTGTCTAGATGGTAACCCATGATTTGTCGAACTCCCGCAAGATGCTTAAGGTCAGCCATTAACTTTGAATGGTTAAAGTCCCAATCGGCAAAATTTGTTTGATCATATTCATTGAAGCCGACACTCCGATAGAACAACATAAATCATCCAGTTTTAGAAAAAAAAACAAGCCTCTAGGTGCACATATAGCCTGTTGTTTGTTTTGCAAAAATCGACAGCACCCGTTTCATCCTGTCCACTCATTGCAGTTTGTGCACACGCCACAGACCCCCCTCCCCGCATGTTACAATATCACAGACACACGCCTCAAGCTAGGCATACGCTAAATGACGTAAGCAGTTTCTATCTATGAGTGAGTTAGCCAGCCTACCTCCATGTAGCATGTACTCCATGCTGTTTATCGATGAGAGAAGACACGGGCACGTTAAAAGAAATCTGGTGCACGGGCACTGACGAGCATTCGATTGAAGAGAGCAGAGAAGCTTGCTGGTGGGGGGAGGGGCGTGAGATTTGTAAACATTCAAAATTTGAGTCAACTCGATACGCCAGACTTTTTGACTGCAGCTTTATGATTAGATGATATGGGTTAGGCATAGAACTTGAGTGGGTAAGGTTAGTATAGGTGGTCAGGAAGCGAGTCAAGCAAGAGGTTTTGCCAATCTACAGTTACCATCTATGGACACGACTGTGAAAGTCCCCCCCTATGTGGATTTTGGCACTCTTAGGGCGCACTCACACTTGGGGAGGAGAGAGGGAGACAATCGGCCTTAAGCCCGACACGAATCAACCGGACCAAGCGTGAGTGCGCCCTTATACTACATGACATGATTTCTTTCATTGCTCTGGACGTTATTTCCACAGTAATAAATATGTGGATTACAAACTAATTCAAGTGCATTACATTTCGTCGCAATGTAAAACAGTAAATGAGTTCAGCCTGAAGGTTGCTGTTATAAGGTTCAGTCGAAACATGCCCAGGATGCATTTGTGATCTGGTGCTTTATTAATATCGAGTAATCGGCAGAATCGCCAGTCATAAGAATATTATATGTTATGTGTGGAAAATCTAGATGTGCATGAGCAGTGTTAAAAGAAAAGTAAAACACTCAGCAGAAAGTCAAGTGATTTCAAAATAACCCTTTCGGAGTTGTTCCAGCCCTACACAGTTCAATGAACCGAGAAAGACTCTCACATGTTCAGGGTGTGTACGCATGATGGGGACTGAAAGAATTGACCCAAAACCCAAAAAGAGACACAGAAAATAGAAGTGTGATAAAGAGAAAACAGGACAGAGCCTATGATGAGAGGAGGGTTGAGGAGGACGGATGGCGATGCACA
Source organism: Echiichthys vipera (assembly GCF_963691815.1). Taxonomy (NCBI): domain Eukaryota; kingdom Metazoa; phylum Chordata; class Actinopteri; order Perciformes; family Trachinidae; genus Echiichthys; species Echiichthys vipera. The sequence goes on along the minus strand of NC_139829.1, from coordinate 9,068,733 downwards.
TCGAATCTGGACCAGAGCAGCCGGGAATCCCGCCTGCCGAGCAAATATCCTATAGTGGCGTATAAACAGCTTCAGAGCTATTTTTAGCCCGTGTTGCCATGAGTGAGAAATGCTTTGAGGCAAACCACATTTTGTATGTGCATGACACAGTGTCATCTCATTCCCATGCATGAATGGAGGAAATGATCAGCTCAGTTCCACAGAACTGAATTGCTGCGAGATGCACACACACACACAATCACGCACTCTCTCTTTATTGTCTCTGTATTTCTTCCTCCCTCTCAATGTCAATTCAATCCTCTGTGCTTTTCTTGCATGTCAGCTGAAGACAAGTGATTTAGTCAAACCAAAGCCGTCTCACTTTCTATTTGTCCTTCTTCTCTTCCGTTCTTTGTTGTCTTAATCACCATGAAAGTACGTGTCTAAAAGCTGCAATGGTGATCACAGGCTGACTTTACCATGATAGCTACAATCATACTATGATTATACATTATGTTCATATTATTGTTTTTTTTTATATTGGTGTTTATTTATAGGGGATATTCCATCCTCCATATGTCTAATATGACTGCAGCACCAACACCCAAATAAAAACTCTTAAAATAACAGCATATTAATTCTATAAAATGATCTTGTTACAATAAAAAAATGACCTTCTGAGATAACATGATAATTAAGTTGTGGTCCTGAGGATAAAATAAATTAAAAAAACAAAAAAAACAAGGGAATAATTGCTTCAGGTTTCATTTAGCAATGTCCAGCAACACTCAGATCCTCCAATGGAAAATATTCAAACCCACTTATAAACACTCAACACATTCTGCCTGATTGTTCAGCATCACCTTCCCATTATAATCCTATTTTAACCTGCAATTTCCCAGCTTGGGATCAATAAAGTATTTATATTCTATATTCTATTCTATTCTATATAACTTGTATATAGAGACAGAAATAACTGGATAATTAATTGCAAAACCCATAGTAGGTTCACTCCTTTTTTGTTGCATCTACTTCACATTCAAACATTAGCCGGAGTGTCAATATCACATGAACGCCACGTGTCAGCAGCAGAGATCAAGTGACTGCAGAGCTCGCTGGCAGCTTGCATCACACAACCTGTTCATTTCACGTGCAGTAAGGGAGGCCATTGAGGTTGAGGACTCCACTCCAGCGTTTTCATCGTTCTCTAGCATAAAGGAAAGACTGCAAAGTGTTTTCTCCACTGGAAGAGCACCCTAAACCCTGTCAGATGAACTCGCTTTTGTCATCTCCTATTTTGAATGTATGACACTATTCATTACTTAAAGTGGATTTGGTCAATGTTTTCATACAACTGAACTGTCAATATTAAGGCTGGTAAGGTCACCACTACAGCAGTTTATCTATTACTTTAAGCCGAGCAGCAAACTCCAATAAAGCCAACGCGGGAGTGCCAAAATTGGAGTTTGGATGAGGCTGGCTCCAGAATAGGGGTCAAACCTCTAAGACCCTCAATGTTAAAATGTGCAAACTATCAGCAGAAATAAACATGTTTACAGCCTGGTATAAAAAAATTATTCTGGTCGCTATAGATAATTTCCCCGTTGACGATGATTTAACCTGTACTTTATATAACCCGTCCGGTTAAATTACATTAAGGCTTACAGTTATGTACAGAGGGTGCTTTATCACTCTGGCACATTAGGCCACCATAGAGGGAACGTTATAATGTTTTATCTACCATAGGGATATCCCAGAGGGCACTTTCCCCCCCCTGGACATGATGAGCTGAGTCCCCACAGCCAATGTTGCTTTCTTTAGTTTAACTCAATCCAATTCAATTTTATTTATAGTGCCAAATCATAACAAAAGTTATCTCAAGACACTTTCCATATAAAGTAGGTGGAGACCACACTCTATGACTTATTCATGATTTACAGTACAGAGAGCAAACAATTCCCCCATGAGCAGCAACAAGTCACACTTTCTCTGATAATAATAATAATAATAATTATTATTATTATTATTAATATTATTATTGCTATTATATACAGTAATCATCCAGCAATCTTGTGCACACATCTATTGCACAAGATGCATCACAGTGTATTATTTATTTATGTCTCTGTGTAAGTGTAAGAATAGTGTAAATACAGGTTAGCTAAAAGGATGCTTTTTCAAATGAATTTGAAGAATTATGCTGCACCCATATACCCATTAAATATCATTTCATTACTCAATTCTGAAACAAGACGTAGGGAGTGAACAGGAATGCACAGTAATGGGAGCCCATACCACCAATATCATAGAAACATTATGACCTGATCGCAATCCCTGATTAACCACAAGGAGAAAGCTAGCCTCAGCGTTTTTGTTGGCCCACAACCAAGCCAAGTTTTCAGCTCGTCGTTACCATGTGTTTGATGCTACAGGGTGTGGTTGGAACAACATCAACGTCAGGGTGTCTCGAGAATGCCAAAAAGGCAAAGAGCAGCCCAGTCATTGGTATTGTATGTTTCTGCAAACTGCAGAACCATTGATAATAAATGTATTTCCTTGTTCTGTCTTTTATTATCATGTTGTCCCAACACTTGAACATAACTTTTTATATATATCTTTACACTGATAACAGCAAACACATTCAGACTTGATATGATGTTATTTTTAGGGTTAATAGAGTGAAGAGTTGTGGAAACCTTCTCCACAGACAAATACTTTATGTAGCAAAGGTGACGCCTCCACAGTACAGTAACCATTTAAACCAGTTTTGGGAGATTTACAAGTGTATCAGATCATTTCAGAGCTTTGATAGAAACAGAAAAAGCATCAAGCAACTCTACAGATTTAAATATATTTATACTATGTAAATATATGTAACACAGAGATGGTAGCAATGTGGGCATAATTCCTACCGTATTAAAGACTGGAAAGAATCAATTGTTGGCATGCATTTTCTGAATTTATTGCTTAATGTGTTACTTTCTATGCGTTTAGACACTAACAACCAAAGGCTTAAGTTGGTAAAAATGACCCACTAGATCAACACATTAAAACAATGTGTGATGTGACGCCCTCATCGGCAGGAGAACAAAATGAATCTGTGTGATTAAAGTGCGGTTAGGTTAAGCAACAAAAGTTTAGGTGTCAGCAGGTTCACACGATTAAAAAAAAAAAAGCTTACTGCTGTCGGAAACAGGAAATGAACAGCTGTCTACTGTGTTGAAGTCCAAAGTTCTGTGGATCTATACATCCACCCCAGCCTCTCCCATATGTGGTCTTTCTGCTCTACGATGATCTGACTTCCTTAACTGCCCACATTTGTCTGGTTTTTCGGGTTTACACTGGGGGAGTTATTCTTCCCTTCCACTATGCCCAATAATAATTTTTGCAATTTCATTTTGTACAATCATTAAAAGTACTTTGTGTAATGTTTCACATGTATTAAAAGGGTTGTTACCTAACATAAAAACTGAGACCTTTACCGACTTACTTACTATAACAGCCTGTGGACTGCTCTTCCATTTAACATTCTGCAGCAAACGGGAACATGGACTCAGGGCTGTCCGGGGTCAGACCCCGTGTTTGAGTGGTTGAACAAACCCCTTTCCCTTGGTGCAGATAAAAATCCTACTACTGAGCCGAACTGGCAGCTTTGACCAGAACTTGCTCGCGGAAATGGAGTGCTTGAGCATGTAGGTGCGAGCAACAGGATGCTGACTGCACTCCGCTAGCGGCCACAGGTGTCGCTAATTACGAGGGTTTTCTGAAAGTTACACAGAGAGCCTTTAATGGTCCGATTAGATAAATCCTACTGACTTCAATGATCCCCTTACTTTTCAACTAGCGTCACCAGCAGGTCAAAAAAAAGAATTTTGCCCAGTATGGTATGAGCAAATATCTGCACAACTTAACAATAATATTGTCACAACATCTGCCAGTTTTTGTATGACTCCATCTGCCTCTGTCTTCACCCCCACACACATCTATTACGCTTTACTGTAATTCTCCTCTTTCCATTTTTCACTGCCTCCTGCTCTGTCCACTCATTTCCCAGTCAGTCCAGCCCCTTTTCTCCAGTCAGTGCCATATTGTCTATTGCTGCATGCCTTGGCTGGTCTAGAACCTCGACTGATATTCACACCTGCCACGTGGATTTCTTCTGTCTGTATTTACGACACACAAGAGTATTTAATCACTGAGCTGCTTCAGTTTGCCTGGATTGTTTGCATTGGAATTATTTCCCTGCTACTTGACACGCACCCACTTTAAACAGATGTACTTTGATTTTGTGTTTAGTGCTAATTCTGCTATAAATACTCAATACAACTCTTTTTCACTGTAGCTGATCGATCAGAAGGGATACACCTCTGATTTCCATTTAAGGAGTTGTTTGTTAGAATTAATGTGAAGTGACAGATATAGCTGCTAGTGTATTGAAGTGTGGAGCTCTGGCATTTCTGACAGCTCTTGGCTCAGACCAACATTTAAGCAATTGTAGCTACTATGATCTGTTGAGTAGCATGAGTAAGATATAAAAAACTAAACTAGTGATACATTAAGTTGTAAAGAGGGAGAATCAAAGCTTGTGTGTAATAAAATCTATTACGCTTTACTGTAATTCTCCTCTTTCCATTTTTCACTGCCTCCTGCTCTGTCCACTCATTTCCCAGTCAGTCCAGCCCCTTTTCTCCAGTCAGTGCCATATTGTCTATTGCTGCATGCCTTGGCTGGTCTAGAACCTTGACTGATATTCACACCTGCCACGTGGATTTCTTCTGTCTGTATTTACGACACACAAGAGTATTTAATCACTGAGCTGCTTCAGTTTGCCTGGATTGTTTGCATTGGAATTATTTCCCTGCTACTTGACACGCACCCACTTTAAACAGATGTACTTTGATTTTGTGTTTAGTGCTAATTCTGCTATAAATACTCAATACAACTCTTTTTCACTGTAGCTGATCGATCAGAAGGGATACACCTCTGATTTTGAGAGGGGCATAACATTGAGGACACCGAGGTCATTTCCTCTGTATTGTTTCAGGGAATTAGGTGAATCCAATGACCTGAGGATACCTTCTACAATCACAACAGCACTACAGTTGCCCTCTCAATCATTTATTTGGGAGAACTAGAGGATTTTTCTAAAGGTTTTTCTAAATCATGGCTGTATTGCTGGCGACATGAATGTAATAGAACTTATTGTAATTCAATGCTCTTAAATTAGTATTGTTGTAACATACAGTATCTTCTAGTTATCAAAGGCAGCATTACATACAATGATGCAGCCTGTGCCAGCTTTGGTTGTTAAATAAAGCTGGTGGCACTGATTTTAGAGTAAACCACTTTTTTTCTTCAAAGTAGAGAGATGCTTGTGCTTTTTCTGATCACAGGGCCTAAATCAGAGCTGAGTTAACTATTGAAAATGATCGTGCCCTGCCCAGCCCATCTGGGGCATACTTTACCATCATAAATTAAATATTAAACTAGAAATGCCTGCCTTCTTGTATTAAAACACCCACACACAGTGTTACAGGATGTATGAATGTTTACTTTGGAACTAAACTGTGGCAATAAAACAAAAGCTAGAACCCTTTTGTTCCCTGGGAGTCTCAGCTGAGATGGATAGCTCAGTAAATACTGTTCACCAGCTAGTTGCTTTGTCTGTCTGCAATTTGGTGCTTAGCAGGTACAGTGTACAGTGGATTTGTATAGCTTTTACAGAAAACAACGACACAATAGGCTTGTTACACACTTACTGTAACCTTTCAGTCACAGGTAGTGTATTTCACTATTCACACATGCACTACATTCAGGACCATTTCCATCATGCACATTTTCCACAAATGCCACGGCGATGCTGGAATAGAGGGGGCAAGGGACAGTCCAGCAGATGATGGTAATGCAACAATTGGGGATGCCAAACACCATAAAACTGAACTGTAGAAGATGGAGGAACACCAGACGGAAATGTATGCGGGCAAGAAGCTGCTTTTGTCCAGTGCCGATGTTCTTGTATTGCTTGTTAGCTATCACATAACCTGCAAAAGCATTAACCGCAAAGAAGTTGTGGATTTAAATATGTCGTCAACAGAGTCTTGTCGGTCGCTCCATGTGAAAGTGTAAGGACGAAACACTTTACATGCTTGTCCCTTCAATGTTACTGCTTGCATTCACAACACAGCCCTACTGGCATTTTCCCTGAAACGTAGCATGTCTTTAGGTGGGAAATTGGCTGACAGATTTCCTTGAATATTGGTCTCACATTTTCCCAATGCAACAAATTTTGCTGAATATTTCAGGGATAGACTGCATGTGTGAACGGCTTATGAGAGCAGTGAGAGTGAACCAAAACAGTAAACCTGTGGCCTGGACAGATAAACAACGAACAGAAATGAACTATAAAAACCCAATAAAACTGAGGAGTGCAGCAAATTCAACCAATAATTCTCTGTAGGGTAGTCAAATGTGAGAGATCCCTTTCATCCCATGAGGTCTTGTACTACATAACGCCTTTCTAGTCTACCTCAAGGCGCTTTTAGACTATTTGCCACATTTACCCACAGCTTCAAACTGGTGGCCTCTAGGTGCAACCGGCTCATCAGAATCTAATCTATTCATTAAGACACACATTCAAGCACCAATGGCACAGCCTTCAGGAGTAATTTGGGGTTCAGTGTCCCGCCCGAGGAACCTCAGATCTTTCCATTAGAGGGCAACTCGCTCTACCTCCTGAGCCCCTTAGGCGCAGGGTTCAGAGTCTGCAGAAGGGAGGACATGATGCAGATTACGTTGTGGCGAACGAGCCGGCTCTGTGAAACAGCAACCAGTATGTGACCACAATGGTTAAGTGCAGGCACAAAAATGATTTGGTTAAGATTATAAAAAAAGTTGGGGTTTGACCACACGAACACCATGAAAGTCCTGTGCTTTGGGACCCATCCACCACCCTAACCCTCCTCCCTTCACAAATTACGTTGTTCTTTTACCATGTAAAGTCTTTTGTGAAGTAAGAAAGATCACATTTTCAGTGGAGGTTTGTTTGCACTTGATAAAAGTGTATCCTTCCAGCACTTGACATGACGAAGTGACAAGAAATATATGAAACATGCACAAGAAGATAACCCCTGTCTATGTTCCCAATGCATGCATTTTGGAGGAGTTCCGGTGCTTATGTAGCCTTTGGTGATTTCCATTTAAGGAGTTGTTTGTTAGAATTAATGTGAAGTGACAGATATAGCTGCTAGTGTATTGAAGTGTGGAGCTCTGGCATTTCCGACAGCTCTTGGCTCAGACCAACATTTAAGCAATTGTAGCTACTATGATCTGTTGAGTAGCATGAGTAAGATATAAAAAACTAAACTAGTGATACATTAAGTTGTAAAGAGGGAGAATCAAAGCTTGTGTGTAATAAAATCATTGTTGATGCGGTGGATACTTCAGTTCTGCAGATAGATCCACCACATCTATTCAGTGGCACAGATTACATACATTAAAAGCTTCGATTAGAAAATAAAGTTGGGCTTTTAGTTTGAATACAGAAAAATAACACTAAATGTCGATTAAAAAACAAGCAAAAAATACTGTTCAACGAGGTAAGTGATTTTGTATGCAGAGGATTTTCATGGAGCTGTTATCAGGGAGGAACCAGCTAGTTGGAGAACTCCCCCAGCTGGTATTTCATAACTAATATATGAGTCAGACTCAGAGAGGCTTCATTTGGTAAATTATTATATCTGCGTCACATCAATGACCTGAGTCAGACCAAGGTTAACTGACCCTTATTCAAGCCTCCTTTTGCAAACTCAAACAAGCCTGGTCATGACAATTCAGATATGACCTGGGTCAGAAAGCTGAGGCACACACACCAGTCCAGTTGCCCACCACAAAACTCATGTTTCGTACTTGAATTCCTTGTTGTACAGTATGTTAGTACATCCCAATAACAAATTACAGTTTACTGATTTGGCCTGCAGTAAACGTAACATTTAAAAATCAATCAAAACCCAACCATTAAAGGTTGAACATGTAGAATCTTTATTAAAGCTATATATTTTTTCAAAAATAATAAACCCACTCATAGTTTTGAGGGGTACATGATTATGGGTTTGACAATGATTTTCTTTCACATTCTGTTTACATTGTACCAGTCAATAGCGGACGGCATTGCGTGTTGCCAGGGTTGTCTGTTGTTGGGTGCAGCTACTGTAGGCTGGCACTGGGTGAAATGGAGTTTGCCAATCCTGCAGCTGCTTAGGAGCCTCACTGAAGGGGTGTTATTTGTCCTAGCAGTTGAGTGGCCGGAGACAGGCAAAAACGTTCGATGTGTGTGTGTATACATACACACACACACACACACACACACACACACACACACACACACACACACACACACACACAAGTGGCGTTTAGGTATATGGACATTCCGGCAAAAAAAAAAGATCCTATCATTTGTTTACATGGATGCATGGGCTACAATCTGCTTCCTGGGAGTGACAATTGAATCACGCATGTGTTTAATCTTCACAGTTTAATAAGTTACTGTACAGCACCACAGCCTCATAAACCAAGTGTAAAGTGTTGTTAGGGTATTGAGCAATACAGTTGTTGATTAGATTAGATTAACTTCTTTGCCTTAGGCAAGCCAGTTGTAGCATGCCAGCTATCAAGATATTACAAAAAATGTATATGATAAATTTGTTTGGAAAAATGCCTAAAAAACTAAATGATATCAAATATGGGGAAATACTGGGCTGGACAAAATCACAGAAAAAAACTGATGTAAGGGACTGAGGCTATGTTCATAAACAGACATTTCGCCGTCTCCATTTTTCAAAAAATAACATCATGCACACCTGTCTGATTTTTATTTTCAGGGTGAATAGGGAACTTAATCTTGTTTCACTATTCACACAACTTTTTCCTTTACTGTTTGTGCACAGCCATACGCACAAAGGTTTGCATGGGGGCTGAGCTCAGCAGAGTCTTGTCGGTCGCTCCATGTGAAAGTGTATGAAGGATGTAACACTTTACATGCTTTTCCCTTCAATGTTACTGCTTGCATTCACAACACAGCCCTACTGGCATTTTCCCTGAAACGTAGCATGTCTTTAGGTGGGAAATTGGCTGACAGATTTCCTTGAATATTGGTCTCACATTTTCCCAATGCAACAAATTTTGCTGAATATTTCAGGGATAGACTGCACGTGTGAACCGCTTATGAGAGCAGTGAGAGTGAACCAAAACAGTAAACCTGTGGCCTGGACAGATAAACAACCAACAGAAATGAACTATAAACACCACATACAGCTCCACTCTAGCCACAGGCAAATTTTGTTTCTAATTTGCAAAGGGAAATTGGGGAGTTATTTTTGTGTGGCACACAATACACCTGAGTACAGCAACACATGGGCACACAGACTTATTGCTCGCTACTTACACGATGTGGGCGCTGGGAATGAAAATTACAACTGCACTGGTCTGTAACTCTAACTACTAGGTGGGGGGTCACAAGCAAGAAGCAGCTCCGAGTTCCTGCTACTTGGTGTTGAAACAAGCCAGTAAGTGATTTGGCCATCTATTCAAGATCCCTCTTAGACCATTTCTCTTTGCAGTTTTTCCGGGCACATCCAACAAGCAGCAGAGCCAAAGGAAAACCAAGAACATCTTGGAGAGATTTTATGTTCTTTATAGTCTGAGGAAGCATCAGGATTCTCATTCAATCAACATAGTTAGGTGATGTGAAATTAAACCACATTTGAGTTGACATGAAAAACAGCAAATGTTTCTAATTGTTTCAAATGGCAGCTGTGATTAGAGTTCAACAAGACCACTGTTTTGTAACACACATCCAGTAATGTTTGGAGTTGCAGATTCCAGTAGATGATGTAATCCAGTTGGCTGCTGCCACAAGAAAAAACAACACAATTTACCGACAGAAAGCCCCTTTCTAGTTAGGACAGAAGGATTACTTGTGCTGTTAGGAATTTCTATTATTTTGTCCACTCTTCCTTATTTTCAAATTGTAAAACATCCCACCATAGACTTAATGCTGCACAAGTTAACTTGACATTTTGCTCCACAGGTATCAGTCCACCCAGATTTTGAACATTTTGAGACATCAGGGTTACACATAACATTGAAATGATAATATCACTGTGAGGCAGATCTTAACTACAGTTGCATGTAGACTTGATGTCTCAAGATGATATACAGCCATGCTAGCGGGCCTGCACTTAAAAGGGCTTTGAGCTAACATCCTGATTCTAAGCATGTTGTATGGTATATAGTGTGTTCACACTAGTGTGTGAGTACACAGAGCAGACAGCATGCATACTAAAGTTAAGTGCTGTAGACACACACACTATTCTCGCACAATGCAATGCACAAATGAATAATAAGGAGGATCTCAGGCACTTTGTTAAGAAATGTGGGTGGTTATTCTACAATGATTAGTATACGTACTGTATATAATTGGTTTGTTGTATGGATTGGGAGACAGCAATAATTTAGAGTTCACCAACTTAGCTTAACATTTTAGCAACATAACTAAACACAAAGTACAACTGAGGCTGATGGGAATATCACTCATCAAACATAAACATGCATACCATGCACACCCTCCCTTCTCTCATCTTTTACACTGATGCATGCAAATCGTAAAGTATATATATGCAGTACACATATACACAGTATGTTACATAAACGCGTTTGTGCTTTGGGCATTATTTCATGTGTATTTAGGTGCTTTGCAGAAAATTTCCAAAACAACACCAGCACACAATGCAAGATATACAACTGTTTATTCAAATATATTTATAATTTGTATAAAAATATAGAAAAATAGATATTCTGTATATATATGTGCGTTGCTTTTCCAACACCAGCAAGAAAAGACATGTAAACCATTGCAGCCACCATTGATGTGCACACATATTGATTCTCATTTTTTTGATCAAGCAAAGTCAGCATTTCTGCCATCCAATCAGTGTACTGGACCATGAATATTGTTGCGTTAAATAACCCCCAGATCTTCTTCACAGCCATACAGTAGTCAATACCTCCTTCCCAACGTAAATACCAACGCATCAAATGCATTTGAGAAACAAGTTCACGTTATAGGGAAACTTTCAATTTAACACATAAAGATTAGTTTACTGGTCATGCAAAGTACTAGTCAGCCTTTGAAAACAGTTGTTTAATGTCTTCTAGGTCAGGAGGGGTGTGAAAAAATAATCATAATCTTTGACTGGGAGGCTTTTAACAGAAAGTTACAAACTAGATCAGATTTAGGATCTAGTGTTTTGGGGAGCTTGATCCATACATGGTCACTGCTGCCTCACTTGTCATTCCTCTTTAATCTGTCTTTTCAAAGTCCTCAACTTCAGGCTTATGGCATACAGTACGTAATTGCAAGAGAACCCTCTAATGAAGTTTAACAAGAAGAAACATAGCCACCCATGAATAACAAAATATCTAAGTTAACTCCACTGTGTAGAGAGGAAGACGCCGGCAAGGAAATCTTGAGTTATGTGGTAGAGGGTGAAGCTCAGCGGGTGGTGGATGGCTGCTGAACAAACAAAACAGAGAAGAAGAGTAAGGGACGGTTTTACCAATAGATGTATATAGTAAATCAGATATTAAGATGATTCGAGAGATGAGATAAAGCAAGGAGAGAGAAGGACGCTCAGTGTCATTGTCAAATTTCAGTAACATTAAGGGTTGTGCATGTGATGCCACCACACATGGTCACAGTGACAAAGTCTGGATCTGCCAACATGTGTTCAAATGAGGGCAAAATGTGTAAAAACTATGAAAAGAATAAGGAATAGGAGTTAATGAGCTCACAAGTGGGAAAACGTGTTTATAAAATGTCAACGTATATGCAACAAAGGACATTAAAAATATGTACAATAAAAATTAACATTGGTTAGAATAATAAAAACATACCGTCATTTTAACTGATCTCTGACCAGTTTACAGGCCTCAGGGGCGCCACGAAGGCAGAAAAAGGTTCCGTTTTCACCTAATGAGAGGTATTGTTGGGGCTCTGCCACAGATTGCAGGCCGTAATGATCGCCGGCCTTCAGATCGATCTTCTCAAACCAGTGGCATTTTGGTAAATCACTTGCTGTACAGTTGGTGTCAAGTTTGTGCAACTGTGAACACACCAAAACACAATGGTAAATGGACTTGTACTTATATCGCACCTTTCTAGTATTTGCGCTTTGACACTACTCGTCACATTCACTCATTCACAGACATTCATGCACTGATGGTAGAGGTTTAATTGCTCATCATCTAATATAATCAACAAACCACATTCACACTTTGACATGCAAACCGGGGGAACATATACATTATATTGCTATTATTGTTAAAGGTTTATATTTACCTTCAGTTCTTTTCCATCCACCTTTGGGAAATAGTCACCATCCTTACGATGGAAACAGAAAGCAAGTTGTTTTTTCTCGTTCTCTATCCGTCTCCTTATGTATACATAAAGTTCTAAAAGCAGAAGGACATTTGCATTGAGTCAAAAACGTTTAGCATAATGATGAGATCAAACACAGCGACGGGGGTTATATAAAGACTTTTTGTGATATATAGATGAATGGGGCATCACCTGATTGGCTGGTAAGAGCACACAGCCTCGGTCCTTCAATTTCCTTTCTGACTGTCACATATTTCCCATCGTCAGTCTTCAGAACACATTTCTCAGTGCCGTGGACCATGCTGTCCCTTCAGTGGCCCTCTGACATGAGGGGAAGGAAAGAAAAAAACCTTTAATAAGTCAGAAACACAATCTGCAGTCCTGCAGTCTGGACCAGGTTAGATGAATGGGATGTTGCTTGCCAAGAAGACCAAATGCAGCAGTTTTTAGGATTATAAAATTGTCTTTCAGTTGATTTAAATCTGTTGCACTCATCACAGAGCAGCAGGAACAATATGTGCACTCCATATAAAGGATCTACTAGTAGCTTCCTGCTCCTTAATTATTACTGGATCAGATGTGATTGATTGTAAACAGTGCTCTGTGCATTTCTGTATATCACTTTGGTAAACAAATCAACTCCCCTTTGTGTAGCTGGATTTGTGATTCTGACAGCATGATGCAATCTATCACAGCTGCTCTCCCACTGCAGTACCTGCATTGCATTATGTCTTACTAATGAATTAATGCCAGATTGTTCAGGAGTCAAAGCTAAGTCGGTGGTGAAATGATTAAAGTGCTGTTAGGTTACTTTTTATATGTGTTTACATTTTGACTCTCCTACATTTGAAAGGCTAATATTGGACTTAATTGACTCAAGTATGTTCAGTAGACAGCTACAACTGCTGTAGATTGACAGATTTGTTGCATGTAAGGGCAGCCACTAACATTATTTTCAATTATTACTGGTTGATCTTGATTAAATATTTAATTTTATAGCCAATTAAACCGGACAATAAAAATTGTCCTTAACAATGTTCTGAAATCTACTTCAACGTCTGTATTGTTTTCATGTCTTCAAAATGACATTTAACACATATAAAAGCCGTGAATCCTCCCATCTGATAAGAGAGCAGCAGAGAATCTTTGAAAATAAAAAAGATAGGCACTATCAATATTTTATAATGGCAATAGTTCCTGATACATTTTCAGATAATCAGCTTATCATTTCATCCACTAATCCTTCTTCCCTCTTGTGCATGTGTTTCAAACAACAGTCCAAACCGTAAGTGTTTTTTTCTGTTTACTGTAATCTAAGCCAAGGGTTCATTGATGAATCTGTCTTTAAAGCATCATATTCTTAAGCTCTTTGTGGTTTGCATTGACTACGTTATTTTACAGTAGTAATTATAGCTATCTCAAGTACTTCACTATTGGAACTAAGTAACTTACAGGACTTGAGTGAATGTACTTAGTTACATTACACACCTGCAATAACACCCAACCATGTTTCTGCATAATGATCACTTGGACTACATTTCGCTGATAATCAATACTTATTTCAGTAACACACTCAACGCAGGACATGCATTGTCTTTCTAAAGTTGTGCTGCTTTAACTAAAGTAATGGATCATTTTCTCCCACCGCTGATTAAAAGTATTTGAACTTTTCACTTTCTCTTCCCGCGGTGCCAACTTGGCTGGAGAGTTTATGAATATCAACAGCAGCAGACTGCAAAACTTATTAGACACCAGATACAGTTAGAGTTAGATGAATTCTATTTTTGCATTAACTTCGTAAACATGTCTCTCCAAGACTGGAATTATTAGGCTACATCTTTGAAATGCTGCAGAATAATAATGATAATAATAATAATAATGACTCGTGCACTAACTCACACCAAAGCCTGGCTATTACAGGGGAGAGGAATGCAAAGGCAACGTGCAAGATTAAAACGACGCCCTTACCTTCGGTGATCGAGTCTTGAGAACGTGTAAAGTCCTGTGAAGTCAGACCTGTGGGCGGCAGAGGACGTAGTGGCGAGCAGCGGGGACCGCAAGGCTTTAAATAGCTGCCGCCTCACACGGAGATTTGATCATGTGCCAGCAGGACGCGGTGATGGGGTGGACCGACAACTCACAGTTCTTGCAATGAAAAAAAAGTCTATAGTCACGAATAAATTGACTGTATATGAATATATCAACTGTGGGCGACACGATGATGTGGTGGTTAGCACTGTCGCCTCACAGCAAGAGGGTTCCTGGTTCAAATCCCGGCTGGGGCCTTTCTGTGTGGAGTTTGCATGTCCTCCCCGTGTCTGCGTAGGTTCTCTCCAGGTTGTCCGGCTTCCTCCGACAGTCCAAAGACGTGCACGTGTTAGGTTAATGGATGACTCTAAATTGCCCGTAGGTGTGAATGGTTGTCTGTCTCTGTTCGTCTCTATGTGCCCTGTGATAGACTGGTGTCCTGTCCAGGGTGTGCCCCATCTCACGCCCGATGTCAGCTGGGATCGGCTCCAGCCCCCCCGCGACCCCGACAGGGACAAGAGGTTGAAGATGGATGGATGGATATCATATGTATCTGCACCACATGTTCCTGATGCAAAAAGAAAAGAAAAAACTTTTTTCCCCAAGAATAACCGTAGTCCATATTTTCCTTTCTTGCTGTTTTTTTTTTAAGTTAATTTTAAGTTGACAGGCATCTCTTTATCTCTCCTTGTAGCCATAAACTGACCCACTATTATAAACACCGGACTCCATATGGTCAATACACACAGGGCCGGATTAACAAACAAGGGGGCACTGGGGTGAAAAACTGAACCGTGGGCCCCTACTGATCCCCACTCTCGGGTTGGAAAATATTGAAATCCCCCTACTGATGATACTGCTTTAACAAAAACAATGATGGACATGAAAACAGGATGAAAAGCAAGCTGACAAAAGAGTTCTCACTCATCCTGGCATAGTAAGGATGCTTTTCTACACTGTGACAAGAGTGTGCGGATGAAGCGGATTACCTTTTTAAACATTTAGCAGCTGGCTAACAGAGTCCGCAGCGGTGCTCATTCCGGGCACTGGTGTTGTATCAACGTACATCACTTACAGCCAACAGCGAGGGCAAAACAGCATCACCAATCGGTTTTAACAGACTTTGTTGAGTAAACCTTGCCTTTTACATTCATAAGCAACGTATCCCTCATCGTGTTGACAAAAACATTCTGCAGGTTGAATTAACGCACACCTTGAGCTGTGTCTCAAAACAATGCTGTGTTGTTGGAAGTCCTTGAAAAGTTCTTAAATGTGATGTTAATGAGGGTGTCGGGAAACCATGTAGATGCCTGTTCTGTTATTTTAGTCGGTATAATTGTGATATATTCCTAAAAAAACATGCTTAAACACAAATGCACCAATCAAATTACAAACACTGGGAAAACTGAATATTCAGGTTTCATCTTTCAGAAGTCTGCTGTTGCTGAACCAAGCTTGCCTTGCAAGACCATCCTGATCAATTGTATTTTACATGCAGAGCAGTCTGGTAACTTGCGGCAAAGAAAGTTTGGAGAAGTTTGCCCAAGCAACCAAACCAATTAGTGTTGGTTTGTAGGAAGCTCCAAATGTGAAACAAGAAGCGACGGTTCAGTGTAAACTACATGACCGCTTCCGCGGATGAGATGAGCGCAGCTATCGAGCTAGCTGCTCACTAACTCTTTTTTCTCTTGGATCCTTCTCTTGAATATGGACCAGGCACCTGAAATTGTGCCTTTGATCCGTAAATTCATGTTACACACACGGCAAATATCCTTTACCGACATGTTGTTTACTTTCTGAGCTTTGCCTCAAAGTTCTATTAGTATGTCACACGCTTTGTTGATCTGATTGGTTGATTTGGCCCAATAGACGGATGGTTTATCCAATCAGCAACCAGTATTTTTGCCTCTTCCCCAAAGATCTCCAACCGAAAGTTCTCAGATGGATATGCAGAACAAATGCGAAATATGTGAGTCAATCCATCTGGTGGAGTCAGGTTAGAACCGAGCAGGCAAACATGAAAAAGAGCGTCTACCTTATAACATTTATAGTGTCTACCTTATACGAGGTAGGATTTCACATACAAGGAATGTCCTTGTGGTGTTTTGGTTCAATAAACATAGTAAGACAAGCAAGTACAGCAAAAATCAAAAGACAAATATAAAATGTGACAATAAATATATGAAACCAAGTACCACACAAATATGTACGGTATGTCTGTTTTACAATGAAAGAGTTGTACAGCTTTAGAAGTCGTCGTTATGTGGAAAATATTGTCCAGGTAAAGTGCAAAAGTTCTCAGGGTGGAGTATTAAAAGAATATGTACAACACAGTTATAACACTGATAATTTCTAATATGAGAATTTTAGCAGGCTGGTGCGTCAAAAGACCCGTGGGAACCAGCTAAACTTCATTTTCGCACATGAACAAAAGCTTCAAGGGTTTTCACAATTCTTATTCTTAATCCTTTTTACACATTCCACTAAATTCACAGAATAGTGCCTGGCTAGCCTAATTGTGCTCTCTAATTACATTGATCCAAGGAAAGTACGACCCATTGACTATGTAAATGCAGTCTTTAAACGAGAAACCAGATCACACCAGCTGCATCTCCAAATCTGGCCAGGGTGTAAAATGGGGGGAATGGCCCCATCCTTACTTCCTGCCACCCTACTCCCAGGGCCCTTGCTAGGACTACACACCCATATTTTTAACTGGGCCATCATTTTAATCGAGGGGTGGGGGGCTTAGTTGCTCGGATCACACCCATTTTCATCTTCACACCTGTAAACACACAGCAAAACCACCTTTGATAGTTTCCACTGCAGTAATTGTCTCACCACATTTTACCATTATGACACACACACACACTCACAATGTGGGTGGGTTAATTTATATTGTGATTCAGTGAAATAAATGCAGTGGGGCTGTCAGGGTCCCGGGCTGGACTATTATGTTTATAAGTAGTTTATTTCACTCAGCTGCTGATTAATAAGACAACAATTTCAAAACCAGTTAGGCAATCTGACATCCACTGTTTTGAACATTTCCATTCTTCCGGGGCACACACAGGCACAACCCTTCATCTACTGTAACTGACACAGAGATGTATCAATAATCCCTGTGGCTCACTTAAAAACAAGACAGGGTTGCTAAAATAATACAAATGCATTAAAACCTCACAGAACCTCCTTCTGGTGGTCAACAGGGCAAGTGTACCTGAGTGCCCTGCTCACTGTGCCCGAGTGAAGTGACCATGACCAACTAATCATTTTCCGGGAGGAACATCCATGTACATGATAGTTTGGCAGCTTATTATGGAAAACTTAGCCAATATAACCCTTAAGTTGACGCCCCTCTGCACAGAATCCATCCATGAGTAAATTCCCAGAAAACCAAGAACATTTAGTGCCTTGTGACAAAGTAAAAATAGTACCACAGGAAAAGTTTATTTTTTTCATTCAAGCGAATGACGTTTGAAGTTTCATTTCGTCATTTCAGTGATGTCTACAAAAAGGAAGACTATTAAAATCACAGAAAAACAAAATGTTTTGAAATTATATTATGATATAGAGACATGTATATTTTGGTCTTCAAACAAAACATCAGTTAGTAAAGAATTGTCATTGCTGGATCAACCAACTAGACATTCTTTGGGCAAACACTGTATATGAAGGCTCCGATATATTAACAACAATGTAATTATGAATAATATGCATCTTATTATTCAATATAAACTGAATTATCAAAACTATGCTGCAGAGATGGATTTTTCCACTCACGTAGAATCTGGTGAATACGGGCACGTAGGCAGCTACCGACACAAAGAAACGGAAGTCATCTTGAGTCATCTTTGCGTATTATTTTTTGGCTCTATCAATTTCATTTTTTTGCAACAATTGGATTACGCCCTTTATAGGTGTGCCAAAACCTTTCAACAAGTTTTCATGTTGTGTCATATAGTCAGTTTCTGTTATAGAATAAGTCATGCGCGGCAAACACGAAACTTCAGATCCCTTGCATGTTGCACTTCAGATTGATTCTGGTTTTTCAAGATAGTGGGTTTTTGTTTACTTTGATACTACCTGCTGCGTAGGGGAGTCTACGTGACAGATAAGGAATAATAGAGCACAAGGTATGTATAGGTTTACGAAAGACATTTATTTTACATTACTATGTACACCACATTATTCGATGGAATAACAATACAGGGACCAAAATGATAAACTCAATAACTTCTTCATAAGCAAGTGTGAGAGATGCCTCACTTTATAAACAGCTCATTGACTCAAATGTCAGGCTCTTCTTTTCAGTGAAAGGTGGGATCAGACAGCAAAGTTTGCACTTAAACTTTACTTTTTTTTTCTCCCTGCCATGTGAGCAGGGAAAAAAGCTGTACATCTGAATTTTGTCTCAACCACAAACTGGTGTTGATGAAGTAGGAGCCTACATCTAAACACCTTTATCGTAGACGAGTTGCACGGATACTTTGTCTTGAAGCGCTTCGTTCTGTCTGTAGACGTACATCAGGGCGTTGTTAGCAGAAGGGCAGGTTTCCCCACCCCTCTGCTCTTCACTTCTCTCGTTATCCTCTTCGGAGATGAGATCATCGTAAGAGGCCACGCAGAGATCGTGGTCCTGGAGGGACGCTGGGTATCGGAGTGAGGATCTCTCGATTCGCACTGAGCGTCTCACTGGGGTAAAGAAGCGAACCTCCTGGCCGTTGACCCGCACCGGCTCTTTCTGCTGGCTTGGGGGGGCACTGAGAAAAAGGAAGAAAAACACATCAATTTCAATTTAATCCAGCTGCCAAGAAATAACTTATTGTGAGAAGGAATGCCAGCTGCAGTATCGTCATTTCTCTCTACTAAGCACTTTCCCTTCCCACAGTCTGCATATCAGAGAAAAGATGAGACATCCCTGTCTGTCACACCCTATTTGGAGAAGGGAATTACTGTCACACACTGAAAGTTTTTCACTTCCTTCTGGGCAGACATGTCTGTCACCAGTCATTAAAGAGATATTTGGTCAGCAATACATATTCTGTCTGGAATATCTCAAACTGTCTACACCCCTCTAAAAACCCCTATCATCATATGGGTGGAGGAAAAAAGACGTGCTGACTCAAGATGACTGTAAACTAGGGCTGCCCCGGATAAAAAATGTTAAGCTTCGGTATTAATCAACAGTGAAAAGATATTCATGAACAGTGATTATCTTCATTAAGTCACCTGAAAATAACACCAGGCTGTTGCAGTGTATATGTATATGTATATGTATATGTATATATATATATATATATATATATATATATATGCACATAGACCTCTACACACTTCAGACTGCTTACTTAGAATGACTCAGTCGGTTTCCAGCTGAGATGGACAGCACAGCTCTGCAGTGTTTCAGTGTAATTAATAAAGTAGCGGCTAGTGGACCGCTGCAAATATCAGCCTGCACGCACGATTTTAAAGCCCGGCATTGTTGAAACAGAGACGCATATGTTGGAAGCAGAGCAACGAGAATGAGAACTGCAGATCCCATGCTGCGCACCCAGCCCTAGCGTGAAGAGCGAAAAGCGACTGTAAATGACAGTAAGAGCGCACTCACACTGTCCTCCCGGACCGCGACCCGGACTTTAGGGTACTTGTCCCCCCTCCCTCTCCCCCCGCGCCCCAGTCCCGTTTGTACTCACACTGCCAGGGCCGGCCAATGCCTCTTGCTGTCCATACGCCATCACGCCGTATCACGTCACACGCATTGATCGCGTGTGTGTGGCTTTGTTTACAAATCTTTCCACAGACCTCTGAGTTTTTGTGCGTCTTGTCGACTGTTTTTGAATATTTTCATCCGACCAAATCTGCAGTAAACACTCCACCTCCGCACCACACCAACGTGAACCTTTCACCGCCATTGTTGTTGTTGTTAAATGTCCGCGCATGGTCCGTCCTTCTATTTACATGTCCGAACAGGCGGACATACCGCTACTGCCGTAGGGCTTGTGCTCGTGCTCGCACACGTGCGCACGCTCGTGCTCGTACATGTGCAAACGGCTCCGCTAAAGCCCACCTCTTTCAAGCTGGCCGCAGTTGTGCGCGGAGCGGGTGCACTCACACTGCTTAAAGGTACTAGGCTTTAGCTGAAAAAACGGTCTTGGCCACGGCCAGAAGGACAGTGTGAGTAGGCCCTAAAACGCAGTCTCTCACACTGAGCTGAAATGGAGACACTGTGCTGCAACACATTCTTCCAGTTCAATTAAAGACTTTTTAAAGGATTCTGTTATCCTACAGTTTTGATAGTTCTGAAAAAAATCAAAAATATCCAAATCCCAAAATTGAAAACCGAAATCTACTTAATGAACGCACGTCTGAATAGTGGAATATTGCAGTCCAGCCCTACTGTGGACTGGCTGCATTCACTCTCCTCCACCACTTCGTAGGACCGGGGCAAAGTGGATGAAGATAGCTAGCCTCTTTCACTACCAGAAAACAAAACTCTGTCTCTTCACCGCACTAAAAGTGAGGCCATTTTGCTGAAGCCGTACCTGCGCAGTCAGTGGCGCTTAATAACTGGTCATGGTCATACATACAGTAGTACCCCAGAGTACTCCAGCATATCTAGGTTTCTCATAAACGGGATATGGGCTTATCAGAGTTTCTAAAAAACAGGATATGTCGTTATGCTCAAACGCATGAAAGGGATACTCATACTCATGTAAACACACTATATTGATAAAGAAAAGTAGGGTCTACATGTGTGTGTGTGTGAGTGTATATATATAAAAACATCACAAGCAAATTAAATAGAAGACACGGGTATTTTATCTTGACACTGTTGATTTCTTTGTGAGACATCGAAAAGTGAGGAAAACAGGTCACTTCCTGTGTGACGAGTCTGGTTGGATCTGACTGTTCAACCATGTTGCGATGATTGTCGATCTTATCATCTAAGAAAAACTCTACCATGCAGATAAAATAAAAAATTTAAAATGTAGCCTCATTCAGCTTTGGATCACTAACAAATGTCTTTTAATCCTCTCTACAAAGCAGACACATTTGCAAGAAATATATATATATATATATTTATATATATATATACAGTATATAGTTGCTGGAGGTTGTTATACTGACTCAGACATACCCAGGAGTTGCAGTAATCTTGTACTTGACGACAGACGAGTCTCCTTTCTCCCCACAGATAAGGGCTCTGACGGGTTTAGGAGTCATCATTGGGTTGTTGATACTCTCAGGAGTGCTTTCACCAATTGGAACTTGATCCTCATCTTTCTCGTTTTCTGCGGATGATGACATGATCATGAAAAGCTGAGTTAAAGTACTTTTTAAAACCTTATCGTTTGTATGACAGAGCATTAATTTAAAACTTACAAAATTAAATGAAACCGTAAACCTGTATACATACTTTGGCCAACAAGCTGTAAACACAACACTGACATATTACGATCTAATAAAGTGGCTGACTGGCTCAGGCCGACTGGGTCTTAAAAATAACAACTAAAAACATTTGGATTATCAGATTGATATCAGATGTGCAAAATCAGGGGTGCAAACTTGTCAAGGGTGAAAAATGTGACGTGCCTAAAACCTATCTCCTGCTTTACTTCACAGTGCACTGAAGCCCACTAAAAGCGAATTGGGGGATTTTGGCACAACACCGCTCTGCTCTACACGTTAGTTTCACATTACTCAGTCACGTAAATATGTTAAGTGGCCTGAAGCGTCTAAAAGTTAGGCATAAGGAATGAGATTGGTTGGATCAGTAGAACAGGGCTATTCCCATGGTAACATAGACATATGCGATGGCAACAGGTGACGTGACACAGATGACCGGCAGATTCTTGGATGAGCTGGACGAGCAGCTGCAAGACTATGCATTTGTGCAAGAGGAAAAGTAACTTCACTGATTATTTCAGAAGACAAAAGTAAAGTTTTGTTTCCTGTATCAAGTTTACAACCACAGTTTTAGTTAAAATGCTTAAATATCCCATGATATTTGCCGCAGTGACTTTACTGCGTATGTTACGGAAGCGCTAAATAAAAGACATCATTTAAAGGGCAACAGCCTTCAGGAGGAGTGAAAATTATCAATTCATGTGGTTAGCAGGTGGATGATGGTGGTGTGTCCGCCGATTTTTACACAAGCAGATCAGTTTCTTCAGCAGAAACCGCTCACTTCTCCAATTTCCTGAATCTGCCATACAAATAGCAATGCGCCTGGGCCCTATGTGTTTTTGCAGACAATACTAACAACTTTATCCAGATATAAACAAACGAGCATGTAGTGAAAAGTGTGCCGCCTGTAAATCAAATTATACCTACCATGCCTATGTGAGGGCTTTAACTTAACATTCAAGACAAATGTATCACAGTTTATGGCATGCATAGGACAAGTATAAGTCAGAAAGAAATGAGACCATGTTGATCCTGATTGAAATGTGATGTCAAACCCCAGTGGTTAAAAACAAGGCATGCTGCCCAACTACCTTGGATCTCGTCCTTCTTCTTCAGTATCTCAAATACCACAGTCCGCAGTTCGTCCACTGGCTACAATTAAACAGAAGCACAGACACTTAACAGAAACGTACAAAAACATCAAGCTGTCGTGAATAAATAATTTAAAAAAAAACCTGAACAATGGAGTGAAATCTCACTCTCTCAAACCCCTCTAATGTAATATACACACTGAGCAGGACGTATTGCATATATCAGCTCTGGTGTTATCAGTCGGTCGACAAAAAGAGTGAGACAGAGAAATCGGTGCACGCTCATCACAATATGAGTAAACAAAGTTGTTAGTTATGATTGCTACTATTTATTTTTTTCAGATCACTTAGATTACAGCCATTTGTCTTGTGACAGTGTAACAAACGAACAAACCACATGCTTCAGGTCAGTTTTTGGGAAGATGATTTAAAAGGTTTTGAGCCCTGGACTATTACTATTAACTATCATGTACCTTAGGACACTATAAACATTTCCCCAAATTCCCACAATCATCTATGGGTTTTTTTTGTTCGAAATATATGAGTTTGTAATGATATTATAGAATAAATTCCGTAAAATAATAACCATGCGCTTTTGTTGTTTTTTAATAATTGCTAAGAAATCTAATCCCTTTTATTTTATTTGTATAATTTGTTATAATTAAACTGTTATGTTTTATCAGTTGGAGGGAAAAAAACAACCACATCGGCATCCTGTATAGGTCATGATTTATAAAGATCAGCATTGGCCATAGAAAAACCCATATTGGCAGACCTCTAATGTAAACGCAATACTGCCAGACGCCAGGCCTGCTCACAAATTTTAAAGATTGTAAACTTTTGTTGCTCACAAAACACCTTCAAAAAAGGTACAGAGCTCTTACAAAAAATATAAATTTGAATATCATGGATATCTTACCTCCAACACAATACCAACAGCCTCTTCAAACATGGGCAGGACATCCAGGTTGCCCTCTTGCTCCATCAGGCGGGCCTGACAGATCCAGTATTTGGCAAACTTCTGGGACACTGCTGGTAGCCGGGAGAGAACCTGCTTCACCTGGTCTGGAGGGCATCCCTGAGGGTGCAAGGCAGGCTCACATCAAACTCATAGATCTAACTAAAGGGCTCTGCTTGTTAGCCACCCACACACCTGTAACTTTAGAATGGAGGAGGCTGCAAAACCGACGAATATGCCAAATTTACTTTTCCTTGGTGTTCATTTCTATAATTGGTTGACAATTTCAAACATTGTATGTATTATGTATAATAATAATGTTAAAAATTCTTTAATAAAGCTTTTTTTTTTTTTTTTAGAAAGAAGCCTTCTGAGTACATTTGCAGTCCTATTGGTGCAAGATTAATATAGAAAAGATTTCTCTGAATCTTTTTTACCATTATTAACACAAACAACTGTAACAATGTGAATCCCTTCCAGTGTAAACGTGCAAATATCTCAGCTCTATGTAGAACATCAAGCCTCTGAAAATGTCTAAAAATATTTGCCTTCCGCTGTGATCGAACAAACTAGTTCAGAATAAATTTCTCTTAATTTCTCAGATTATACAAAAAAAATCCTCAGTGTATGTACCTCTCCAAGCAATTTGATGCAGTCAGCAAGGGATCTGTCCACAGCACAGATGAGGGAGTGGGCCTCGTCTTCCTTAGTCATGGTGCTCCAGAAAGGCTGGGCCACGGTCTCAGTGCGCCTGACCTGAGGTTTCACTGGCATTGGAGGACGCTTGTAGGAAATGCCCTTGGCTTCCCGCCATTCCCGTAGTTTTTTCCTTGAGACCAGACAATAGAGCAGAGGGGCCAGTTAAAATTGACTTTTCTTACTGGATTTTGTAAAAGATTTTATGGACAGCACAGCAGAGAGATACAGGAAACACAGGGAGAAGTGGAAGAGGTCCCAGGGGAAACGGGGTTGACGCCTTTAACAATTTATTCTGGACTAACAACTCCTAGTTTCTACTTGATAATTACAAACCTTTAGGAAAATCATCTGCTTGTTGGACCAACCAGACCTCCATGACTAGTTATAAGTATTTATTTTACTTTCCTCAACAAACAAAATAGCATGTAGATGTACAAGAGAAGATTTGGGTATTGAAAATACACTGAACAATTTGTATAATGATATGGATCATTTGGAGTGCCCTGCTCATGTTCTATCTGGCAAATTGCCGGATTGCTGTTGCATGTTTCCACGGGATGCATACACATGCAATATTCATTTTCATCACCATCAATCAAATCTGAATTAGCGCCATCTTAAATTGGGTTGGAACACAAATCAATTGTTTGGGACATGAGCATCTTCCAATACCGACTCCTATTTTGATATTTAGATTTTCCTACAACTGAACAATGTTACTCGCTCCATAAAAACTCATGAAGCCACCCAGCTGAGGTATGTTTGACAGGCAAACTGAATCTCCCTTTAAGAAAATATATTCTGGTAAATCATGTGACACCATTCATCAACCCTTTGGTGTAAACGGAGGGTGAAATTGGTCCCTGTCCACCCACACAGATAAAAATCTGTCAACCAGAGTGACGTTAGAACCGTGAAATTGTCGTCTGTGCACGCCCGGAGATCTAATCAACCTGTACATTTCAACAGAACGCTTCAAATATGCTGCCAAATATCAAGTATCAAATCCAGTCATCTCTAGTTAATAAAACACAATGATAAAATACAACATGCAATGAGGGCTGCTGAATTTCTAACTCGCTTGCTCAGTTATTGGCACAAGATAAAGTTGAAATCAAATAAATACAAATATTGAATTATCACCCAGTCCTAAAGGAAAGTCTCCTTGTGAGTCATACAGAAATATAACCTGAGATATTACGGCTCTTCTTGTGCAATTTAAGATGGCGCTAATTCAGATTTGATTGATGGTGATGAAGATGAATATTGCCCCGGTGTATGCATCCTGTGGAGTACCAAAGTTACAAGCCAAACTCTAACCAATGGTCAACTATAGTGGACGCAGGAAACGTAATTCAATGGTTCCATATCATAGTTTCCTGCCATACCTTTCTACTTACATTCTTTCCTCCTGGGCAGCAGACAGTTTCTTTCCCTCAGTCTGGGGAATGGCCCTGACTGGAACCTTTGGTGTCTTGGTGTCTGTGGCCTGACTGGTACGGCTGATGGTTCTGCCAGGCCGTGGCACTGTCTGGGACATCACTGGAGCACTTGTTCTTGTTCTGGTCGTTTGTGGTGGAGGGGCATTTGCTGCACTATGTCCCTTCTTGCCATCTGTCGCGTTACATGTCTTGGTTTTCCCTCCGAGCTCTGCCACAGCAGCTTGCATCACCCCGCTGGCCGCTCTGGAACCGCACCTGCTCGCTGGCACCGAGGATGTTCGGGAGGCAACTTTGCATGGTTGGCTGTTTTTCTGTCCTTCACCCTCAGATCTCTGCGTTGTGGACTTGTCTGTGGGCTGACCAGCGGTTTTAATAGTTTTTGACATCCCTGTTATCCCCTCTGGCTTAATGGGTGCTGCCTTACACTTGGAGGAGGTGGATGTTGATTTCAGCCCACTGGGTAGTTGATGCTTACAAGATGGCTGAGAATGTTTACCTAAAAGTGGTTTAGAGTTAGGTCTGGTCTGATTTTTAACTTGGACCCTAGCTCTTGTTATCTCATGGTTGTTTAAAGCAGTGGTAGGTAATGTTGTCCTCTTGGAAACAGAAACTGATGACGAGGTGGTGGATCGCATCTTGTTGGTGGCAGTTGTGGCATGAGGGCCTCTGGCAGAGGTGTGCATTACGATTTGACCGTTTCTGGGCTGGGTCACTGCAGGAATAAGCCCTGTTTTTGTTTTGACCATGGGGCCGAGACTCATCCTGACACTGCCCGTCTTCATTTGACATGACCAGGTAGCACTGGAGCTACTGCTGTTTGCTTTTGTTACCACTTTACGAGGTGCATTTGAAGTGGCTGTGCCTGAAGATGGTACTCCTGTGTTTGGCTGCTTTTTGGGATGACTGACAACATTTGGTTTGGATTTGGAGGACAACACAGTGTACGTCCTTGTCAGCGTTGGATTTTGATTATGTTTTGGCTGTGTTGGGCAACCAGTTGTAGATGGACGATTAATATTCTGGCATCTGTTCAGCATGCCCACTTTTACATTCACTTTAGTGACAGCAAATGATCCTGCGGCAGGGTGTTTTGTGGATTGAGCAGTCACAGTTTGAATTTGTGTGTATTCATTCCTGAATCTGTCAGCTGGAGCCTTGTTTTCTTTTCCCATAACCTGTAAAAACAAAGAAATTGTCATTTTTATCCTATTATTATTCCAATCAATTCTGCTTATCAAGCTAAAACACCACGAAGTTAATGCTGAAATCATTCTTTAAAAAATTTTTTTTATTAAAGATTTAATTTAATTTAACTGTTCAAATAAGGGTCTGGATTTTGCCATTCTGACTCTTTGTTAGGAGGGGTATGTGTCTTACTGATGTCAGTTCTGGGACTGTAAATATTCTGATATGGTGAATATGCACTCTCACTCACTCACTCACATGAACACAAACCTGTTCAAAGGGCAAACCCACCTTTAGAGAAGACATTGCAGGCTTCTTAACCTGGCTGTCATCACGGAGATAGGGCCTGAGGAGTCAAATTGAGTTCATAATAAACATGCTAAACAAGTACACATGACTTTGATTTGTCATCCAAAGAGATGTTTTTCTTACTTGGGGTTGGGCTGTTTCAGCTTTCCTTTTCCTGCCAAGTATTCCATCAACTTCTGCTTACGCAGCTCTGTGACGGAATTCAGCAATGGTTACGTTCAATTGAACACTATTACATAACAATATTTGGAACCTCCCTTTAGGTTAACTTACCAACTAAACAAACAAACATTCACATCAACTTTTGCAAATACAGTAAGTGTACAACAGCCAACACTTAAACTACAGTTTTCCTTACTGGATGCAGCACGCAGAAAAATACAAATGACTTACAGACAACTGTAACAGCAGCAGCGGAGTCACTTAATACCCACAATAAGATCTCTGGCTGATATAGGCACTTCTCAAAGTCTGAAGTAGACGATCAGGGACACTTGCTGCCACCTGGCTGAAGGTTGATATACTGTATACGTTTATATATGCTGGGGGAAAATCTAAATTTGGAAAAAGGGCTGCATGCTAGAGCTTTAACAATTAGTTTAGTGATAAGCTGATCATCAGAAAATGAGTGTGCAACAACTCTGATAATTGATTAGTAATTTAAATAACAATTCAAGCTAAAGGGAAATCATTAGATGTGATGTTTAAGTGATCTTTAAAAGTGTTTGGGACTTTCTTTTCAACGTTTCTGACAGTTTTTAGAACAAATGATTCATATACAAACAATCTTTGATTTAAAAAAATACATGGCAGACCTATTGCATAACATATAGCTAATGTAGCACTTACTTAATGTTAACCAATAAGTCATATAGTACTATATCTCTCCAGCTGTGCCTTTTTGTATTTGAAAAGCTAATTCCCATTTCCCATTACGATGTATTAATTCTTTTAATGTTTAGTTTAGGCATACATTCATGCCTGGCAGATCAAACATACAAAACACTCCACTACCATTAAGATATATATTTGATCAAGATACTGAACAGGTTTCATCACTGGTTTGCAGCGCTTATTCCTAAAGTATGATTATAAAGGAGACGATTGAAACGAAAGGCATTGATCCAGAAAGTAATTTAGTATTATGGCGTTGTTTATCCTTCTTTGCCATTCTATGACAGTTTTTGGTGTTTTTTTGCTATAAAAAATGTCTCGGAAAATACAAATGTGTGATAAACAGATTTGTTTGTGTATATAAAAGCTATTGGTTACTGTTACTATTGACTGATATAATGAAAATATACTTTGCCTTAAGTATGTTTACTTTACTATGCATGTTCTATATTTAATTTGTATTTATTTACGTATGTGCCTTAATGTTTTGTCAACATAGCCTTGCCGCGTTGTAGGTCTATCATGTTTTTGAGAAATGCAAAAGTTGTAATGTACTGAATTGTTCTAAATGAAGTTTTGATGGAAAAGAAAAAGATCCTTCTTTGTCGAACAGCATCAGAAGAAGGGGACCTTAAGTTACTGCTTACATCCGAAATCCAACAACAATAACATAAAGCCTTTTGGACATAAATATAGGGTACCCGACCAGACCCATAATGTTAATTTATTTAACGTTACCTCGACGTGAAAATGCTACTTCACTGTAACTGGTGTTGGCGCTAACGTGGCTTATGCTAACCCAGAGGAGCTAACGTTAACACCAACTGACTAATGACTAAGATAGCTTACATGCTATTTTAACACGCACGCTAACCTTTTCTGGAAAGTATCGATACGGTCTCTGCTTCTTCCATATCGCTTAGTCTTCAATCCCCTCGACTTTGTCCTGTTTCGTTATGAAAATGGCTGGTTTGTTTGTGGTTGTTTACGATACACGTTACGTTAAAGTAACGTAAGGGGAAGTGCATTACAACTGCGCTCGAGCATCCGGTTTTGAAATTTCCGGGTGTGGAAGCCTCCTCTTCTCTGATTGGACGATTTGAAAATTCAAAGCAGAATAACAAAATACGCATGCGCGAATACCCTGCGCTGATTGGGCCAGAGAATGTAAACAAAAAGTACAAAAGGAGCAGTATAACCTATAACAGTGTAATACTCTGTTACAAGTCCTGTATTCAAAGCGTTATTTAAGTGAAATAACACATTAAAAGTAGCCTGCCAAAGGCAAAAGTACTACTAATAATGATATAAGAATAATATATAGCCTATTATATATTTGTTATTATAATTATAATTATGGCTATGCATTAATGTATTCATCACTTTAATGTTGCAGCTAGTAAAAGTGGATACTTTTAAGTATTATCAGAAAAAGTACTTTTGAAAAATGGCCACTTTCAGATTGTTAGATTACTGTAATAAATTTTATTTTATTGAATTATTACAAATGCAACAACTTAGTTGGATGATCAGATGTGTTGGTAAAATTTCATTATGTCATTCTTACTCTCTAAAATGTAGTGGAGGAGAAGTAAAGAAGCCAAAAATGGAAATACTCAAGAAAAGTACAATATTCAGATTGTTTTTACTTACATGTAATTTTCTTTTGATAATTATTTCAGGAGCAAATTTGGCGTGTGGCTAAGTTTTTCAATGCCAACTAATACTTCTTTAATTGTTGACAAAAACATGACAAACAACCTTGAACCTTGGTTTACTAATTGCAGTTATATAAATAATATATTGCACATTCCTGAATACTGTTGTGTTTAAACAAATAACATCCTTTCACTCAAAACATAGAAAACCATGGGGTTAATAAAAGTTGGTTTCCGGGTCTCTGGGCAAATGCCTAAGCTGCCATTTGTGATCTTAGTAGAGTACTACAGAAGGCTACAGCTAATGTCTATTGATAAGTACTTTATCCCTGCAAGTTGTGTAATTTAGCAAACTCTAAACATATATAACATAACAACACAAATCCAAATAAATTGTAAGATTTTTATTAAATATTTCACTGCACATGATTTAAATAATTGTTAGTAAGCAGATTGTCAAATAAATACATATGTTAAAATGGTGCATAAATAGGTAAATACATTAATAGATAAAAGCATTAACAGGGTGTCAATTCAGCACAATAAATAAGCATGGTTCTCTCCAGGTAGCACAATGATGCCATCTTCTGGTGAAACTTGACTAATGTCAATACACTAAGCGTTTCACTTTCTGTACTCGGTACATACAGTAAATAGAGGCTCTGTAATACTTGCAGAAGGCTTTTTAGCAGACAGTGGTGATGCTGTTGTAAAGTGCAGTATATACACTCTGTTTAACAGCCACATTCTCTACTTAAGAAGGTCAAGCTTGACCCCGAGAAAAACATTCGCAATCCACTGAGGGTGCGCTTTCACTCAGACGCCGGATGTTGAAGGTCCGGTGGCGAGTGGCAGTCTCTTGGCACATTTCCACCGGCTTGTTGTTTTGCTCTGCTGTGCTGATGTACCACTCAGGGAAGGCGACGGACTTGAGGGTGCTGATGTTCACCCCGGTGACCTGTCTGTAGAAGAGAAAGCGAACCATGTCGCTTCCTGGGCTGATTGTAGACAGAGTGTCAGTGTCCACCTCCTGAGGGGTGAAAAGATAAAGGTCAGAGGGCTAATTCATTAAGAAATGTGCAGTGCTCTTTCAGATGATGACAAGTTAAATGACAAGGCAGTTCTTTATGTGGGTTTTACCTCCAGATGTAAGGTTGGCTCGGCACCGTCCTTGCGGCAAGACAGGTAGAGATTTGTGCACTTGATGCCCAGAGCCACAGTTCTGCCCTCAACGATGGGTGTGGAGTGCAGGTAGGTGGACATGTTCAGGTGAACTGTTGAGAACAGAGGATACAAGTTCACTTCAATGAAAGTTGAAACACATTTGACTTTCTGTGCATTTTACTACACACATCTGAGGATGAGAAGGCATCAAATAGGTTTGATGTTAGAGTTGTTATGATATATACATTTAAGGTTAAAATTAGTAATCAATATCATCAGTCACACCAGTGCAGTGATGCTTATACTTCTATTCCACTACTTTTAAAAGGGAAACACTGTCCTTTATACTCCACTACCTTTATTTGGCAGCTACAGTTACTAGTTATTTTACAAATTCAGATTTTATATTTAAAAAAAAACTATAATAAGTTTATGGTCTTAGGCTTACAGTAAACTGAGAAGTCAGTGCCTAAAGTATGTTCCTTGGTTTTTCCATCGTGCAAAGAATGCAGTACTGGAGGAAACATCTTCAGCTTAAATATCAACAGTTGCAAGATGAACCTAAACAAACCTGCCACCCCTAGATTGAAAAATTTATGACCCAAAGAATGATTTTCTCACCTTTTTTGCAGGTGTCAGCGCCTCCCTGCAGTGTCACGGCGTGGAGCTCCATGCTGTTTGGGCCCAGAACTAAGCTCCTCTTCTCCGCGTCGGTCACACTGCACGTGTACTCCTCCGTCCTGCTGATCGGAGGTGGTGGAGCTGACTGGCACTCAAACACAATTTGCTCTGAGGGAAAAAAGAGGCACACCTAATGAGTTATGTTGTCGTTACGATGAAGCAGGAGTTGAAACAACAGCCACAGACTTTTCTACACAAGTAAGTCTTGAAATCCAGAAATCTGAGCACCTCCCTGAATGATGCACTGCTGTTTACCAACACCCCATTGTAGATAAACTGTATATTATGATCATTTTAGCTTATGGAGGCGTAAAAATCATTCAAAAGGTTGTTTGACAAAACTAGGGTCCTACAAAACTAACAGAAAAATGAGAGAGATGTCAATCAAACAAGCGTATACGTGGAAAATGTGTGGGTGAATGTGAAGGGGCTTAAATCATGTTAGTTGGTCTCCAGTTACAGAAAATAATAAACTTTGTATCTGAAGGCCTCTCACCAAGTCTCTGTTCCTGATTTTAAGCAACATCTCTGTTTTTATATTTATAGATTCAGTTAGCTTTTTAGGAACTTTTCGTTGTGGGTAACGCAGAGTTAAAACACAGCAGTAAAGTCTGTGTGATTACCTTCCACTATGCTCTCCAGCATGTAGTTGAGCCAGTTTTCATCCCTGACTTCGGTGCTCAGCGGGGACTCTAAGCTGCTGCCCTTAAACCTCTCCATGGCGATGATGAGGTTGACCACGCGCTTCATTGTCTGCGGATGATGGGAGATCTCACAGTCCAGACCCACGGGCATCTTGGAGCTCCACAGCTCGCTCACGTTGCATTTCATCTCGGACTCCATCTTTTTTTCTTAGGAATTAAGACAAATCTGCAGGAAAAGAGAAAGAGATTGTCCAGTGTCACTGAATTACAAAGCATTCTCTCTTTTTATTTATACACTTAAATGTTATTAAGCAGCCTTTTACTCTGTGTTTTAGAGGCTACAGCACATCTTTGTCTTTTGCAGTGGTTTATGACTTACTACACTTGACTATTAGGCACTAATGGTCACACAGAATGAAATAGAGACTTAAACAAATCAAGGAAAAAATGAGAAAAAAAGTCAATTTACCTGTCAAGCTCAGTAGATAAGAAGTTGCCTTTAGTGTGTTTGGTTAAGATCCCAGTTGTCCTGTTGTCAGTGTTTTTCTGCCTGCCTGTGCCGACTTGAAGGCTTTTTATAATCCTCCTCACAGGAGGAAGTGGGATAGTCTTAATCTGCTGTGTTGAAATACTGTACTTACACACTGCTGCAGTACACACGCAACTCAGGTAGCTATACAGTGTGTGATTGTGACACACACTTTGAGATCATGTTGACAACACTACTCATGGAAGTGTACACCATTTGTGCAGTGATAATAACATTAGTTTTTTGTTGGAATCCTAAAAATCACATAACATTACATTTGAGGTGTTCTATATAGACAGTCCACTGATGTCCTTAGCCCAGTCTGTGTCAATTCTTAATTGATATTAACTGTTTTTTAAATCTATTATTCTTGTCATTTTTATATTATTAGTCTCTTTTATTACTGTATATTGCACTTTTTATTTGGGTCAACTTCTGTTGTTTTTAAATGTGCTGTACAAAAAAGTGACTTACTGTATACTCAAATTTGCAGATTCTTGCTTGACTTTTGGCATTTATATCTTTACACACATGGTAACACGCACACGCACACATGGTAACACGCACATATCTGAACATATATGTGTGTGTGTATATATACTGTGTGTATATATATATATAAATATATATTTATATTCAGATATAAACAGCTAATTTACCTTTGACTAATGATTAAAAGAAATCCTCCACCAAAATTCACTAATTAACATGAACTTATGAACGTATCTCGTTCATTTGTCCTGTTACACGAGTTATGAGTTGGCGGATTATTTACGGCCAAAATTTTCTATCCTGTTAAAGGTCATTTCATATCTCGAAAACAATATATATCATATATCATATAGCATGTTCTCTGGTAATTCAATAAATAAATAAGTGGTCTATATGAATTAACCACACGGTAAAGCCTGTTTTTGTATAGTCCTGTGTGAATTTAATACAAAAATATAAACTATTTTAAAATATTTCACATCAGAACTAGTATGTGCTTGTTATTATCAATTTAGACGATGTAATTGAGTATCTCAATATCTCAATATACGATTCCACTGAACGACGATAATCAAGCATACCAAATTATCGCCCAGTCCAAGTGGTTGCCAGGAAAGCAACGGAAACCCAAAGAGTTTTAGAAATCCAGCACACAACACCTCGTAAAATGGCAAATATATATACACACACACATATATATGTGTATATATATGTTCATTCATTAGACATTTTGCACAAAGAAGATATAACGTGTGACTTTAAGGGAGCTCTAGAGGGGAAGGTGGGTGCATTTATGTGGAGGAACTAAGCTAAATGAAGCTTAGCAAAAGTTCAGTCACGCTCTCATTCATTCATAATCTTAGTCTCCCGCTCTCCCACTTCTACTCCATCAGCTGTCTGTGAGCATTCACTCGATTAAACCAAACCAGATTTTGCCACGGCCTCCATAAGCCTATCACATGGTTGCTGCCAAACTTTAAACCAAACCTGGTCTCCCCTCTGCTGCTGTAAGTTGTCCTTTCAGTAGGAACCCATGCAGCCTGCAGTCTCCATCCGGAGTCCTGCTCCACATCCCATTATCCAGAGCCTCATCCAACTGTCTTTAACACCACCAATGTACTAATCACATCACCACTAACACCACTTTAAACAACATCCTCCACCACTCTGCTGACCCTGTATTCAAACTGTAAAGGGTCTAATAATAACAATAATAATATTAATATCATCATTATTATTATTATTATTATTATTATTATTATTATTATTATTATTATTATTATTATTATTATTATTAATAGTAATAATAACAATAAGAACTTGAAAAATTTAGTTTATTAGATACATTTTGATTAGTACCAACTGAGTTAAAGTTGTTTTATCCCTGAGAAATACCAAAAAACACACATAGCTTTCTGCAAATGCGTAACAACTCATCATATGAAATATTAAATTTTCTTATCTACTATTGCCTAACCTTCTCAGGTCTTTGAACAGGTCTTTTGGGGTTTTGGGATTCTTGGGTTGTCAGAAAAAAAATTCCACCAGCCAGCCAGAGACACTAGGCTCATTGTTGCATAACAGCGGCTGCATCTGATATTTCTTCACTTCCCCCGTTGAGCTGTGATGTGGGGGGGGGGAGCTGCGTCATCCACAGCCCCCCCTCTGTTTAACCTGAGTGAATTCACACAGTCTGGGGGAGGAAAGGCTGCGGGACACTACAAAAAAAAACACAATTACTTTACAGTGAATTAAGTAATTGTCAAAGTCTGTTTTATATTTAAAAGTGTAGCCAAAAAGATAGATACTTCAGAAAGTGAATTTGGTTTCTCACTGCTGTATATTTATTGTTGTTGTTTTTTATATAGTTATTGCAGATTTAATTACACTCAGTTTACTCCAGTGGTTCTCAAACTTTGTACGTGACGTACCACCTCAGGAAATATCAAACCCTCTCAAGTCCCACCACAAAGACCAATGTTAAATACACCAGTGTAGGCCGACACTATTCAGCTAAGGGCAGGAAGGTTTTTTTCCTCATCAGAAGGTTATTTATTGTTAATTGTCTTCAGCCACAGCCACACTTTATGAAACTGACATGTCAGTGTTCTTAATCATTTACCCTCTGCTTACTATCTTCCCTCGTTTAGCTCGTAACTCATGAACGTGACTACGTAGCAGGCTTATATTGAAACAAAAATATGACAGGAAATACTAAACTTGTTTAAAATTACATTTCATGGGTCTTTTCTTAGTATTATAATAATTTAGTAATAAATGTTTCCTTTATTTTATTTTGGAGATTCCTTCACGTACCACCTGAGAGAGCTTGAGTATCACCAGTGGGACAAGTACCACAGTTTGAGAATCAGCGGTTTCGCCTGGAAATCAACCTAGCGTCAACACTGAATACATATATTTAAATAGATTAAGAGGACAAGAAGAGTCTACTGCTATGCTCACTTGCTAACGGCTCAGTGGGGCCCTGGCACACCAGGCCAACTGTCGGGTCGTCAGTGAGCATCTAGTGATCTAGCTTTTACGGTGTGTCCCGCACCGTTGGCACTAGTTGGTTCTTGTCAGCGAGAGGAGTCACTCTGCAGCGACATTTCAGCTTAATTGAATCAGTGCACAAGAAGAGACACTGAAGTGAGGAAAGTTAAACAGTCAAGAGAGCCAAGATGGAAAAAAACTTGCTGTATTGGGTAAGATTATTCTTTTAGCCTCTGAGCTCTTTAGCAGAAACGGTTTGTAATTGTTTGTTAATGTTTGCTTATGCACAGTAAATTCTGGTTTCCCTTTTCAAATTAAGAATACAGACTACAGCCGCCTGCTGGTATGGAGAGTTATTTTCTTTCATGCAGGAACAGAACATATGTGCCAGTTGGGTGGTACACAAATGTTTGCGTGACAATGAGGCGATGCAATGTACAGCCTTAGTGAGCCCTTCTTTGATGTCGGTTAGATGTTTCTGGGCCACATACTGTATAAAAAGATGGAGGAGGCCACTCCACTTCCTCTCACATTAGAGACGTGTCGCCAAAATTACTCTGGATTCAGGCACTGCCGAGAGTCTGCGCAGTAGTGAAGTCCTGTCCATATACCACCCCAACATCAAATAACTGATTAAAACCAAACTTATCAGAAAAATGAATCATTGAACATACATTAGCATAATAATAAGTTGTACTATGGTTTTTTTTTAGTTTCCTATTCGCTAACATTAAGGGGGAGGGACTTATGGCCCACACTGCAGCCAGCCACCAGGGGGCGATCAAGGTTCAATGGCTTCACTTTTGGGAAGCCGCCAAGGAGTCCATCTGTGGCTGTTTTCCAATGCGAAAGAAGAATGCTCAATGGCCGCCTTTTTAAGGACGCCACATCATAGACCGCCGCCAAGCGCTGTTCCAATGTTGAGAACACTTAGAATTCTCAAGGAATAGCACTCCAGACCCATCTCTACAGAACTCGACTCGTAAGGAAGTGCTCTATCAAGACTTCACTTTGGAATACAGCCTGTGTATACCTGTACATTCTCTGGGCCTTTAAGCACAGCTGTGTTTTGAGCTAAATGCTAATGCTAGCATGGCAACATGCTCACAATGCCAACATGCTGACATTACAGCAGGTACAGCATTTACAGTAGGTAGCCTACAATGTTCACCATCTTAGTTTAGTGTGTTAGCATGCTAATAGTTAGCATAAATAGCACAAAATACAGCTGAGAGTGAGTTTTTTTTGTAGGTATAAATCAGTATTCAACCAATTTCATTTAATTCATCCAAAAATTGCTGAGATATTTCAGGCTGGATCAAATGGTCAGTGGAGAATACAGGAAGCTAACGATAGAAAATGTCTGCCAAATAACAGCCTGAAAATGACAACTTGAAGTTTTTACACTTGTATTTCTGCACGGATTTAACAAACAAGATACAAGATGTTAAACAGCGAGCTTCAGAGGTGCAGGTAGGCAGAATTTGTTACCCCTGGACAGCAGGTTTCCTCCTGTTTCCAGTCTTTGTGCTAGGCTAAGCTAACTTGCTTAAGGACAAACCCTCTTTCTGATCTGCTGCGACAAACTCCCATAAAACTCTTCTTCGTTCTTTTGAACTGTTATTGAAGTAGGTTTGGGACTGTTAATTCATATTAATGGATTCAATTTTTAGCGTGTAGTCTGTTATTCAGTTATTTTTATTTTATTATTTTGAAAAAGCTGTTTTATTATACTTCCTTGTTTCTTTTACATATTGTTTTAGTTATATGTATGTATTACTCAACAGAAACAAAACTGCATTGCCTTGTGGAAGATATATTGAGTCTACAGCTTCGTTGTGAAAAAATTATGTAAAACAATGACTATTTTATTTATGTTTTTATTGTTAAACTTGTTTGAGATATCGGGGCAAACGTTGGAAAATCAGGACTGTCCTGTTAAGAAATCCGATCATCCAGTTCAACCTGATCAGAAGAAAAGTGGTGGAAAGATTTGATGTGTGTGTGTGTGTGTGTGTGTGTGTGTGTGTGTGCGCGTGTTAGAGGTAGGGTGTGTTTATTCCCAATGACACGTTGTCGCTCTTCCTCTGTGTGAATCAGTCCGCTCCTTTAATTGCTGCTGAGTAACGTTGTCTTTCCTGTTGGCATCAAAGTTTCTTCCAGTATTGGAGCAGCGCTTTCACATCCTATTAACAGTTATCTTTTATTTTTTTACTAAATTGGAGGAAGTGAGCAAATGTAGGAATGCCACAGTGGAGTCACTGCATTTTAAAAACAACAAGTTGTGTTATTGTACTTCAAATAAATGCTTAGGATTCAGAATACCATACTGTGGACTCCACCTAAACAGAAAGCGCATCTGACCAGGCTGGGACTGGTCCAACTAACTGGTGTAGAGATCCAGGTATTTAACCTCTCACAAGGCCGATGATGTCACTGACACCCTTTGTGCTCCAAGTGCCCACGCCCGTCGTTAGAGTGACAGTCGTTGGTGGGCAGTTGGTTTCGACTTTGTTAGTGCTCTATTGAGTCTGAACGACAGTCGTTGGGGTCACACGGGGTTTGTATCTATGTGATAGACTGGCGTCCTGTCCAGGTACACGCCCGATGTCAGCTGGGATCGGCTCCAGCCCCCCGCGACCCCGATAGGGACAAGATATTTGGAACTAAAAAATGACGAATAACAAAATCAAAATGACTATAACTAAGCACTCTCATTTTGGTTGCACTGTTATATATTTATTATTGTACATGCCTGCACTAAAGTTTGAAGGTATACATCATCTAAAATTCAGTTCAATTCAACTTTATTCACAGTTTCAACTCATATCAAAAGATCTCAGGACACTTTACATATAGAGTAGGTAAAGACCACACTCGACGACTTGTAACTTATTCATGATTTACAGAACCCCAACAATTGCCCCATGAGCAGCAACAAGTCGCACTAGCTTAACTAAAAATAATAATTATTATTATGGTTATTATCCAGCAATCTTGTGCACACAGTGGCAACGAAAACCTTCCCTATAACAGACGTCAGACAGACCCAGCTCTGTGGAGGACGGTCATCTGTCTGCACCGGTTGGGGAGGAAGAAAAGGAGAAAGAAAGAGAGAAAAGACAGACAGATGGACATTCCCAGAGATAGTACAAACAAGTACAGCTACGGGGATAGAATATAACAATGATAGTAATTATGATGGTAAACATGATCAGGGATATGAATAGTAGTAATAACAGTGGATACAATGAGAAGACGACTGATAATGTTTTATGGCGATGCATTTTAGAATTGATTTAACTAAAAGGATTGCATACCGTTATTGAAAATTGTCAGTTATCATAACGTGTAGATATTCTTACTATTTCTTTTCAAAAGGGAGACTTTTTTTTAAAGATTATTTTTGTTTGCCATTTTCAAGCCTTTATTTAGGATGGACAGGAAATGGGGTGAGAAAGAGAGAGGAGCAGACATGCAGCAAAGGGCCGCAGGTCGGAGTCGAAAGACCTCCAGCCTCTTTACATGGGGCGACTGCTCTAACCACTGAGACAGCGGCCGCCCCCCCAACAGGGAGACTTTTGATACATAGTTCCATTTAAAAATATACCACACAGTCTTAACATTACGCAAAAAGAAAATACACTGCTGCACTTTAGTGGATCTCCACTACATTTGCTGACATGACTGATATCTTCTAAAGAAACATTTTCAAATAGACGTGGAAACCTTTATTCAAAACTTTATTAGTCAGGTGTACCCCGCCCCCTCCTTTTTTTCTTTAATTTCCCTTGTGTAGTTTTTATTTCTTTGCTTTTATTCATATTTAAGTGGAATTTCCCTCTTGCTATTGATTTTTCTCTCCTTATTCCTGTCCTTGTGCACCTATTTTGTCATATGTGACAGTTTAATTAAGGTTAACACCACAAGAAAACCTCCTCTGGCCTGATGAAACGTCAGCGCGGGCGAGCCGAGCAGGAGCACCACAGGGCGTGGTGGTTCTCTGCACCCTAAATCCTGTGGGGATTTAATGGGTGACATTTAATACAATAGGAAAAATGTGATGAGAGATGTCCAATTAATGAACCTTGTGTTCTCCAACGGCAGGTTTCGACACGTTACCGGCCCTATAGTTTCATAAACAACAGGTAGTTTCATCAGATCCGGTGTAATTAAATACCACATGGCTATGATATCCATACATTTCTGCTTCTCGTGTATCACTTGTTCATGACTCTGTAACATCCTGCAGAACCGGTTCAACATACAAAATTCCCAAAACACCCACTGACTCTCACTCACTACCTGTAACACCAGCAGCTATAAACAATGAGCAGACCTTTCATCACCATGTTGCATTAACGTCACTGCAGGTATGATGTAAGAGGTAATGTTTTCTGGTTTTACTGGCACTCAGATAAGATATATATATATATATATATATATATATATATATTGCTTCCGAGAATGTTACGCAACAAAGAGGAAAGAGGAAGACAAAATACAGGAAAAACCCTTCTTCTTATATTTAGCTGGTTATATATACATCTAAAAAATAAAGTATTTAACGGGTCAAATACTGTTAAAAGCGAGATGTCATTTCTTTATTATCCTAAATCAGTTTGAAGTGCTTTATGAATACTGCAGGGGCTGCGAGAGGTAATTTGCCAATAAATAATACAGTTTCAATTTTGTAATTAAGTTGGAATTGACGCTTAAATATTTATGATTACATATTTACATTTCAAAAAGCTGAACTAAGACAAAGCAATGGGATTTAAATGATGCATTATCCTTAATTTATCTGACCTGTTTTTGATCCACAACGTATCTTATCGTCCTATAGAACTGTTCTGTTTATAAACATATACTGTATATATATATATATATATATATATATATATATATATATATATATATATATATATACTTTATCTGAGTCCCGTGTTTTGATTGAAGGTTCGAGTGGGCCACAGAAGATTTTCAGATTTAAAGTTGTACACTACACTATACAAACTGTCACCTGAACTCCTTCTTTGCAAATGAGTGCATGACTGTTGTTACGTACTCTCTCACAGGCTAATTCTAGTTTCATGTGTCACATTATAAAGAGAGAACGGGGCAAGGGAGATGAAACAAACACAACCTTCATATTTCCACCATGTTTTGTTAATAGTTACTACCTGTTAAAGCAGAGGTTCTAACGTGTCGAGGCTAAATACAAATGTGTGGTTCTGCACTGCTAGCAAAGCATCGAAAGGTGTGCCACACAAAAATCAGACGATGAATCTACACCAAACGTCACAAAGACAAGAAAATATGACATTTGGGAACCAATGCGTTTTAAACTGGTGCTCTTTTAAGTAGGTCATCCTCCTTCGGCAATGGTACAGTGGTTTGTGACCGCCACCTACCGCTTATCTCGATGAACAAGCTCCTGATAATTGGATGGAAACGGGCATTCATTTGCATTTTCTTTTGCCAGTTGTCTAGAAATACAGTCATAATTCCAGATTCATTTGGTTGAAACCCAGCTAGCTTGCTGATGTTGCTGCTACACTCCTTTACAGTCAGTCCCCGGCTGCAACGACGAGCCGTACAGAGATGCCAAGAGCACCGACGCAGAAGACCTGAAAACACTGACCAATCAGAGCAGACTGGGGCTTTTTTTGAGAGGCTGGTCTTAAAGAGACAGGCGCTACATAATTTCATTGTACTAAG
This sequence comes from Echiichthys vipera, assembly GCF_963691815.1. NCBI lineage: Eukaryota > Metazoa > Chordata > Actinopteri > Perciformes > Trachinidae > Echiichthys > Echiichthys vipera. Next base: position 9,026,923 of record NC_139829.1, on the reverse strand, counting down.
TATAGTGACAATAAACACAATTCTGATTCTACAACAGAGCGTTTCAGACAGAGGGTGAATACAGGTCTATTCAGATGCACAATAGGTGAAAAATAATACATTCTTTGGACATTAAAGCATGTAAACATGTTCTAGTAAGAACCAAAATTGGCATAATACGGGACGTTTAAATATTATATTGAGCTAATCAATAACGACGGCAAAACTCATGGAGGCCTGAAACGAACAAAAGGCAGTAAAAGGTTATAAAACAAGTCAAACAATATAACATCAATAAATAATACAATAAGTTCAATTACAATGGAGTTTCTTTCAACTTTAAATCAGAGGAATTCAAATCAATCACAAAGATCCATAGAGAAATATATCTCCTGTTTATTAATAACTTTCTTCATCTTCAAAACTCATTAAGACAGAAATTATAAAACCGTATTTACACCTTGTTTGTTTTTGTTTTTTAACTTACAGCATGCCAGAGAGAATGAAGGACAATCATTTATTTTTACCCCCAAAACGCCTGTCGCTCCATTCGCTCTGTTCCCAAATTAAACTCAAGAAAAATGTAAAAAAAAGAAGATAACCACAATTACTGACGGTGTTCTGAAGTAAAAAAAAGAAAAGGATTCACAGAAATTCTCACACACACACACACACACACACACACACATACACACACACACACACACACACACACACACACACACACACACACACACACACACACACACACACACACACACACACACACACACACACACACACACACACACACACACACACACACACACACACACACACACACACACACACACACACACACACACACGATTTAAAACAGGTGAGGAAGGGGGAACACAAAACAAAACATTTCATCAAGAATGTCAGCCATAAAAATCTACAAAAACAATTCTTTGAAATGGGTGTGTGTCAAAAATTATCCCGGAATGAACACACACACGCACGCACGCACAGTCAGACAGACAGAGACAGACACAGACACGCACACAGAAATAATCCAGTACAGTCATTAAAAGACAGTGAAGGCAACAGAACGGTGAGTTAGCAAGTTCCTTTCAGAGGTGCTTCTGTGCAGACATGACGGCTGAATTAAACTAATAAAGCAGTGTCATGTTAACGAGTCAGCGAAGAGAACGTATGATTATGAAATCCTGGTCAGTAACAGTATTGCCACAGAAGCTACTGAGCCGGCAACTTTGGCAAAATTTTTGGGGAAAATACTGCTTTCCTTGCTAAAGTGCTTTCTTTTACAGAAGAGTCCGGGCTGTTTTATAACTTCCTCTAATCAAGCCCCTAAAAAACATTTAGAACAATGTGGAGTTCTTTTTAAACAATATATAAACAGAAACATTTCTTAGAAGCGGCGACAACAATATTGGTTGAGTTAAACATCACTGGGTTTTTCTCAAAAAAGGTCAAAAGATTAAACAGGTTTCTGGTGTTTTCTAAGATAAATGGTTATCTCCTACTGAACTGAGTAGTACAATATTTTGGAGATAGAGGAATACATATATTTATTATTTGGAGGGAAACCTTTTTCTATAGCTGTTATCAAGCAGCAGGTTGTATCTTCAAAGGTGTTTTCATGAGCTCACAGACAATAGACAATACTGTACCCACCCAGGAGAAACCACAGCCTCCCAAATGTTAGTGGAAACGTTTGGTTTGCAAGGTCACAAAAACACATTTTAAGATGAAATGTATGCGATATGTGAACGTAGCGTACGGAGTGCTGCTGTAATGCTAACAACAGTTCAGTACAATATTTATCTTTAGGACATGAGTTAAATGAATGTGGACATTAAGCCCTACAAAACATGTTGCTGCTTTTCAAAATGAAATAAATACTCCAATAAATAAATACTACAAGAAGTCGCAGGGACTTTGTTTGTTAGCTAGGTAGCTTAGCTAACTAGCTTATATTTATGTATTTATGTAGGTTAACACCCTCTGACCTTCAAAAATCAGTTTAAATGAATAAAAGATAATTATTATATATATTATTATATATCAGCAGAGAAACCACAAAACTCTGTGAACAATAGTTGACTGTGAAGAATTCCATTATTTCAAATTTTACGTTGGTTTTGTTGTTTTTATTCCTTTAGCCATAGGTGGTCACCCCAACATTAACCACCGAGAAAACAAAGGGAATTAGGTCACAAAACAGTGAACTGGTAAAAGCGTATAACTATCACTAATACGACAAACATTAGTGCATAACAAACGGGCATTTCATTTGTGATGTGACAGAATCACAGAGTAACATGTGGCGTACTAAAGTTACGGATGGGGCTATAGCCATTAGCAAGCTAACTGTTACGGGAGCTGTAATTGCTAACAGTCCAGTACCATATTTATCTTTATGACGTATGAATATGGACATTAAACCCTAGAAAACATGGTCGTGCTTTTCAAAATGAAAGAAATCCTCTGTAAGAAAATAAAGTTGCAGGGCCTCCATGTGTTAGCTAGCTAGCTAGTTAGATAACAAGCTTATATGTAGGTAGATAACCTCTCTCTGACCTTCGAAAGTCAGTTTTAATGACTAACAGACAGAATTATTAACTATGAAACTACCCCACAACACTGTGAGCAAAATCTGACTAAAGAATTTCATTATTTTAAATTGTATATGTTTTTTTTGTTTTACTCTTTTACATCAACCACCGAAAAAACAAAGATTAGGTCACAAAATAGTTAACTGATAAAACGGCATACCTATCATGAATATCACAATCACCAGTGCATAAAAAGGGGCATAGTTTTTATTCTTATCTACATTTAGCCCAGATTTCCATAATAGGCACTCAGTGCTGGGAACTGTAGCCTTGTCTTCACCCACCGAGGTTTAACTCAACCAATAATGTAACTAAAAATCCAGTCTGCTGTCATGTTAGTGTTGTGAAACTCGATAAGTGTAACTGTGAACATTAACATTAGAGAATAAATAGGACAGTACCACAGTGTATCTGAACTCAAACTGAAGTGTTTTAAGGCAGTGTGAGGCACACTGTGTTGATGTAAAGCAAGCTCAAAGTCCCTTCGAGCCTCCATAAAACCACTCGTCTAATTACTCTTACTCGATTATCACCGCTCATGTCTTTGGCAGAAAGTCGTCTCACACTCAAACACATGACATCAACTATATCTTTGACTACTTCGAGACCCTGGCTGACCGCTTCAAATGCTTTTAATGTGTCAATTTGTAGCTAAAATGTTCATGTATGGGGCTTTGAAATCATTTAAAATATTTTCTATGTGCTGCACCAGCCTGAAATTTGATGATTTTCTTGGTCTTCTCTTTAAAAAAAACCAGACACACACACACAAAACTTTAGGCTTTCCCTAGCATGAAAACCAGCAAAGTCATTCCAATTCATCTGAAAACAGAAATGAAATCATCCTCGGAGAATGAATATTTGCAGCAAAAGAGGGAACAAATGACGAGATGACCACACATTTCTGTACAACCACAACAGAGCTTCAGTAGTTTTACTTCCCACAGAATTTCACACCATTTCGTTGATTGACAGAAGCGGAATTTGGTGATTTCAAAAACTTGGTGAATCTGACGCCGTAGAAGAGTAAAGAAAGAAAAATCCACATTCAAAAACTCCAGAAAACCTCCAGTTTGTGATCATCTGTGTTTGAAATCCAAAGTTTCTTTTTGGGTGCATCCATTTCCCCTTAGCGTGAATCGTCTGATCCTACTCCTGATGTCCTACGTTTCCCAGAATCCCTTTGTCACAACATTTCGGAAAGCACATGGGAACTTGAGTTATGTGTATTAAGTGGAAGAAAAAAAACTAAAAACGTGTAGTGATACTGGGAGCAGAGATAAACCGATTAGCTGACCCGAATAAAATTAATCGGCAACTATTTTGATAATCGATCACTTTGAGTCATTTTATCAGTCAAAATGATCTGACTCCAGCTTCTTAAATGTGATTAGCTTCTGCTTTCTTTCCTCCTCTGCAACAGAAAACTGAATATGTTTGAGCTGTGGATAAAACAAAACATTTGAGGACGTCATCATTGACTTTGGGAACAACAGTTTTAAACATTTGATAGGCCAAACAACGAAACACATGGCTGCGATGCATTCTTGTAAATGTAGCTGGGAATCAATCTCTGAACGCCAAACATCATTCACAGGAATAACAAGACCGGGACACAGCCCATTCTCTTTGGTTGTAAAAACAAAAGCCTGATGTTGTACATCAATAAAAAATTAAACACCACTGTGGTCAACCAAAGAAAAATCTGCCAAAAGACACAAAATTTACGAGTTTTAGGAACGATTTTTCCTTTAAAATCTCCTCAGAAGGTACAGTAAAATATAAACTGGAGTGTGTGCATTTCCGTGAAAAACATGCATGGAGATAATCATAAAATGTACAACATTGTTTCCCTTAACGCAGACACAATTTGGCTGACGTCGGGGGGGAGGCTTAGCGGCGTATTTGGCTACAGAAATACAAACAACGATAAGGCGACACAGCCTTCCCCCCAGATCTGATTTACAAAAAAGGAAAACCCCAAACATTACCACTGAATGCAAAAACAACATTTACCATGTAAAATCTCACGAGGCACAAAAAAAAAAAAATCACATTTCTCGTCACCCCTAATTGACAATAATATATGTCCATGCATGCACGCACGCACGCACGCACACACACACATCGAACTCAATAAATAAAGTCTCAGATTTCTTAAAATATTTTCTAGTCAGAATGTGATCAAGATTCCCTCTTTTGGCTTCTGTTCCCACCAAGTCTGGTGAGGGCCATTTTGGTCGCACACACACACACGTACAGTAGAAAGTAGAAAAGGACTCGCCAAAGTCAAAGTGCTCTCAACCATCTACCACCTTTTGTGAAAACTGATTCCTACGCGACCTGCCTTTCCACATCAGTCATCAGTGAAACTAAAAATTGAGGCACAGGGGTGGAGGAAGAAAAAAAAAAAACATTTCACAGAGAGCAGGAGGAGGAGAGGGCCACAGTTGACATACCCTAAACAGTTAATTCAACACATTCATAATAATCATATTGATTGTCTTAATATACAGACTGGCTGTCTAAATCTCTTAACAACTCTGGGATAAAAGGCTCTGGGCTACTTTCTGCTTCTATCCAGGAAACAAGAAGGAAAAACATCATATATATATATATATACGTATATGTATACATATGTATATATACAGGTATTTTCATATAGAATCCAACCCAAACCCTCCCCCGAAAAAAAGAAAAGTCCTGTGTGTCCATCTCACACAGAATTCATCAATAAATATCTCACTATAAATTTCTACGGATCATATATTACTTTGTTTGAACTCCGCTGACATGCTTGGGGTCGTCTTTGTCTTCTAGCTGTATGGATGGTGAGGAGGGGGACGCAGGGCGCTACTCATGCGGCGGTGGGTTTGGTTTTGCAGATTGGACCGCACTTGCATGTATGCATGTTGGAAAAGAGGTTAGGAGGAGGAGGAGGGCGGAGTCTCCCTGAGTCTCTAAATAGGGACAGTGAATTGGAAGCACCACACACACATTTAAAAACACACACAGAGGAAGAAACTTGCGACTCGGCCTCTTGTCCAGACAAGCAGGTCCTTCAGATCTTTGTCGTCAGTTAAATATACATTAAGAGCATGTGCAAACACACACACAGATACTCCTTTATGTCGATAAACTACCATACATCAGTGTTGGGTTTAGTGTCTGCGTGTACGTGTGTGTTAAATCCTTGCATATTTAAACAATACGCACATGGCTTGTCTCTTTATGTCTTTATCACACACACACACACACACACACACACACACACACACACACACACACACACACACACACACACACACACACACACACACACACACACACACACACACACACACACACACACACACACACACACACACACACACACACACACACACACACACACACACACACACACACACACACACACACACACACACACACACACACCTCCCCCTCCCCCCCTCCTCCTCAGCATACATTCGAGCGGAGTAGTGCATGCGTGCAGACGCAGAGGAGCATGTACGGAGAGATTCAGATGCTGTTTTCCAGCTGGCTGTGGTGGTTGGCTGTGAGCGGTGAGTTCTGCTCGTTGAGGAGAAGAAGCGTCGTCTCGTCTGGTCCGTTCTCCGTAGGGGTGGAGTCCGTCCCCAGGTCTGTGATGGTGGTGTGGGCGGTGGCGGGTGGAGTGGTTTGATCCAGGTGGATCGTGTTGTGGCCGCTCTCCGGGGACTGGGGCGTGCTGTCCAGACGGGACGCCATCAGGCCGTTCTGGTACTGGGCCCGCGTGATCTGAAGGACATGGGGGAGTGAGGGGGTCAAAGCTATAATGGGACGTATTATGCTTTTCCTTGTTTTCTGTTATATATACAATGTAACAATGTTGGATGTTCATATTAAGCATATATTATTCCATCTGTTGTCTTTATAAGGTCATTTTGTCCAGGCGCGTTACGAGAGTGTTTACATTACGTACTCTGCTACATGTAGCTACATGTCCTAAAATGTACTCAGAATATGAAATAAAAGTTAATAACTTGTACTATAACTACATCACACTTTAAAAATCATTGATTTAGGTGCTTTGTCCTTGAAAAACTGAAATTCCATGAAAGATTAAAATGTTGGACCGACCTTGACAAACTGCAGGTCTGTTAGAGCTCGGACGTAGAAGTCGGGCGTGTACTGCTGCGAGGGGATGCTGTTGTTGAGCTGGCTGTTGCTGCCGCTGACGGACAGTGACTCCGTCCTGTCGGCTCCGCTCAGAGAGGCTGTGCGGTTCAACCCGCTGAGGTGGGACGGCGAACGAAACTCTGCACACACACACACACATACATACACAAACAAAAAAAGGTTATTAACAGCTTCTGAAAGACAAAATTAGGTTCTAAAAGATCTATCGGGCCGCCCTGCATAGGTAAATAAAAATAGGAAACACTTTTTATCACTATAGAAAGCTGCGGCGTAGACTTTACACTATTGTCTCAAAGCCATTCATAAATTAAAATGATGATGCAGAGGAACCTGGAGAGCACAAGATGCAGTGAGGCTTCAGTTGCAGGTTAATAATAATGATAAGTGTGACTTATTCATTAGTGACACACAAGGTATGATGAATGCACAAAATGACATTTAAAAGGCATTCATTCTGTGAGAGCAAGAGAAAGACAGAAAGGGCAAAAAAAGGAGTTAACGTTCAGTTATTTCAGACAAACTTATGACCGTCTGTACTGTACATACCCTTTGTTTCACTATCACTGCAGCCAACTAAAGCGTCACACACACAAAGGCGGTGACACACAAAATTTTCCAACAGCACAACAAGCAGTGACTCGTTGTTTGTGGGGATGATCCAACGCCAACATATTGAAGTATGAATGCCTTGGCGGTGAGTGACAACAACAACAACATGCACAAAGAGGAGAATAAACTAAACTGAATTACACTTTCCTTTAACCCTTCCCACATTCATAAGCAGTACATAAACATTTAATACATTGATTATAACACGCGATAATGTAGCTGTAAGCAGAATTTAACTCCTTTTGTGTAGGGCTGCAACCATTATTTTTAGTGTAGATTCATATTTTCTTTCAATTAGTCGTTTAGTTGTTTGTTCTGCAGTCCTCAAATCTCTTTGTGTCCGTCCAAAACTCAGAGATATTTAGTTTACTGTCATAGAGGAGGAACAAAACCATAAAATGTTAATATTTATGAAGCTGGAATCTGGCCTATTTTCTTGTAAAAATGACTCAAACTGATTACTCCATTATCAAAATAGTTGACAACTGATGCAGGTCTCCTCCTGTGGGCAGGCATAAGTGGAGGCCGGTGTATACACAGATAGTTATTGACAGTATAGTTAAATACAGCTGTGAGAGATGATTAACATTGATTAACACCCCAAAAACGTCCTTATATCTGCTTAAAACTATATAATACTGTTATAAAACATATTTAGAATTTTATATAGTGCTTATAAATTAGACATATAGAAGTTAAAGTAATGTGTTTCCATAAAGCTGTAATGTATAACCTTATTTTACTCAGGTTAATGCGCGATTGCATAATTTATTTCGTCCGTGACCCAACGAAGCAACATCCTGTACACAAATGTTTTTCCTTTTAACATCTGCAGGACATGTACCTGAGCTAGTACGATAAAATGTTATATAACATAGCATAACAGTATCTGTATTAATAGATTAGACTTTTGTCTTTTTTGGCACTTTTAAAAAGAATACCCAGTAGCTAAACTGATCCAAGGCACTGCAGAATTATTGTTGTGTAAATAAATGTTTTAGCTTTTTAGCAACGGAAACCTTAAAATTACATTGGGCGTTAAGGTGTTAAAGAGCCGAAATATGAAAAAGAAATCGACTTTGTTTATCTCCCTTTGGGGATTTTAAAAGGACATCATTTGAAAACCTTTTCGATCAAAACAGATGACAAATCTTCCAGCAGGTTTCTTTCACTGCAGAACTCTTAGTCACAGTTTCTTGATCATAATAACACTTAATAATAGAAAAGACCTGCTAGTTATTTTCCACCTCGGCTCCAACACACTGTAACCACTCTGACTAACATTCCTATGTGTCAACCGGCTGACAGCGTTTTGATTTTAGCATGCATGTTTCATCCAAATGCGCGCACACACACACACACACACACACACACACACACACACACACACACACACACACACACACACACACACACACACACACACACACACACACACACACACACACACACACACACACACACACACACACACACACACACACACACACACACACACACACACACACACACACACACACACACACACACACACACACACACACACACACACACACACACACACACACACACACACACACACACACACACACACACACACACACACACACACACACACACACACACACACACAAATCATGCTCTTTACCAGCAGTTGTGTGTTATTACCAGTAGGTGTGAGTCTTCCAGCAGGGGACCTCAGTGAGTCATAGGAAACTGTTTTACCTGGACACGTCAACTGCGTTAGCTTTCAAGGAATTAAAACTAGCTGGTTATCTACGGCTAATGCTCTAGTTAGTGGTTAGATTTCACTTAGTCATGGGACAATATTTATTATGTTGATATTCAAGACAGTAACTCTTAAGATCCAGCTGACAACTTTTCTTTATTTAGATCTAAAACCATGCCTAACCATTCCTACAATATTTAGGATTAGCATTAGTTGTTTATGTTGTGAAAACTTTAATAAGATACAAAAAAGAAATAAATAAATCAAATCGAGGTCCAATTTGTTGTTTACGTCAGAGAGTGCAGAGAAAAGTATTTATTCTGATGGCATGTGCAATACTGGCCAATCTGCATTTTACGATCTGTAGCCAAGAGATTCTGTGTTGATATTGTGCCTGTCTAATATTTAATGTATGTAAATATCATTGTATTCTCCTGGAAATTTGAGGTTGGTGTCTTGTCAAGTGGTGTTTTTATATTATTATCATTAATGGTTATGTGTCTCACTCACTAACTCACTCAGAAAAAATTTCCCCAAGGGGAAAAATAAGTAATAAATGATCTGTCTATAAAAAAGTGAAGCCAAAATATCAACAATACAAGCGCCGCTATGGTGTAACTTTGCAACTAGATTCCGCACGGTAGTGATCGGACGGTGGAGCCACGTCAGTTGTGAGTGGATCACAGCTGTCAATCAAGACGTTTCACCCTGTTTAGCATCAAATAGCTAATTACAACTGAAATTATCTTAAAAATACACTTGAGCAAACTTTAGTGTGTTGAAAAACGACCTACATCAACAGAAAGCATCTTGAGGAAATATTTATGGGAGGTGTACTTTGACTTGTCCCATTCGCCGACATGGAAAGGGCGGGACTTGTGACCTATACCGCAGCTGGCCACCAGGGGTGAAACCAGATGCTTTGGTTTCACTTTTGGGGAGCCGTCAAATTGTCCATCTTTATTTACAGTCTCTGGTACACATTAAAAACTTTGACACATGGCTCCTTGATTTGACCATTTTCACAGTTTCAGTCGTAAACGGACGTAACCAAAACAGATATTTACATAAACGTCCCTGTGATATGAAAAGATCATATTCCAGCTTTTATTTTGAAATGTTGATGGAAGCTATAGTTTGAGTTCAGAGAAAATCTAAAGAAAAAGATGTATATTTTATCCACATTTCTGTCTTAAAGCTTATAGAAAAGTTACCCACTGGATCTTCAAGACTCTTTTTTGGTGCTCGCAGAGCGTGTTAGTGTTAAAAATGAAAGTGGACCCAATTCCAAATAACACTCCGACCCGAATCCCACGTTTTATAATGAAAAGACAATTATCTCGAGGAGTAGTGGGATTACATTTGGAACTGGGCATTTGGGATTAAGTAAAAGGTGCTCTAAAAGTCTACAATCATTCTCAGCAATCAATGCCCTTTAAGGCTTGAAAACCAAAACTACACCATAAAAATGAGGGATAGGACAACAACAACAACCAACAATCCCAGTCTGCGTCTCTAAAGCTCGTCCTCTCCTTCATTGACTGATTTTACAGTTACAGTGATCTTAAACCTTCCTACTGCCCTCAAATAAACAGGAGCGCATCTATTTTCCCAGGGTCCGACGTCCCCCAGCCCAATAAGTAGATCTTTCAAAGAGTTTTCTGTTCTCAGTGATGTTTTTTCCCTTTGATCAAATGTTCAGTGTTTGTTTTCTCCTGACCCACCTACAGCAGATTAGGGTTACCACGCATCACCAATCAGTCGAGTTACAGGCATCTGGGGCCAAATTCACAAAATATTTGATCTTAGCGCTAAGAGTTCTCCTAAGGAGCACTAAAAAAAAATCTTAGTTCAGAGTCATTCCTTCAAACCCAGTCCCAAAGCCTCTGAGAGCAGAGTGGGAGGGACTCCTCAGCTAAGACTAGAGGGTGGGGTCGACCTTGTTGCTATGGATGACATCATATTCATCCCTTATATGCCCACAGTGATTGGCTGAGAGGAAATGACAGAAACACTTCAATGAGGAAGTGAATGAACTGCAGAACTATGTGTGGTCTGGATAGGACCTTTATCATCTGGAGCAAAATCCTCCTGACCAGATGACTTAGATCGTCTGCGCTGCACAGCTGCATTTTATTCCCGTGGTCAAACAGCAGAGAGTTGTACCATCTTTAATCTGCGGTGATATTGGTGGTTTTTATTGGTTGTTGATGTAATGGCATCCCTGACCAACTCTACCACGTTCATAATGCCATCTCCATTGAGGCAATGCCGTTTTAAAAGCTCACTATCATTGAATCTCTCCAAATGTTGACTGCAGCAGCCGTGTTAGCTCCTTCTCATTTACTCTGAGTGACTCAGGAGTCCTCCTGAGGAATCCTACTTTTTATAGATTAAGGAGCTACTTTTAGCACTAAAATGCTTTGTGAGTCCTAAAATTAGGAGTGAAACGACCCTTATTTTTAAGAGTTACTCCTAAATCAGCAAGTAAAGACCTACTCTGAGCCTTAAGATGTTTTGTGAATACGGCCCCAGGTCTCAGTCGACTAAGTTTTCCTTAGTCGAATAGTAATTTTTCATGCTGAATGACTTATTACCAAGAAGTTTATAGACACATCTCTGGAAAACATTTAAAGCAGTGCGTTTGCATGATTCCTCAGTTTTACAGATCAATCGATTAAATCAAGTAATTGAATAGTCGACAACTGATCTTATACTCACCTACACTCTCAAATGGACCACTTTTCCTAGACTTTAGACACGGATATCTCCACAGTGGTTGAACAGCTTTACACTTCAAACTGCATTTGAAACATCCATCCTCCCTCTTTTTTTTGCAGTTGAACTGATAAGATAGAACTCACCAATCTCTTGCAATAAGGACCCTGAGAACAAAAGACCCTTGGAAGAAACCATCTGAAGCTATCAGGTTGATGCTGCACAGAGCGGACAGCTTAACCCCTCAAGGGGCTTTAAGTCTCATCTGGGTGTCTCATGATGTTGTCCCATCCTTCTGCATTTTATCTTAGAGGTGCCATGTGATCATTTTCTGTCCCCAAGTGCCCCGCCAGTTTAAGAACAGTGCTGACGTTGTTAGATAAGCTCTTTGATCAACTTTCTTACATCGCAACGACGCGATCGGGGCCTCTTTTAACCTCTCTGTACTTCTGTCCTCTCCTTTACAGCTCTTCTGTTCCTGTGTCTTCAAATACAACCTTGATTTTCCAACCCCCGAGTCTCCACAGAATCCTAACTTAATCTCTTTATCATTTAATCACTCTAAAAACCACCTGTTTCCCTAATGTACTCTCCTTCCTGCACCATTTCTCATTACACAAACACTATTCATAGCTCAAATTTCAAAGACCTCAAGTTGTTGTGCACATCTACAATTAAACAAAGGCGAACTGAAATTGCCTCCATAAAGCTCTCCCAGACCGTTCCCCGCACGGGAAATACAGATGTTTGACTCTTTTTTTGAAGTCAGAGTCAATATTAATATTGAATATATTCTGTTTAATATCATGGAAGACTGATACCCAGCAGACGTTCACATTTCAGAAGCTAAATACAGAAACTTAAATGAATCAATTGAGTAAACGTGCAACATTTCAAAGCTGAAAAATAAACTTGTGAGCGCTCTCTACTGGACAAAGTATTTAATGCAGTGTTCCTACACCTTTTCAAAGTCAAATTCAAGCACTTTTCAAGCATTTCGATGTGCATTTTCCAAGCTTTACCAGCACCTTACAGCTGCGGTAAATTACATACATAGTATACTAATTATTGCACTTATCACATTAAAATAGACGTTACTGTGCCATCAACAACATGTTACATGACAAAATTCAACAAAACGTTGACAAATTAAAAGGAAACCACAGCAAAAAGTAGATCATCATCACAGCGCCTTCGACCACAGCCTCCTCGTGACAAAGAGAATTTAAATTTGTGTTTTAACGCTGACCTACACCTACATGTGTCTGCTAAGAATAAACGGACTCGCCACCTCCTCGCTGCATCTTACTCAACTGCACAGTGCTGCAAAACTCGTGCAAATAAAGCCGTGACTAAATAAAACCAGGTGTTCATGAAGTTGTGCCTTAGTTGAACAAAGAGCTTATGTGCCAAAAAGAAACGTCGCTGTCGTATTGGAACTCTTTTGTGTCCGTAGAGGATCAAATCTACTTTATCAGACGTTATATTTACCCTTTGACAGATTTTTAAGGCGACAAAACATTTTCAAGAATGGTGATTCAAGAGCCAGGCGTGCCCACCCGTCCACCCGTCTTCCCCCCAAACCCCCCGCCCGTCCTCGGTGTTAAATGGACCCAGACATGCCGGAGTTTACCTGGCAACCGAGAGAACAGAGAAAACCTCTTAAAGGGGAGGTGGCGAGGACGAGGAGCAGCCACTGAGAGGAGAGAAGGAAGGAGGAAAGAGGAGGAGGAGGTGATCGATGGGACAGAGGGAGGAGGAGGGTGAAGGAAGGGAAAGTGAGTGACAGTAGTGGGAGACAGATCCGGACTGGACGAGGAGGACGTGCAAAACCACAAAAGACAAACAGGAACATCACAGATTATACTGCACACTGACGACAGCAGGGTTTGATCCAACAGATGTTAGATGCGAATGAAGATGCTGAGGAGGAAAATGATTGGACCCTTCACAATGTGTAAAATTCATACACTTTGAAGACACTACAGGGGAACAGGGGAAAATAATTACTAATAGATATAAACATGAAACTTCCTCAGTTCACTATTTGCGTGAAGACATTTATTTATTTGTATTACAAGTTTTCTGAAATGTCAAGTTTAAATATGCAAACCAGGCATTATCTATTAGGGCTAGGTGATAATTAAATATGATCATTTATCCTCTTTCAATGAAACTGAATCGTTATCGAATCGAGACACGGTGACGCACAATCACATCATCTCAATTGCCAATAACAAGCTGACGTCCTGTCCAGGGTGTGCCCCGACCTCGACCCCGGGATAAGCGGTTGAAGATGAATGAATGAATGAAAGCTTATTAATGCAGACTTCTAAGAACGATATTATTTGAACTGTAGCTGAGGTAATAAAGTAAGCAGTTTTGGTTTTATAATCAAAACAATGACTTAAAAAATGTATTTCTTTTATTTCTTTACATACTTGCACGTTACATGGTCTGTACACCTTTTCAAAGCTCAAATTCAAGCCCTTTAAAAGTCTATTTTCAAGCTTTTCAAGCACCCTACAGTCACAGTAAACTCCATATTTCTACAAATACACACATGATTTGTTTAAAATTTTTTTTAGGAAGATTTAATTTCTGTGTTTGTAAATTCAAAGAAGCAATAAGCGGAAACGCATTATTTCTAGACTGAAGGAATTTAAAAATCGCAGTTAATTTCAACTGGAATACAGGATGACGTCCAACACCCGCTGGCAGAGGCAGAGGGAGGTGGGGCTGATGGCACACTGTTTTGGGTCTACATGCAGTGCTCAACAGCAAATCTAGCAGTGAAATTATTTAACTTTTTGCTCCTTAAAATATAAAAATTTATATTCTATAGTGTTTTGGTGTGAAAGAAATGCAGTTACAACTTCAAGCATCTTCAAGCACTTTATCCAAATTTCCATCACCTTGAAACACAACATTAAATTCAAGCATTTTCAAGGATTTCAAGCACCCGTACAAACCCTGAAGTTATGTTTATCATGTACTTTAAGTTTTTGAAAGCATAAGAAAATACTTTGTTCTTGTGATTTTTTCATTTCACACAAAAATAAACAGGCAAATGCAAAATAACAAGTGCATGACAAAACAATGCCTGTAGTGTCTCAACTAAATAAAATAAACAGACTTGACTCTCCACACGAAGAGCCCATACACTGTTTCATGTGAGCTGATGTAATGTGGGAGGACATGCGTAAAAGTGACCACCTTCACGCCCACCAGCAGATGGGGCTGTTTAACCGGGCGTTTCTCCACTGTCTCTCTATGAGCGTTAATCAATGTTTAATCTGCAGCAATGATTTATCAATCACAGCCACAATGTTTTAATACACTGTGATAAAATGTCCTGCTAAGAGATGACATCTTTTGGGCAGAATATTATATTCGCTTTTTTTAAAAAAGAAACAAGGAAGTGATGCTGCAGAATGTGTAAATGTGTTTTTCATGCTGGTGAAAGAGATATTTTATTGTTATGTTTTGTGAATGGGGTTAAAATAACCTAGAAATTATCCACAGTACGTGAACTGCTTTGTGTCCTTTAATGATTATGAATAATTATTCCCAAGAATTAACAGAATTACTGATGTTCAGCAAAAAAAAAAGAAAAATCTGTTTACTACAAATGTTTTAACTGAACTAAATAAACACTGATGACGTCTGTTTCCACTAGGTGGCATCAGACGCTTTTAAACCTGAGAACTTACACTGAAAATGTTAATTTAACCTTTGTAGATTAATACTGCACTCATAATTAATTAGAGGAGAGGAGAGAGAGAAACAAGGGAGGAGAGGAGAAAACAAGGGAGGAGATGAGAGGAGGCTTTCGACTCACCCAGCGTGGGAGCATTGAGCGCCATGACACCGTAGAAGGAGAAGGGTCCAGTTTCAAACTTCATGTTCTCGTTGCCGGCCTCCACCTCCACTCGTCCCTGAGAGAAAGAAACATGGAGGAAATTACAGCTGCGACAGTAACGACAACATTAATTTATTACAGGAGGGATTTACTCTCAACACGTTTACATGTTTGCGTTTATTTTACAGCAAATGTGTTGAAACATCAGGAGGTAAAATCCCTATACTTCATTATACTTCATATTCTCTATATTTACTACAAAGTTGATCTTATTTGTATCAGAAGCTGTTGAGTAATCAGCATCACATCCTCACATCAATCACAACAGAACTGCTGCAAACTATTTTATTATCACTGAAGAAGGGGAGGAGAGGAGAGGAGGAGGGAACAAGGGAGGAGAGGAGAGGAGGAGGGAACAAGGGAGGAGAGGAGGAGGGAACAAGGGAGGAGAGTAGGAAACAAGGGAGGAGAGGAGGAACAAGGGAGGAGAGGAGAGAAGGGGGGAACAAGGGAGGAGAGGAGAGGAGGAGGGAAGAAGGGAGGAGAGGAGAGGAGGAGGGAACAAGGGAGGAGAGGAGAGAAGGAGGAAACAAGGGAGGAGAGGAGGAAACAAGGGAGGAGAGGAGAGGAGGAGGGAACAAGTGAGGAGAGGAGGAAACAAGTGAGGAGAGGAGAGGAGAGGAGAGGAGATAAGGAGAAGGAAACAAGTGAGGAGAGGAGGAAACAAATGAGGATAGGAGAAGAGGAGGGAACCAGTGAGGAGGGGAGGAAAAAAGGGAGGAGAGGAGAGGAGGGGGGAACAAGGAAGGAATGGAGGAAACAAGGGAGGAGAGGAGGAGGGAACAAGGGAGGAGAGTAGGAAAAAGGGAGAAAAGGAGAGGAGGAAACAAGTGAGGAGAGGAGGAAGGAACAAGGGAGAGGAGGAAAGAAGGGAGGAGAGGAGAGGAGGAGGGAACAAGGAAGGAATGGAGGAAACAAGGGAGGAGAGGAGGAACAAGGGAGGAGAGTAGGAAACGAGGGAGGAGAGGAGATGAGGAGGGAACAAGTGAGGAGAGGAGGAGGGAACAAGGGAGGAGAGGAGGAAACAAGGGAGGAGAGGAGAGGAGGAGGGAACAAGTGAGGAGAGGAGGAAACAAGTGAGGAGAGGAGAGAAGAGGAGGAGACAAGTGAGGATAGGAGAGGAGGAGGGAACAAGTGAGGAGAGTAGGAAAAAAGAGAGAAAAGAAGAGGAGGAAGCAAGTGAGGAGAGGAGGAGGGAACATGTGAGGAGAGGAAACAAGGGAGGAGAGGAGAGGAGGAGGGAACAAGTGAGGAGAGTAGGAAAAAAGGGAGAAAAGGAGAGGAGGAAGCAAGTGAGGAGAGGAGGGAACACGTGAGGAGAGGAAACAAGGGAGGAGATAGGAGATTATCAATTAATCTGCATATTAATTGTTGTTTATGTCAAACCCCAAATAAATTCAGTTCACAAGCATCAAATCCTGACAATTTTTCTTTAAAAAAAGACTAAAGACTAAAAGGATGACATAAAATAGCTGCAGATAAATGCTCTGACTAATCATTGCAGCTAAAAGCACTGCCACTGCCTTGTTAGTAACCCTGACCATTCAGTTTGTACGGCGTTACCGTGTTAGGCCTCTAGAGGGCGGTATGATCACGGCAAAAACAAGATGGCGTACAGTAATCATTAGTGATTGTTCTCCGGAGAGGCTCTGCATCATTTGGTGGGAGGAAACATGTTTACTTTGGCCACGATCACACACTCGGGTTTCACGTGTTTAAAAAAAGAGACGTGACTGCAGATGCACGGTGTGAAGCAGAAGAGGAGAAGAGGGAGGTGAAACGACAGTCAGAGAGGGGGAGATGGGGGTACAGAAGGGGGTTAAGGAGGCCTCTGTGTTAATATAGTGAGTTGGCCTGAATCGGCCTGCTGGAATGTGTGAACTGCAGCAACAACACGGCACAGTTAATCCACACTGTCATCCCTCCTTCCCTCCATCACTGCATCATCCCACCCTCCCCTCCTCCTCCCCTCCTCCACACACAAAGCAGAACAGGTGGTAAAATAAAAGAGAGACAAAAAAAGAACGCACAGAGCTCGCTGTATCGAAGAGTGGCGCGAAGAGTGGCGACTGAGATCTTTAATTCCAGAGTGTCAGAGTTTAGTAATTCCAACACGAGTTACTCCTCTGCAAGAGAATTGAGATCACGATTATCATGATAAGTGTTGGGTTTTTTTTCTTCTGCAAGCAAAACAAATTCATCTTTTGCATTTCTTTGCCCTACAAAGAAACAAAGCAGGACTTACAATAAACAACATTCAAATTCCAACTCGGTCAACAACATACCGCCACATAAACAACTATTTATTTTTGTCTTTTTGTCTTTGGCGTTGTATCTGAAACAAATGCCCGTGCACACGCGAGGAAAGGCACCAATGCACGGGCAGCGTTGTTTGGCTACGGTTCGAACTTTAACACCAATATTTATATATCACTTACAAATATTATAAATGTAACAGTATTTATTTTGGGGTGCACATTCAGCTGTTTGCCACTGATGGCAACCAAAAGCCAAAAATTGGTTGCCAGTTTCTCAAAATGGTTTCCAATGGCAACCCTGCAAGTGTTTGCGTGGAGCCCTGAATGTCTGTGTGCAACAATCGTTGTCTTTCAGAAATGAGATTGCAATCTTTTAACGATGAATGTTGAGCACAAACTCTACAAATGGGGGTTTGTTTTTTTTACAAAGTCATCCTGTCCACTCGGCGCAGAGATGACTCAGGCACAGTTTGTGCACACGCCACAGATCCTCCTCCCCTTCACGCATGTTACAATATCACAGGCACACGCCTCAAGCTAGGCATACGCTAAATGACGTAAGCAGTTGCTATCTATGAGTGAGTTAGCCAGCCTACCTCCATGTAGCATGTACCCCACGCTGTTTATCGATGAGAGAAGACACAGGCGCGTTCACAGGAATCTGGTGCACGCGCACTGACGAGCACTTGATTGGAGAGAGCGGAGGAGCTCGGTGGTAGTGGGGGAGGGGCGTGAGATTTGTAAACATTCAAAATTTGACCGAGTCAACTAGATCTGCCAGACTTTCGGACTGCAGCTTTAATATGTGAAATATATAAGTCTTCAAATCAATTTAATTTACGGTGATATAAAACAGAGACAATGAGCAAACTCACACATTTGAGAAGCTGGAGCCAATACCTGCTTGCTTAACAAATGCCTGATTATCAAAATCAAAAGGCTTAAAAAACTGCTAAAAAAGAATCTTTAAAAAACGAATAAAATCAGCACATCAGTTAATTGACAAATCAAATTAAGCAGCTTGTTAATTGTAGCAGCCTGTCTAAAATATATATATATATATATATATATATATATATATATATATACTGTATAATGCTGCTACCAGAGCAAAAACAAAAGTCCCATAAGGAGTTTGTTGTGCACTGTCATACCTTTAGGGCTTTGTCCACTTGCTCACATACATGTTTGTTCTCTTTCAGGCTTCTGCTTTCTGTTCTCCTTTGTGTTTCTTGAACACACTTTGGTGTTATAAGACTATTAACATATTTCCAATTTAAAGGGGAATTAAGGCATTTTTCAACCTGGACCATATTTTATTAGGGCATTTTTGAAATTGGTCCAGCATTAAGTGCGAGTGCTGCAGCTGCACACCAGGCTGCAACGGAATCAAACGGGGCCAAAGTGATCGCCACTATACATCCACTTAAATGCTTGTTTTTGTCAGTGAGTGAGAGAGTGTCAGACTCATTTTGTTGTTTTAAATGTATGACTATATTATGGAGAGATGGTGAAGTCTCGTTCTGAAATCTTGTAATGTGACATGTTGCCAGAAGAAAGTGGTGTGACACATGAGTGGGCGAGAGAGAAGCGCTGGAGAGTTTGTTGTGATGAGTAGCTAAAAGAGTTTTAATAAAAACAATGGTTTGCATTTCTGAAACTGTGTCAAAACAATGTGGAGCTATTTCACGCAGACTTCATAGGCTTACGTTCCCTTTGAATACCGACAGGCTGAAGTCGTGGTGAGTTCGGGATCCAACACTCGGGATACAATGAACCTTGCAGATGACGACTGCCAGCCAAAGAGGAGAAGAAATCCTCCCATAGGCACATTTTTCCTGAAGAAAACTGCAGTTCCAAGAACAGAGGCAGGCTAAAACTATTTGCTAAAGTTGATGTGTTGACCTGCATCAGTGGCTACACACAAAGGTATTGCAGGAGACCAATGTGTGTGGAGATACTTATTTATTATTATTATTATATTCAGGAATGCCTTTGCTGCAACGCACCGGTCCAAATTCATCCAATAACACACTTTCACACCTGCTCAACGCCGCCACAGGCTTCTTCTTCTAAGCACTTTGGGCGCTGAGTAATCAGAGGTCGAATGCCTTGCTCAAGGACAACTTGCTGCTGAAAGGGAAGCATGCAATACATGCAAACCTCCTCTGTCTTCTAAAATAAACCAAAATAACCAACCACGTCTATCCAGTACCTCGGCCTACAAATGTTTCTTTCATACTCTGTTTCTCTAAAGTATGTGCGCTTTCCAGCAGCGTAACGTCTTTATTTGACACTGAATCCGGAGGTTAAAGCTTGTTGCTCTGTCGCCTGCTTTCTTCCACTTAAGGTATATCAGCAGATTTGGAAAGATGCTAATCCCCTGTCAACATATGGTCAACTCTTATGTATGTGAGCGTCGGCCGGGGTCGAATACTTGGCCTGCAGCACGTGCACATACACAAAAAACTCATACATGCCTCACGAGTTTGCACAAGGCTGACTCTGGGCGATTCGCAGCCGTCCCTCCTGCTGCCTGGCTGGTGTTTAATTTAAAAAGGGAGGCACGAGGGAGGGAGGAGAGAAAGAATAGAAACAGGGGGGAGGCGGAGGACAAGAGTGAGAGGTGTAAAGCCTGCCGGTGCTCCGGTCAGACCCGTTTTCCCAGATCTGCACTGGTGGTACAGCTTGCCAACATCCTGCACAAACATAAAGCTTTTATTTATCAAAATATGCCATGGGTGGGTCACCTCTGATATTGTATGACAGAAAATCAACTCTGGTCACAGGCTTTTAGCACTTTTTCCCCCTCATGTTTCATATGAGAAAACAACTGTGGAGTGTGCAGGAGAATTTCACCTCTGTGCCTCTGCAGTCAACAAACCTGCTTCAAATGTGAATTATAAGAGCGGGCGCACATTTAATGATGTAAGATGATGAACAAGTGAGTGCTGGTAGACGACAGCAGGCTAAGAAACACTTGCTCAACACTAATTTGTGATTAATGTTCATTCCGAATAGAAAAACACACACAAACTTCCTGAAAAAGCAATTTATGCAGTTATACTAACCTTTTTATGAGAAGCATTTAAAGAGAAACAGTTATTAACAGTTTAAAAGGGGTTTAAATTAAACTAAATGCTTCTTAACACCCTGTAGGAGTCAACTCATTTGTTCAACATTATTATTTGGGGGGTATTCTGCTATGAATATGGTATAACAAAGAACAAAAATAGTTTAATTAATTACTGGCTTTAAACTTAAAGCTTCGGCTTCTTACTACGAGCAAACAAAGAATTATCAGAATTAACAGAATTATTGTTTTTGTCTTTTTATTTATTAAGGTGGCAGTAAAGGAAGGATCTGTTAAGTTCTGTTAAATTGCCTTTTCTGTATTGTTTTTATATATATTTACATTTTGGCCACCAGATTTAGGGGGTTCTTGGTCCCTATATTAACGTGTATCCCGGGGCAACTATTTTGTAAATCGATTATTTAATTAAATGTCTTTTTTCATTTGAAAATGGCAAAGAAATGCTGTTCTCAGGCACACATTGAAATGAGTATATTTTAGTTTTTGACTGATAAAACAAGACATCTGAAGCCTTGGACAATTTTCCCTATTTTCCGACATATTATAATCTGCAGATAAATCGATAATGAAAATAATAAACAAATGAAACAAGAAGACACAGAATATACACTGTACTTTAAAACAGTGTGTAAGAATACAACTTTTACGAGCTTAAAGCTACCTAAAAGGGTCTCTTACTCATTTCTATCTCAGCTTTAAGTTCAACAGGAGTGAGTTCCTGTTTGTGTGTTTTTGCAAAGACACGCGTGGAGGATCTGCGCTGTAGGTGGGTCCAAAGTTCAAGTCGCTTGATTGTGACTCATAAAACAACGTGAGCATGAACTCTGTGTCCCTGCTCAAGTCTCCATCCATCAAACTGACACATATCAAAGCGCTGATGTATCGATGTTATCACAACAGCTCTCTTCGTGACCCTGAGTGGTATTAACTAGGCACATTTTTTCACGGGTAAAGGTAAATAATACAACAGCTAGAAGAGTCTGGAAAGTAAACATCCCTTCACTGTAAAGCAGCTTTTAAAACCAGGAAAACACAAGACCGAAAACCTAAGTCGATATCTAGTCTCGTATCACGATATTCATGTTATGTTAATACATAAATTGGCAAACATCATCAAGTGTAATTCATGACACAAATCAAAAGAGATTAAAAAATGATTTTTTTCTATTATTTATTATTTTATTTTTCATTGCTATAAGCACTGTTCTTCTTGCGTGCCACCTTTTTATGTTTTTAATGTAAAGCACTTTAAGCTAGCATTTTGTGATAACATTTTGTTGTTCTAATTATCTTATAATATATATTGTTAACAAAAATAAGGTCCCATTGTGGTCTACCGGAAGAGGAGGGACTTGACCTCGCTATACTGATTGTACCTAGTGTGTGTGTGTGTGTGTGTGTGTGTGTGTGTGTGTGTGTGTGTGTGTGTGTGTGTGTGTGTGTGTGTGTGTGTGTGTGTGTGTGTGTGTGTGTGTGTGTGTGTGTGTGTGTGTGTGTGTGTTCGTGTGTGTGTGTGTGTGTGTGTGTGTGTGGCTGTGACAAGCCCCTGCAGAGGTCTAGTGAGGAAACACAGTCACAGGTTTGTTAATAACTTATAACAAAACCAGTAGGGGGCCCCTCCTGAAACCACACACACAAACACATTTGTATGTATTGTATTTTATATGCACAGTTCTCTTAGTTTTGTACTGATGTTGATGTAAAGCACTTTGTAACCTGTGTTAAAAAAGCTTTACTGACTATACACCTCCAGAGTATGAGTGTGTGCTACCAGATTCAGTGTTTAGTGATTTGTGACCGTGTGTTTGTCATAAAATGAACCGCTGACTGTTAATGGTTGGTGTCAAAGTGAACAGTTTGTGCAATGACACACACACACACACACACACACACACACACACACACACACACACACACACACACACACACACACACACACACACACACACACACACACACACACACACACACACACACACACACACACACACACACACACACACACACACACACACACACACACACACACACACACACACACACACACACACACACACACACACACACACACACACACACACACACACACACACACACACACACACACACACACACACACACACACACACACACACATCCGTGGTTTGAGGTCAAACATGATTAAGTCCAGAAATATTTCTTATCCTCACAGGACTGACATTTTTCCAGCTCTTGTCCACAACAGGAAGAGTTGCTCACAAATATGTGGTGATGTATTTATCCTGGAATGCAGCAACAGCGATCGACGAGCGCAGACAGAATCAATAATCAGTAATATTTGATCAACTGTTTGACTCCAGCTTCTTTCTCCGTTTCATCTTGTTATAAGTGTAGAAACTTTTGGGATTAGTCACAAAATCAACAGTCTAGCATCATTTTATTACTGAAGACTGAATGCCAATTAATGGATAAAAAAAGAAGATATGCTAAAAAAAAAAGCTGGTGGGCAATAAATAAACCTGAATTTCACCTGGCGAAGGTCCACGTATAAGATTGTATTTTTCTCCAGAAGTCTTCTGTTATTTCACACAATACACATGCAAACAGGAAATCAAAGGAAAGGCGCTCAGTGGAGTTTGGGGGACACCTCTCAAGCTGCCAGTCCACCTCCACACTTGATCCGTACGTGGGACTTCAACCGGTGACCCTGCAGTTCCCAAGCCAAGTCCTTCCAGACTGAGCCACTTGGCGCAACATTCAAACATGTTCTTGCAGATGTTGACAAAGCGACTACAACACTCCTGATTAGATATCTGGTCTGAACATCATTCCCTCATTTGATCCAGGCTTGATCTCTCGCCCATACGTTTCCAGAAGCTGAAACAACAGTGATCTAACTGTGTCTGAGTAGACCAGCCGTGTTCTGGGAGAAAAACAGAGCATCTTTATAGACAAATGAATCACGCTGGGCATAAACAAACAGACTGTCTGCAGACAGTGAGGATCACCAGCAGGAAAACGCACGCAAACATACACATACTATAAAAGGAGGGTAACGAGGACATTGAATTATCTGGATCTGAGATCTTTAGTTCCCATGAAGCTACCGGACTCCCACAAATCAGACATAATGCAAAAAAATATTACAAACTAATATGTAAGTGCAGCCAGCGTTACATTTCCAACAGTGTTGTATGGGAGCATTCATGGTTCCTGTTTAAGAGTCCTCCATTAACTGAAGTATTTTGCTTGCTTCTTTTTGCATTATTAAGCACCTCTCGTTTTTACAGACACACCCTGAACACCTCGACTCAGAACCACAGACTGTATAATAGAGATGAACGTATTTAATGTGACATCACCCGGTGGTTTGTCGACTACCGTTTTTAAGCCAGGAAATTGCATTTTGGCGGTCTTCATCTTGTTTTATGGAAACTGGATGTGACCATATTTGGACAAAAGGGCGGCGCTGGGGAGGAGGGTTAAGTGGCGTCAGGCTATGTTTCGCTGTCATTTCTATTTCGCTGCGCTGAGCTGAGCTACATACTAAAGAGAGAAACTGGCATGTTTTTTAACCAGTTAACGCCACTCATCCGGTGGACTAATGCTGCCGGTTGAAGTGGGAGCTTCAGTCGCTGGCGCCTTTTGCTGCTAGCTAACGTTAGCTTTGTTAGCAAGGTGCAACCGAACCCTGATCGCGCTGAACGCATCCACAATGTTACAATGAACTGGGATGAAGTGAAACCACACTGTGAGAGGGTCAAAGTCCTCAGAAAACAACACAGACAACACCCAAAAACAAGTTCACATCTATTGTAATGGACACAGTGTTGCGTATATGAATTAGTTAGCCTAATGGTAGCCACGCCCAAAATCATCACCTGCTTTATCGTCTATTTTTCTCTAAATGGGTTCATAATTTACTAAATGAACCATAAACTCATTCTGAAAATGTTTACTGAGGTAATAAATCAAGTGAGAAGTAGGGTCATTTTCTCATTGACTTCTATACAAACTGACTAGTTTTTGCAGCCAGTGGTGTCGCCCCTAGCTGGACATTGGAAATAATGCAGGTTTGAGGCACTTCTGCACTGGCATCTGTATTATAGTGTCTATGCCCAGAGCAGAAAAGTCTCCCTCCACACCAAGCTCTTAAATAGACTTTTTAAAATCAATAAATTGTTTTAAAACATCAATTAAAACAATCTCTCTCCCTCTTCACCCTCTAACCATTCTGTTTCTGTCTGTTTCTCCCCTTCCTCTGTTTCCAAATAAGCACTCCTGGAATTTGAGAGTATAATTTTGTTTACAGGACAAATATGAGCGGCACACAAACTCCTTCTCAAGTTTTCTACACACAGGCTAATCCTCGACTCTTCTGAGAAACTAGAAATTAATCATTTATAGAGCAGTCTGCAGTGCATCTGTAATTCTCAAACTAAAAATATGCATCAATGCAGGATCTAATGAAAACAGTCCTTCTGTGTTAAGAACATATCTACACCTGGAACAGCCTGTATCATAATTAACCTTTAACTTAACCTTGTTTTACGTCAATTTGAGATCATTTGACACATTTGACAGACAGCAAAGCGTTCTGAGTAAAGCCAGGATATTAGTCCTTAAAATTAAAGTAAAACCCAGAGGATTTTCTGCAGTCACACTCACTATCAAGACACTGTGCTCTGACTGTATGTTTCAGCTCCGGTGGAAAATTCCCTCCCTGGCATGCTGACACTAAATGCCGCCCTCTCCCAAAAAGGTCTCAGCGGATTATTCCACATGTGGGGGGTCTCTGCAATATCCTCGGCAATATCCGACCTCCCACGGTGAAAATCTCAGCCCGAGAGCGAGCAGCAGGGGGAGAGAGTCGAAATGATCTCCCCCCGGATTACTAATGACTGTTTGGGCACAATGACATAACCCACGTGTGGGAAATAAATGTGTGTGAAAGAGTTGAGATTAAAAACAATGAAGTGTCATTTTTTCCCACACGGAGCAGATAAAGGAGACGTGCTTTGTGAGTTTTGTGTGTTTACTGTGTTTAAGTGTACACAGGGACGCAGAGGTGCTGCAGTTGAAGTGTGTGTGTGTGTGTGTGTGTGTGTGTGTGTGTGTGTGTGTGTGTGTGTGTGTGTGTGTGTGTGTGTGTGTGTGTGTGTGTGTGTGTGTGTGTGTGTGTGTGTGTGTGTGTGTGTGTGTGTGTGTGTGTGTGTGTGTGTATTGACAGATGAATGACAGCAGGCGAGTTTGTTGTCCTTCCTTCCTCCACAAACATCTTCTATAATGGGGATCAATTAGTCGGGAGCATGTCCTTTAGGACCAACAACTGCAGCCTTGCTTCCATGTCTGTCTGTCTGTCGGTCTGAGTGTCCGGGGGTGTTTTGGTGTCTGTCTGAGCGTCTGGGTATCTTTCCATCTGTCTGTCTGTCTGTTCATCTGTCCGTCCGTCCGTCCGTCCAGGTGTCTGTCTGTCCGTCCATCCCGGTTTCTGTCCAGGTGTCTTTCTGTCCGGGTGTCTAATTGTCCGTCTGTCTTTCTGTCCGTCTGTCTGTCCAGGTGTCTTTTTGTCTGTCTGTCCAGGTGTCTTTCTGTCCGTCTGTCTGTCCATCTCTCCAGGTGTCTGTCTTTCTGTCCGTCTGTCTGTCCGTCTGCCTGTCTGTCCGTCTGCCCGTCTGGATGTCTGTATGTCTGTCTTTCCAAGGTTACAGCTGTCTAAAACCTCACTGGTTCTTTCTCTTCTGCCCTTTTCAACCCCCTCCTGCCTTTACTCACTCACACATGCAGTATATGTTAACGTAAAAGGGTGCATGTGTCACATGGGACTGAAAACAGGAGGTAAAGTACTGACTAGAGCTGCGAGTAACGTTAACCTGCAGATTTTTTTGATGGATTAATTTGTCCATAACTTAAGTAAAAGTGTGAAATCCCCTCTATAATTTCTCATAACAGAGTGAAAGATCACCAATAAACTAGAAACAAATGCAGCAGTTTGGGAATCTTTTTTTTAGGTCGAGCACATGACCACTTCTTTCTTTGAGTAACCTTCTGTATGTATTTTAATGTCTTCATTGTTAATCGCTCACCTAATCGCTCGTAAATTTTTAGAGGAAGTTGGGTTCAAATAAAGTTAAAGTTAATATTAATGGTGAACTAGATATCATGACCGATTGCTCTACAAAGAGTATGTGAGCAGGAGCATATCGTACTTTATCCACAACAGGTAATTTTGCATCTTCCATGAAGGACCTACAAACACGTTAAAGCTAGATAAACTCAAAACTCCAAAACGTTAACATCAGCAGTTAACAGCACCTCTTGGAAGATAATTTTGACTCAACTTCATTTTGAATGCTTTAAACACCAACACACTTTGCTCTGTCAACAGTTTCAGGACCCCTGGTGGTGTTGGCGTTCTGCCACAAACTGCAGCGCTAGAGTTTAAGTACAAGGCAGGCCGATCTATGGCGCTAAGCTCCAGATGCACTTGGTGAGGGGATGAGTTGACAGGTGTAGAGAAGAAGAGGGGGAGGTGGAAATAAGGGTCAAAGAAAGAAAGAGGAAGAGTCAGTCCCATAATCCGAGCTGCAGGCTGAAGCAACGAGAATATGACGGTGAGTCAGAGGGCTGTTGTATGCATGTAACTGGTCTTTCAACAGTATTCTGATGGCGGGCTAGGTTATTACTCAAACTTGATTTTCAGGATTGAATTTTGAGGATTACGTAATAGCATGTCCACACTAGAGCCTGATAAACTGCTGCTATGTTTCTTTTGTAACAATATTTTGGGAATC
This sequence comes from Echiichthys vipera, assembly GCF_963691815.1. Classification (NCBI taxonomy): domain Eukaryota; kingdom Metazoa; phylum Chordata; class Actinopteri; order Perciformes; family Trachinidae; genus Echiichthys; species Echiichthys vipera. The sequence goes on along the minus strand of NC_139829.1, from coordinate 8,999,059 downwards.
ATGCGTCCTCTTTTCTTTGCAACTTTTCCTCCTTTTCTTGCAATCCCTTTTTTTTATTAGACCTCCCCCATACAATACCACATTTAACTATGCAGCTCACATGGATGATACGTTTTTCAAAGGTTAGTAACGATGCATATTTGTATATCTACAGTACATTCCCATGACAACTGGGCAAACTGAAGATCATGTGATGTGATCGATAGCTCCAGAGATACTAAATCGACCCTGTGTTCAGAATGCTTTTTACAGCCACTACTTCCCAAAGTCAAGAATGAACTCTGAAACTCAAATGAGGTGTGCATTTAACATCCAAGGATGTTGATATTTGCACCCTGTAGACAAAACAAAAGTTAAATCTCTCTCTAAAAACAGAGACGGTAACTATTTTCACACATGCAATGCAAACCTTAAAATTATCAAGACATTACTTGGAGGAGCTCTATGTGAGAATACAAATGTCCAAATCAGTTGGATCAGACATTAAATGGACTTTACTGGTGCAAAGTCTGTGTGATGTCCATTTGAGCCCATGTGTGAGAATTCACAGCAAGCGAGTGGGCGTGTTGATGTTGTTTCTCTCATGCAGGGTGAAGAAGAAGAAGGGTGATTTACATGAAGACGCCAAGAAATATGTCTCATTGGAGACACAACAAGATTTTGGAACTTCAGTGTGTAGGGGCCAACGCCAACATCGCCAGACATATTCAGGGAACGAAAAGAAACTCAGCTGTGTATGACCAAATTAAGCCTGTGGTGTAATCCCTTTCATGTCCTGCCTCCTGCACGCTCCACCATCCCTTGCATGCGTGAAAGGGCAGCTCTGAGCACCTGATTCGTCAGATATTGTTCATATGAGACAAATGGCTTATGTAAAAACTAGATATTCTTCTACTTTGCACATGTGTTGGAGTGTACATGAGTGTGTGGGAGGGTGTTTCAATTCTACAAGTCTGTTTTAAAAAAGCCCCCCCAAAAAAAATCTGCATTTGAAGATCAGACAACAGTGTGAGCTGAACTTGCCTTCAGCAACAAGCAGCCTCTGACCCCCATCCTGCTTCACTACCCCTAATTCACTGTGTACCTGCAGGATGAGAACGAAGTAGTCGACGGGTTTGCCCCTCTGGTAGACGTAGTGAAGGGGCGAGCGCTTGTCCCCGTCATTGAACTTGATCTCCTGGATCACGTCGGGGTGGCGCAGGATTCTCAGCAGCACCTTGTCTGAGATCTGAGACGGGCTGAACAGGCTCACCTCTGCAGAAAGAAAGGAGGAAGACTTTTTTACTGCCCCACAACAGAAAAAAGGACCTTATTAAATGCCTGGATGTTTATATCAGTATTAAAAAAATCTAAAGATGACATGATTGTCAGCACAGACAGTGTCAAGTGTCTTCTTACTCTAAACAACTGTGCTAAGATCACTGATGCAAGTGCCTATTAAATCAGTCATTCATGCCTTTGTCTGTGGTCCAACAAGACTAACAATGACATAAACTGGTGCACAAAGCACATGTGATTACAGGAGATCCTCTACTTAACAAAAGGAGCATAACACATTAGGGAATACATTATCCTTTGACAAACAGAATTAATTTGAGGGAAGATCAAGTGATCAAGTAAAATTAAAAAGCAGATCCTGTGTTTTAAGTGACATAAATGGACATTAAATTACTTCCTATCAATAAAAGCTTCCAAATGAGGAACAAGTCTTTGTCAGGCTTATTTAGAAAGTACTACAAAGTACTGGAATATTGAATAATATTCTGGCTTGCTCAGTCTGTGAACGTGCCTCAACAGAGAGGCTCTGCTTGCATGTAGGCCTACATGCTTTATGTGAGCACATCATATGGTACAATGCAAACAAAAGCAAGGAACAGTGATGTACAACATTTTATAGTTTATCAGCACAAATAAGACACATAAATGTATGAGCATTAAATCAAAAACAGAGCAATCCAGGCTGCCTGCAAACGATCGAGTCCTCATCAACAGTGTTTAAAAGTTATCCATCATATAAAGATGAGCACAATAATTGCAGCATGAATCAATAAAAAGCCTAATTTTTCACAGACAAAGATACAGAATCACATCGGTGCCAAATTTGAAGAAAATCCCCCCAGTGGTTCCTGAGATATCATTCTCAGAAAAACGGGACAGAGGGATGGTCGACCTGAAAAGATAACGCCTCAAGCCTCGGATTTTGGACGATTGGTTGGCTTAAAAACATAACTGAAGATGTCACCTTTGTGTGCGAAATCGTAATGAGCACTGTTTATTAATATTACATAGACAAATCTACTGTTTATTTTTTCATAGACAACAAAAAATGTGAAAATAATCATTAGTTGTAGCAAGGGTTCAATGTGAACACCATCCACTGGCCATATGCTGCAAAATATGCAACATACCAGCCAAAAGAAGAATGGTAATCTATTGAGTGGCTGATCAAATTCAAAAATTTACTGCAAAAAAGTTAATTTTGCACCCTGGTTTCAGCACTAAAAAAATCTTTTTATTTTAAATCAGCACCAATACAACTGACAAACAGATGACAAACAGACTTCTAACATTTACAGTGATGCTGATTAATGAGCATCGTCCCTTAAAAAAGCACCAACTGGTCAAATGGATTTGATTTACATGCATTTCTAAACTGTCGCAATTACCAAGCTGTTGCAATCAGAGCTCTACCATAACTGCCTTCGACCCCACCCAAACTGAGAACAAAGAAACAGTCCACCCTGCAAACAAAACCCCAGGCAACACACAGTGAGAGGTGAGGCACACACGACCGATGTTGGAATTCATCATCTAGAAAAGGCAAACAAGCTCCTTTCATTCTGCTTTACATTCAGTCATTCATTCATTCTGTATATATTAAGTCAACAAGTTCAATAGGTTTACTCATTTAAAGAAAGGAAAAAAAGGACTGTGAGCTTCGTCTGTGACTCGGATGAAATGTTCCATGACGTTTCAATGATTTTTAAGGCACACATTTTTATATCTTCTATATCTTTTGTTCCAGCTCCAAAAACTTAGAAAACCAAGCACAAAAGTCCTTAAATGAAAACTTAACATAAAATTAAAAAAACAAAAAACTTAAAAACTAAAACATAAAATTCCCTGATATTTCCTGACTGGAACAAGTCTCTCAAAGATTAATGATACTCCAGATACCCTATACCAAATATAAATGGAAACAGAACAAAACTTAAAAAAAAGCTGGCTAATGTTCACTGATGAATAAAAAAAAGAAAAGGAAAAGACACAGGGAAGCTGTAACTTCCTGGACCTGAAAACAGAAAAATGAAAGATCCCATTCTTGTGTAATGAGCCAGAGAAAGGAAAATGAAACCGTCATCCTGAGAAAGAAAAGAAAAGTCAGCAGACACTGACGTTATGCCTGCAGGGGAATTAAGACTCTGGCCTGCTCCTCCGACACCACAGTGTCTGTGAGACGAGGAAGTGCTACGTCATGCTAGCAGCGGCGGCTAGTGCTAAACTGCTTCTGGCAGAGCTCATCCACTAACGCTCGCTAACCAGACAGATTGCAGCACTTTCTCAAGTGATTTGTAACAGCAGCGAGGCATCACATCCAGCTGGCAAAGGTCCAGTCTTCTCGTGGTGGTCAGCACAGGCAGGCATACTGCTTGGATCTTAAATAGACCTTCAGAGTAAATAAACACATTTAAACCTGGCAAGATGACAGAATCCATCACGTCCTGACATCCCGAGGACATTCACTTTGTGGCTACATATTGAAGACATATGTTCAGTGCTGGAACAAGTATTCAGATTCTTTACTATAGCACTAATACCACACTGGGAAAATACTGCACAACAAGTAAAAGTCCTGCCTTCAAAAACGTACTAAAGTAAAAATACGTATCAGTATCAAGTACTGATTGTGTAGTAAAATGTTTACAATCAGTGTTTTTTTTATTATTCTTCGATGATTGTGGACAAATATTCCTGCTGCATTAATGTGTATGTTGCATTTTCCTGCTTTAAATGTTTAAGGTTGTGCTCATTTTAACTCCTTTACATACTGTAAGGTAGTTTAAGCTACAGAAATGCATCATATTCTACAAGATAGGGGTCATACACCTTTTCCAAGGTCAAATTCAAGCACTTTAAAGGTCCATTTTCGAGCTTTTCCAGCACCTGACAGTTGGGTAAATTACATATTTCTACAAATATATGCATACATACTGTAAATTATTTTACTTTTTTTAATCACGTTGGAAGAGATGGAGAGACATTGTTAGGACCAACTAAAATTGGGGTAATTTGCATTTTCAAGGATTTCAAGCACCTGTACAAACTCTGTTGAAGATCATCATTCCCAGCTGATCCAAAATTATTTTTGGATGTTTTTTTTAAATATTTGATGAAACTGTTTATTCTGGCAGCACAAATAGGCAGTCGATCTGTGAAATTCATGTCACTCTACCTCTCTGTCTGCTCCTAATGTCATCTGCTCGATCCACTGCACCTGACCATCAACCAATCAGAGCAGAGGAGTCTCCGGCGCAGCGATGAAACTGACACTAAGCAGTGCTGATCAATCCTGAATCAATATTTTGTTATTGTGTTGCATATTTCTCACATAAAGTTTGTTAGAAAATTATTTCCGTGTACTTTTATCCGTAGAATAAGAAAGTTTGTCGGACCGGTCGACTGTTTGGCGGGACTTGATTTTGGCTCAACTCGGTCGCAAACTTAAGCAGTACACTAAAATATGTTCCTGAAAAGAATTTATGGGAGAAATAACTTTTTCACCTAATAAAGTAGAGTAAAAAAGTACATTATTTGCCTCTGAGATGTAATGGAGTAGAAGTATAAATCTGCATAAAATGGCAAAACTCAAGTAATGTACCTCAAAATTGTTGTTGTCTTTTCTGTTTTTTTTTGTTTTACGGCCTACACTCGCGGGTTGCGTCCGAAATTGCAAACCATGCACTGCTTACTCACTACGCACACTATCGTTCAACTTACTTTTGTGTGAATACATTTTTCACTTGCCCCGAGAGCTTCCTTTCTGATTGTGAGACTTGTAACTGTTGTAACCTCAGCTCTAACGGCATCGTCGGGCAATGCTTAAACTACTGGAAAAAGGTAAGGAACTAGTTAATTACCTGAGTTTTAATACGTAGAAATGACGAATGAAGTGTTAAAGCGTCTGAACACCCACACAGGTGTTTTCAGTTAATCCGGTTGATTAGACCCTTTTCTCAGGACTGTGTGGGTGTGTCTATTGTGATTGATTGACATCTTTCAGAGTCTCCTGTTAGCATTTTCTCACTTGTTAAGGCGGAACAAAGTACACCTTTATCATTCTTAGTGGTAGACGGACATTTATGACCTCATAAATTCTCATCAAAGCCCCGCCCACCTTCAACCCAAGCAGCCAGAATAACTGAAAACACCGGTGTGACGCTTTAACACTTAATTTGTCATTTCTACATATTAAAAATAAGTTAATTAACTAGGTACTCGGGCGCTTTAATGTTATAGAGCTGCCCTGGTCTCGGTCTGTTTGTCTGGTATGAACGTTGTCGTTACTTCCGCATTGCATTGTGGGATGTTTATGCTGATGTTGTGTTCTGTGTTTGCATACTGTTATATTTCACCAGGAATCCATTACTAATATCTTATACGTCAACTAAAACATCTCACATGAGCTACTGTTTCAGCTACTAGACTACATGTTAGTTTTGAGTTTCAGACCCAAGTTCTGTCTTATTATCGGCTCGTCAGTCATCTGAAAAACACTTTGAACTGCACTAACTACATAAAAGGTGCTATACAAATAAAGTTTGATTGACTGAGTACCTCTAATTTGTACTGAATTACAATGTTTGAGCGAATGACTGCATATGTTCAAATGTACAGTCTGTTTACAAGTTCTAAATGATGTACTGCCTGTAACTCTGTGATGAGTGACAGTTTGTGTGTGTGTGTGTGATCGTGTCAGTCCGTTTCCCCACCTGTAGCCAGGAAGCGATGGGCGGCCAGCAGCAGCTGAGGAGAACACTTCACTTTTGATTCACTCTCGTGTTTGAAGGCGGAGAAGTCTCTCTTATTCTTATTGGGCGCCACTTTTTTCCTGTTGCGGTTATCAGCTGAGAAGTGACACACACACAGCAGAGAAAGTTATTAATAAAACAAGCTGTTAAAAGCTCAAAAGTGTATTAAACTAGCAGAGTACGGCTGTGCTGTAAAATGCTTTTACTGCAGCTAAACAGCATTGCACTTTTGAATGGTAGAGTAATGAAAACAGCCAGCTATGACCGTAAAGAAACACCCGACAAACAAAAAACAAACTCACTGTATTGGTCCGATTCATCCAGAATCTCTGATTTAATTATCTCCTCGATGACGTCTTCGAGGGTGACCAACCCCAACACCTCGTAGAAGGGATCTCCCTCCCCCTCATTGTTCACCTTCTGAACGATGGCCAGGTGAGACTTTCCTAAAAGTGGAACAAAGAGAATCATTAGTGGGATTGTTATCTGATTAATTAATACATTAATCAAAGAACCAGGGTTGCAAGAATGGGACCAAAAGGTTTGCAATTTGTAACAACTTTACAACCATTTGTAACAACAATCAGAGAAGAGAAATATCAGCATCAGGACAATATAAATCAACTCCACTTCCTCCAAAGGGTGAAGCCAAAACCAAAGTATGAGCAGAACTGATTTAGTTGGATGAAAACGTTGTCCTATTGAATAAAAATTAGATTTTTAGGTATTTAATTCACCAGAATACACATCACATAACCAAAAATACACATCCTTTCTGTTTTATCTATAACGTTTCTGGATGTCACAAATATTCAACATAAACACATCTGGAGATACATGGTTTTCACTGGACATGAAAGGAATTTGAAAAGTAACTTAATCTGTCAGACAAATGTAGTGGAGTAAAAGAGTACATTATTTGCCTTTGAGGAATAGCGGAGTAAAAGTATAAAGCTGCATAAAAGGCAAACACTCAAGTACCTCCAAATTGTTAAATTGTTTTTCCGGTTGCGTCCAAAATTGCACGCCATGCACTACTTGTTCACTACGTACATTGTCGTTCAATATACTTTTGTGTGAATAACCTTTGCTGACGCACTGAACCGTAATTACCACGTAGCTTCCCAAGAGGTGGTAACCTCAGCTCCACCATTAGCATTGCCGGACAAGGCTTAAACTACTGGAAAAGGTTAGGAACTAGTTAATGACTGATTTCCATTTCATTCATGATGTTTACGCGGGTCATTTACAGAGTTATCAGAAGTTGTTGCAGCACAATGAGCCCCAATGTCTCAGATTTATTCTTCTTCTGAATAAAACAGCCTACAACATGATGCTCGGTCTGTTCACAATCTTTCAGCACTCCTATTTTAGGAAGTGGGTTGCAAATGAGGGGCGGAACATGTCCGATAAATTTCTAGACACTTTACAAATATGGGAAATAGCCCAAATTGGAAACTTTCCATGTTAACTTTGGGAATTATTTGAAATTAAATGGAAATTTTGGGGTAATTTAAATGAACTGTATTATATCCAAACACAGATATAAACATTATGTTATGTAATAGGCAGACATCCATGCAAAATAATACAATTATTTGTAAGTAGAACTTTATCAAGTTTTGATTTTTTTTATTGAGGAATCAATTATGTCATTGAACAACGCAAACATGAATATTGAGTAAAATATTATTCATCCCCCCGACCGCACTGTTTCCCTGTTTTCAACTGTAGTAAAATAACCAGCCTTTAACTTTCTTAAATTCCAGGTTTATTCCTGTTAATTTGAAAATTCCCAATAATTCCCATGGAAAGTTTCCAACTTTTAAATTCCTGGAATGTTGCAACCCTATTAAGGAATCCCTGATGGTCGTCAAAATACCATTTATTACCGTCTCTTTGCAACCACAGAGACGAGATATGTCATAGCCTCACATGACATGAAGCTGATGTGATTGAGGCACGCCCAACATACAAACCTGGCAGAGCCCCTGCGTTATTACAAACAACCACATCATGACAGATTGCCATCTGACAGCAGCTCCGTTCGAACATTAACCCCTGTGCTTGCACCTCAAATAGCCTGTTAATGTGTACGGGTCGTTACAGTTGGGGTTGGGTCTGGACTTTGGCCACGAGCGTTACTGAACAACACACACACACACCTACAAACACAAAGAGACACACACACACACACACACACACACACAAAGACACACCCTGCAGCTGAACTCATGACAAACTGTTCAAAGTGCAGATGGACGCTGGCTGGCTGCAGACTCGTGTCCAAACAAGCGCAGAGACGATCCCGCCGATGCTATGAATTATTAATGATGCCGCCAAAGTGAAGCACTCAGAGGATATCTGGATAATTTCCTCCCCCTCCACGCAGACAAACGTATGGGAATAATACACATGCATGACAACTGGTTTCAACGAGAACGCTTTGATCACTAAATATAGGAGGAGCGGTCTTCACTGTCAGTCAAAACAGCATCTAAAAAAAGCATCTGTTGCACCACACAGACTTAATATCCTCCCCAAAACCACAAGCTATTGAGTCGTAATGACGCATAAAAGAAGAGGTAGAGAGCACGAAAAACCATTTAAAAAAAGATCCATTGAGTGATTGTTTCCAAAAAGAGGTAAGAAGATCAATGGGATTTACAACAAGCTCATATGAACAACAGCAATAAAAAAGGAGACCACAAGGCTACAAGTGTTTTGTCTTTGTTGTGTGTCCTTGATGCCTGTTTGCCCGCGTGTCCTGGCAGAGTGGGCGCTGCTGGGACACGATGACACACGCAACACATTCTCAGCTCCGACCTTGCTTGGTTTTTACTACGTGAATAGCACAGAGGGACTCTGAGGAATCCGTTTCCCACAAGGCCGGCTTCACTGTGAGAGTCAGTGATGTCACGGCGTGAGATGTTTGTGCGGATGATGTTCTGCATATTTAGGTCTGGAAGGTCTTGAACTTCCTGGAAAACAGTGCATCTTCAGTAATGATCTTGAGGGTGCAATCCCCTTGAGTTTCAGGCCGTCATCATTCACGGTTGGTACATTTACGTAAAAACATACCGAAATGCACTGTAATCCGTGTGAAATGCACATATTCATTACAGTATAAATTATGTCCTGAACAAAGAAGGAAATCAGGTGAAACACCCACGCAACCTTTTCTCTAATCCAAACCAAGTCCTCCTAACCTAACCGTTACCTTCTGTTGCCTAATGTTGTAATCCACTTCAGGTCTGCGTTTCAAAGCATTAAATAAAATATCATCTTTTGTAATAAATCAAACAAACTTGGTGATGAGAATACATTTCAGCATCGTGCGATTTGACACAAGGCAAGGCAAATACCCCCCAGTCACTAAGGGCGCGCTCACACTATCCTCCCGGACCACGACCCGGACTTTAGGGTACTTGTCCCCCCTCCCTCTGCCCCCCGCGCCCCAGCCCCGTTTGTACTCACACTACCAGGGCCTCGGAGAATGCTTCTTGCTGTCCACACGCCATCACGCCGTAACACGTCACACGCATTGATCGCGTGTGTGGCTTTGTTTACAAATCTTTCCATAGACCTCGGAGTTTTTGTGCGTCTTGTCGACTGTTTTTGAATATTTTCATCCGACCAAATCTGCAGTAAACACTCCACCTCCGCATCACACCAACATGAACCTTTCACCGCCACCGTTGTTGTTGTTAAATGTCCGCGCATGGTCCGTCCTTCTTTTTTCTATGTCCGAACAGGCGGACATAACGCTACTGCCGTAGGGCTCGTGCGCGTGCGCACGCTCGTGCTCGTACATGTGCAAACGGCTCCGCTAAAGCCCACCTATTTCAAGCGGGCCGTGGCGGCCCAGCTGGCCCCAGTTGAGCGCGGAGCGGGTGCGCTCACACTACTTAAAGGTACTAGACTTTAGCTGAAAAACCGCTCTTTAAAGGCACTGTTCTTGGCATTCAGAGCAATAATATAGCAGCAAAAAACTAGCAGCTATGTAAAGATATAGTGGAGTAATGGTGTTCTGAGCAGAGAATGGAGTCTCTGTCTCTGTGTGTTGAAATGTTTCTCTGTAACAAATGTCAGGTATTTGCCCACTTTTTTCCAGCGTTTTGATTACATTCATCTCCTGATGTGTCATCGTACAACAAAATATCCTGTTCCATCAGAAAGTACATCACATAAGGGAGGAGTGATATTATTTTAAGTAGTGACGTTGCCTGGGTGAAGATTAAAGATTATCATGCCAGAGGGATCAATGCATGTGATCTCACGAGGGGAAGCAGATGTAAACAACACGGAGACTGACGAGGGGCGACGACTTGCTGATGTGTGAATAACAGTTTGACACAAGAGAAAAGCAGAAGACTGAACGAGTCTGGATGGAAAAATGTCTGGGAGACACGGTCAACATGGGTAGTCTGTTCTTCAGAAAGAACTGGTGGGGAGATTAGTTTTTAATGTCCTACTCGTTAGCAACAAGAGCTATAATGTTTCGTGTATCTTGGTAACAACATCAGCTGCTCCGGGACTCTCATTCTCTCTCTCTAATTGGTTACAGTGAAAGTACAGACGTAATCATAAAGATTTTAAATATGAAACATGTATTGAAATTATCAGGGCGGCACAGATGAGGCTGCGAACAGTTCTGGAGGTTTAAAATTTGATCTGTGAGTCGCCCAACATCGGTCCAAGCTCCTGAACCAGATCATCTGAAGGGGTGAATCAGGGTTTAAATCAGCCTGAAACTCCTTTAATGTCAACAATGTCCCGCTGTAAGAAAGCCTCTGCGTACATTCATTAACTGTTCGTTGCTCATTCCACAGAAGATCACTGTAGCAACAAAAATAGAGACATCATGTCATGGAAAAGGCACTGTGTGTGTGAGACCTCTCCCTGTGGTGCTGAGTCAATATTTCAGAGGAAGTAGGACCCCGGGGGACATACTTACCCCCAGTTACTGGAGAGTCCTTTGAGAGTCTATTGACTCCATCAGAACACACACACACACACACACACACACACACACACACACACACACACACACACACACACACACACACACACACACACACACACACACACACACACACACACACACACACACACACACACACACACACACACACACACACACACACACACACACACACACACACACACACACACACACACACACACACACACACACACACACACACACACACACACACACACACACACACACACACACACACACACACACACACACACACACACACACACACACACACACACACACACACACACACACACACACACAGAGAGAGACAGAGAGACAGGGAGCGAGAGAGAGAGAGAAGTTCAGCCAAGTACAGGCTGCTTCAGTGTCTGACCTTTGTCAGCTGAGTCTACAATTTAAAAGACCAACAGTCACACAGCTTCTGTGTGTGTAGCTGCTGTTGCGACGTGTGAGATGTGCAGCACGCTCACCTCAGGCTCACACAGAAATACAAACAGCCGCCTTGACCGGAGTGGATTTTTTGCAGGAAAATCCCCCTCCTCCATCACTCATCCTTTTCTAGGGGCTGTGAGCTGAGCTGACAGTGATTGTTGTCGGTGCTGCTTGACTTTGTAAAATGTTTGGACCAGTCCCCTCTGACGTCACTCACAAGGACTTTTTATATGTATGCACGATTAAAAATCTGACTTGGATTTCCATTTGACGTGGTTTTGAAAGTCAAAACAAAGTCACAAAGTTACAATGAACTTTATATATCGAACAATTTTTCAATTTTGCCCAACTATAACTTTGGTAAAGTATTTTAATGATAAAAATAAGGGACATTTCAAACAGAGTATGATGCTCGTCTATTGTTAAGTTTCAGTTTTTATTGTAGTTTCTTTTGTATTTACCTCATCAAGTGTCCTTAGCTCAAGTGTTTATGGATTTATGTGACTATGTGACTGCTACAACAACCCCATTCTCCCCCTAAAATATATCTACGGCTGCAACTCAGAACTATTTTCATTGTCAGTTAACCTGACTGATAACTGATTTGTCAGATAACTGTGTGCGTCTTTATTTAGCTAAAGCAAAAAGTTGTCAAACTGCTTCATCTATTTGTGAAAGTTGTACTGTAGGTTTATGATTTTTCTGCAGACATTTTGTGCTTTAAAAAAAGAAAATCAACCACATATTTTCTCCACAATAGGACACAAAAAAACTATGTGCGACAAGACAAGAAGAAATTTTACAAAACAGGAACCGCGAAACACGCTGACCTTTGTCACAGACAATAAACGCCGCAGAGCTTCAGGCTGCAGCTTCTCTTTCTTTGACTGAGCGCACAGTGGTAACATAAACAAGGAGATGAACAACACCTTTCCACACGTAACGCTCAACATTTCAGGTGTCAGTTTTCATGGTGGTGTCATGGTTTTAGTTCAGGCAGAGCTCCGCGTTGAGTCTGTTACGGTACCCTGAAGATTTGTTTTCTTGATTTCATTTCATCCTAAATTTAACACAAACAGATAAGTCGGGTGACCTTCCAGCCTGTTTCTCTGCCCTCTCAGGCGCTTCCGGCACCAGCCTGTGAGCTGGCCTGTTTGTTGACATGAAACATCGGCGACAAAAGGGCGAGGGGGAGAACGATGAGTCTGTATGGGAAAGGAATGCCACACGCATACCGCCCACGCACAAAAACCCAACTGCCCCGCCACATATCAGCCGACTGCAAAACATGCTTGCTGTCTGGGGATGAAACGAAAATGCATGGCTGCAAATGCAAATATACACACACACACTCACACACTCACACACAAAAGGGCTTGTTGCGCGGGACAGGTCAAGCTCTTCCAACCTGTTTTTCCAGCTAAAACTGAAGCCCCGTGAGGACAGATCTAGTGATATTTTGCGTTGCAGATCAACGGTTTCAGAAATGAAAGTACTTCCTTGCGCCTCATGTCGACTTGATCACCACTTTCGGCCACATCAGGGGCGGTGACATGTTAAGTTTGAGCACCGGTGTGTTGTCGACGAGGATCAGTGAGGAGATTAAATATAAAACCGGGTTTAAAAGTTTATCATACACCAACACAGTGCACTGCAGTTTATTCACCTTTGAGTCAGGATTTTACAACTCCGGGGAAGTTATTCCTGACTTCCTCATTCAAATCGGCTCGTTTTGTCCGACCTACAACCTGAATATATTCAGTTCTGCAGCAAATCCTCACAATGGAAAAGACACTTGAAACAACTTTTATGATTAATCAGTTAATTATTAAAAGAGTTGGCGATTATTATTACATATATTTTTTCTTTCAGCAACTGACGATTAATTAATTATTCAGACACTGTGTGTTCAGTCAAAGAAAGAGAAGCTGCAGCCTTTAGCTCAGCAGTATTAATTGATTAATGAATTAATTGACCAATCTTTGCACCTCTAGTTTTATTATATGTCAACTTGGGAACAGTTGATGGGTATTTCTCACAACTGTCTGATATTTCGTAGAAAAAAAACGATAAATCAAGATATACTCATTTAAAACGATGACAATTATTGTTAGATGCAAATTTATACTTTTTCTTATTTTCTGATCATTGTCTTTGTTGTAAAAACATTTAAATACACTGCAGGTTTTTGCAGAATATTTGTTTATATTGAGGCCAGTAAAAACATATAAAGTATCGTTTTGATTTATGGCCCAAATGAAACCAACAAAATCTGACACTAAAACGCCTCCAGTCTGATCTGCTTTTCCAAAAACAGTTTAACAACGTTTAAATTAGGCGTTATGTAATATGATGTGTAGCAACAGACAACTGCATGTGCTTGGGACATGAAGTCCATTGTGCTGACTGAGCTGCTCTTTATTCATGCTGACTGATATCATTAAGGCACACACAGCCTCGTGTGTGTGTGTTGGCATGACACACACACACACACACACACACACACACACACACACACACACACACACACACACACACACACACACACACACACACACACACACACACACACACACACACACACACACACACACACACACACACACACACACACACACACACACACACACACACACACACACACACACACACACACACACACACACACACACACACACACACACACACTAAAGTTGAGAGGACTGCGGCTGCACTGTCAGCACTTCAAGCTAGCTGCGACGACGCGGCAGGAAAAGACAGAGAAGCAGAAGGCGGCTGATAAGAAGAGAATCAGAGAGAAAACTGTCTGCTACTGATTTCCAGCTGCTGATTGCATGAGTCTTGATGAGTAAAGGTCCACACTTCCCACACCACCGATGCATCCAGGGCTGCAAGTATACACATTATTGCGGTGCATTATCATGTAACATTTACAGTACAGTATACCTAATAATTCCCAAAGTCAAGAATGAAACTGCAATTGTGCATATGCCATCTGCTTAGGAAGACGGTGTGACAATAGATGAGAAATGAGTGCTTCTAGCAGAACAAAAATGCACTTAATAGCCTAAAAATAGCAGCAGACGATATAATAATATATTTTTTCTTTGCTGGCAAAGAGCCTGTTGAAGAGATAAAAGAATGATCCTTCCGTCTTTGAGATTGTGATGTGTTTTTATAGTGAAAATGAGACCCAAATCAGTCATTCAAGTTTTATCTTCCATTAATGAAAGCAGAGCACCAGAGACAAGGAAGACAGCTGATGCAAGTATGAGTGAATGTGTGCGTGTGTCTCTGTGTTTAATCTCTGTGACTCAGCAGAACACCTGAGGGGTTGTCTCTTAAAAATAGTAAGTCAAATGTCTGTTGACACACACACACACACACACGCACGCACGCACGCACGCACGCACGCACGCACGCACGCACGCACGCCTCTAAGATCTGTCTGGCCAGTTAAGTGATAGGAAAAAAACGCAGAATTTGAAGCAGAGTGAGACTGCTTCCTTCAATCTGCTAACCTCAGAGGCTGTTGGCAAAAAATTCCCGTGCCCAACTCGCACTTGTGAACTTTGGTTATTTTGGCAATACATGCATCATACCATAATGTTAAGTTAGATTCTATAATACGGCATACCAGGCTTTTGAGCCACCCTGGAACCCCACCGGGTAAGTTTCTTCACAGTGACAGCCCTCACTGCAGGGGAGATTGTCTCTGACCGGCATGGTCTCAGTCGACTTACAATTAAAAAAAACAAAAAAACATGACAACGCAGGTATCTCACAACCAGTGTACATAGTTACAGGAAATTTGCTGATTTTTTTTAACTCCTGCACCGAATCTTCACGGCACACTGCTAAGAAACACCTTTTAGTGTTCAGATCTGACTTTGTACCACACACTTCACAGTTTCTGATCAAACATTTTAAACAGGAAGGACTAGAAGGCGCTTATACGGGTTCACACATTGATTAGAAAATATCCGAAGTGACAGAGAAAACAATGATTCTGTGGAGAAATGGGCAGGGTGATACCATCAGAGCATGATATATGCAGATATGGGGAGTGGATAAGTGTTCAAAAGTCCAAACGCCACAACTGCGAGGCCTGTTTCTCCTGCTTCTAATGTTGTTCATAAACAGCTTTTAGGGAATTATTGAGGAGGGATTTAACAATGTTTACGGGACATTCAGTATATCCGGAAGATTCTCGTTGTGCGAGTCTTCACTGTGTGTTTTCACTTTACCTGGCACACCTCCAACGCTCGTGAGTAGTTGTTACATAACCTAAGCTAACTGTTTGCTTTCTGCTACACTGTTGTTGTTGTTTTTGGAGAAATTAAAACTATGAGTATTTTATCACATTCAAATCACTGTCAAGCGTGACTCAAACTGCTCTTCCAAGACGGACAAAACAGGGGAACAAGGACAGATGGGCAGAGAAAAACTGGTTTGTTGGAGGTAGAGATGGAGGGAAGAGTGAGAGAGAAAGAGAGGGACACACCCATCACACCATAAAAGGAGGAGTGGAGATTCAGGTCTACCCTGTGACAACCTTATCAGGCTGACATTGGGCAATCTTTAACTTATAAAACTCAATGTGTTTCACAATTAAGAAGAGGCAGAGTAAATATTTCTGGCTTCTTGAAGAGTAAGGTTTGGGTCAAACGTTGTGATTAGAAGTTGATTAGATTAGCGCTCGGATGAAGGGGGGGTGAGAGTGAATGAAGGTGTTGTATAGGAAATGTATGTGTTTACACGTTGGGAGTGTCACAAGCTCAGTCACATTATAACTGGGAGCAGAGGTGTGTTTAAATGTGTGTGTGGGTACAAAGATTACAACACCAACTGCACAACCCTCTAAATACGCAGGTGAAGTGCTATTTGTGAAGACGTCCAAGTGAGAAAAACAGAATAGTTGCACTTTGAATAATCTGGTTGACACAGAGACTTATTTTGAGCACGTCAAAATCCGACCATTATTAAAATGTATGTTTTTCAAGAAAGACAATGAAAACAAATAAGTTTGTTATAATTTTGACATCTCAGGTGTCTCAATTGAGTCAGTAAGTAACATGAAAGAAAACCTTAAAATGTCCAGTAGCTGTCAAAAAGCAGTAAAAGAATGAATGAAAGCTCTCCGCGCTGGTAGTGTTCATTTAAACACATTTGTTTCATTTTGAAAAAGCTAAAAAGGTCAAATCTTTACAATGATGAGTTAAACTTCAATCACCTATTGTGTTTTCATATTTATACAACGGATCAGAAGGACTCAACATGATTTAAATACTCAAAGTCATAAAGCAAACTTACAACCTTCAAAAGGTGCAACATTTTAACAATGCCTGTGTGTTATTGATGCTCCGGTAATAAAAAAAAACAAAAGCACTACACTGCTGTCAGAATGTGTTATTTAAACAACATGCGAATGTATCACAAAACGACAATCGTCTCCAGCAGCAGATCAGGTGTCCATTTGTGAGGGAAGGAGCTCTGTCACAACAAGACACCAATGTACAATCACCAATGTAAGGTTTGTTAGTTCCCATAACACTAACAGAGCGATGCATCCTCTCTCTAGCTCAACCTCTGACTAAAAAATGAAACCACTGCGGAAGTCTTTAAAGTTGTACTCCATAAGATTTGAGATATGTTGTTTCTAGCGGCCTCTTTGGCGGTGAGATGTTACTGCAGGTGAGTCTGTTCTGTCAGAGCCTCCATCTTGTCATGTTCACGTTCACTATGTGTGTTGACAATTCTTTAAATTTTTAATATAATATTTATTAGTGGGTCATATGATCAATCAGTGTTTTAACTCACTCTTTGATAGATAGAAACTCAAAAGACAATTAAATAGCTGGAAATCTTACAATTGTAAATATGCAACATTACAGCAGAAAAAACGTATTTACAGTGTGGTAAAAAAAAAGCAGTTTTGGTCCTGGTTTGTTTTGACTAATCTAAATGATATAGAGTGTTGCAGGAATGAGTCCTAAAAAGTGGGTTAGCATTTTGTACTCCTGGTTCCCTCGTCTCAAAATCTGTGGATTGTTTTTAATGGAGTTTTGTTTAGATGCATTAAAGAAAGGTCTGTGGCTAACAGTAGCTTAAGAGATTTTAACATTTTGTTGTACAAGATAAACGTATCTATACATGTCAGTCAATGAGGCGCAAAGTTTGAACCTTGTGAGCGTCTTTAAAAAGGCGGTTGCCAGTGGCTAAATCTGAAAGAGGGGTAGTGGAAGTCCTTTAAAGCGAACCACATCACTTTGAACTTCACTGACACTCGCTGAGAGGTTTTTTTATACCCAACTCCCTAACAGACAAACTGTCATTAACATAGCACACATAAAGGGGTCCTAAAGGCAGGGCGGGGTGGCCAGATAAGTGCCTTAGTGACTGATAAACTGCAGACAATAAAGACGTCCCTTCATTTCCTGAGTGTTTTCGGTTCAATAGGAATGTTCTGTTTAGTCTATTAGACCTGCATACTGACTCACATCCCATTTAATGAATCCTAGTTTCTCAAGACTTTCTAGAGCAGCCCCCTCTTAGTCGTTTAGTCGTCTAATCGGTTGTTTGGATCTCAGCAACTAAGATTTCTTTCATTCAGTCATTTTTTATGCTTTTTTCCATGCTGAATGAATTAGAAACGTATCAGTGCGTCTCTGGTAAACAAGATTTTAAGTGATGCTTTTGCATGATATTTTGCAGAGAAACTCAGTTTCATAGATTAAATCATTTCATTATTGATATATTCGTAGATTACTTTTGATTTTGTTTGTTAAAAATGTCCGTCACAGGTTCCCAAATCCCCAACTGAAAGCAGAGTCCAAAACCGCCACATACAAGCTTTAATATTTTTAGAAAACCTAGAAAGTGTTATCATTTTAGAAGCTTGTATCTGTGAATTTGGGGCGTTTTGGGGCTTTAAAAAATGTTTAAAATGTTCTATTCATCAAAGAATTCATTGTTTCAGCTCTTTGTTTAAATCAATGTTATTTTACATGTTTCTGATTTTAGAAAATGATAAATTTACTGTTGAAAATTGAGTGTTTAGTGCATTTTATTGCTACAGGTGCTGTGTTTGGGCTGTGCCTCCTTCATTATCACTGTCAGTTAGAAGAAAACTAAAAACTACATCAAACATGCCATACATGTTTATTTTCCCTGGATCCTATACTGGCATTACTTTCCCTGAGACCAAAATGTAAGCTAATATAACAAATGGCTTGAGGGCACAACATGTGACCGTCTGTTGACAGAGCGTGATGTGCCTCCAGTGAATTCATGGTTCACTTGTGTTTGTGTGTTCTCTAAATTATGCCTGATGTCCAGAGTGCATGAAGTTAAACCTCCCTGCGAGTAATGACGAGTACATCAGACACAAATGGGTGCTGCCTGTATTTTATTTGTGATTGAAGTAAATCTCAAATATGCTCTTCATTGTGTCACTCTATTTTCTATCACCCACGCACCCGTTGACTACGAAAAGGCATTTTGGTCAAAAACTAAAAAACTATATTAAAGCTTGAATATGTAGAATCTTCATTAATAGCTATATTTAAAAAAATAATAATAATACACCCACAGGGGAATTTTGAGGGGTACAGAATGAAAGTATTGCTTTTCCATAAAAAAATATATATTTAGTCTGAATTGATATTTTTAATTTTTTGACGGGATTGACAATGACTGGGTTGCCAGGGTTGTCTGTTGTTGGGTGCAGCTACTGTAGGCTGGCACTGGGTGAAATGGAGTTTGCCAATCCTGCAGCTGCTTATTTGTCCTAGCAGCTGAGTGACCGGAGAGTCAATACAGGCCAAGCATTCACTCCATGGACTGAGATAAAGGAGTTCAACAGCATTAAAACACACACCCAAATGGCTACGTTTCTCCTTGATCAGTAAGCTAACTCTCATGGTTACTTAGCCGCAACGGCTAACGGTAACTGTCAGTCAAACTTCTCTGCAATACTTGTTTTTATGGTGTGATTTGCCGGAGGGGACGGGTTCAAACAGGCTCCGGTCTCCTGTAGGCTACTGGGCCGGGTCTGACCAACCTGGCAACCGGAGTGGTGGAATTATTTTCTGTTGTTGCGACTACGATCTTGAGACACTAGATGGCGGTGTTCTGCTCATTCTCCATATTCAACCTTTAAGAAAGTTTATAGTCTTTGTGAATACTCTATTCTGATTGGCTGGAGAACATTCCACAGGTAGATGGAACTCCCACATAAACGCCTAAATTAAAACTGTTTGCACAGTTTAGAAAAGGAATGCAATCTAATTAGTAACCATAGCAACACGTGACAAATCTTCCAGTTACCATTGATTGCAACAAAATATTTAGCCCATCTGAACAACATGACAAGAACAACTTACTTCTATTGTAAACATACAGTGCTGTCTTTGTCCTTCCTTTGTCTGCAAAAATGGCAGTTAATAACTTTTTTGTTTAAAAATAAATAAATAATAAAAATAACAAACATAATTACGTGGATGAACTAGGCCTTAATGCCCTCTGGCTAAACTTAAAGTCATAGCTGGCAATAGGCTACGGCTCAAATAACCTGATAAACATGTTCAATGTTTGGTGTCTGCTACCTTTACGGTGTTTATTATCCTGTCAGCGTTTAGTTTGGTTGTTACGCTCTGTTGCTATGCTGTTACTAAGGGTAGCATCACTTTTTGTATCGGTGGCCAGTTGAAGCGAAGGGAAACCAGTTGTTCATTGTAATTTTACTGCAAAAAGGCATGAAAATATAAATTAGTGGTCTAATTATTATTCTATTTAGTAAGTGGCTATGGTGTAAGCGTGTAAATGCCTGAGGTGTCCAATTATCAGTTGTTAATGGACGACGCAGAGTCGGGCATTAACATTAAAATGTGGCATTAAATGTGACATTTATATTGTTGTTATAAGTTGTTATTGCTTTTTATTGTACTTATTATCATACAATTATTTTAGGAATAATGCATGAGTGATATTTTTTAATTTCCACATCTTAGAAAGATCCTGCAGTTCTCCAAAGTTCACGTATTTGAGAAGCATTGTGTTATTACATAAATAAAGCTTCTTTTTCTTACATATTTTCACATTTTCTCTGATGTCTGCCCTCACTATTTCTGTCAGTGACATTAAAATTTCATCTTGTCTAAAAAGGTCACACACACACGCACACGCACACGCACACGCACACACACACACAATGAAGAAATGTCAGAATATAAAGCATTGATGATTTTCCTCATTACCAAACTGAACTTGAAAAGTTTAAAACCTTGCAGTGAGAGAGCCTATTTTGATTATAAAGAGCACAACATAAAGAAACCTGTGCACGTACACACGGACGCTGCTGGATGCCATCACCGTGGAAACTGATGCAAAGCTGGCAAGTGAGAGGAACTTGAGAATGTAAGCGGGGAGTCGGGTCAGAGCCTGTAGGTTACCGCGCCAACACAGCCACAGCATGGGGGTTGGTGTGTAAAAAGAAACTAAACAAACATAAAATGTTTTGCAACTTCTTTGGAAAGGATGGATGTTCTTGACTTTGCCCATTTGATTACAGTTGCTAAGAATAATTTTGAATAAAAACAATTGAAATGATCAGATCCTTTGTGTATCAGAGGATTTCTCAATAGCTAAGACTTCAAGATGAAACACTCACGGCGGTTTCATAACCTTGCTCGGGCTTGCTGGGCAATATGACCAAAACCTTCTATCCTGATAAAGGTAATTCCATATCTTGAGAACGATAGAACAGGTTTCATGGTAATTCAGTAAATAAATTGTCAACCACTTCGAAAAGCCTTTTTTTTTTTTGTACAATATGAAAATATCATGTCACGAATCTTGTGCGATTCACAATACAGGGCTTGTGGCTAAGACTTTTAAATACTTTTTAATGCCATCTGGGATATAATTTAAGACTAATTTCACCATAAACAAAAATAAAAAAGTGTGCATCTGCTCTGCTCATCCCAGCAGCAACCACATGACTGTTTTGTTAGTTCCACCATCGAGATTTGCGTGATGATACGGCAAGAGGCTTTCCCTAAAATATTTTTGAAAAACTAAATGTTACCAAGTATTTCAAGATTTGAGCCGAATTACATCAAGAAAGAAATCGAGAAATCCCATTTTCAATGTTTTAATGTTTTAACATAAACGTTGAAAGACATTATAATAACAATTAAGGCCTTGTTTTTAGATGAATGAATTCAACGCATTTCAAGAAACCTCAATACATTATTATTATAATAATCGTCAAAATATATTTAGAAACTCTTAATTGGCCTGTCTCAGTGGAATAAGTCCCTGCTGAAAAGGAGCACCGAGGATCTGCCAAAAAAATGTGTAATGTGTCTTTTCACATCATCTCGCTCAGATCAATACTCTGTGTTCACTGCCCACATTGCTATGACACACACCTGAATTTAAATGGGTAAAGTATCCCTTCAAGTACATCTTACAGAGCTCAAAATCTTCAGTACACTTAAGCTTAAGAAGGAAATGACAGCTCCTATATTATTTACCTGCAGACTTTTTTTTTTACATTAACAGCCCTCCACGTGAACTATATGGTACTGGCTCCAAGTCTGGCTAAACTCATTGTTTCTTATGCTACCACACACTGTCATGGCATTTCACGACTTTTTCCCACACAATATTCAGCCTTTCGCACCGTTTTTCTGTCACGCCATTGGCCCTCTTGGTGCAAATTTAGAAAAAGCTTGTTTCAAGCTGTTCAGGATTCATATGACAGAACAGCTTGAAGGATGGCCATATGTCATCAAGCGGTTGCATTGCCCAAAGCTTTGCAAAATGCTGCAACAACCCTTAGTCTCTTATTCCCATTAAGGTGGTAATGTGTCTACAATACTGTAGATATTAATGCAACTAAGACTGGACTAAGTTACGTCTGAATTCAACTGAGATTACTTCAAATATGACATCAGAGAAATCAGCAAATAATCATGCTGATAATATTCTTTAACTAATGTTCAAATAAAATGTTATGTTGTATATGTGCCTGCGTGCGTGTGTCTGGCTGTATTTTCATAACTACCTGCACCAAATCTCTCTGCTGAGCTTTGAGCCGATGTAGATTGTTTTCAACACTCTGTGCAGCCAGCGTGTGTGTGTGTGTGTGTGTGTGTGTGTGTGTGTGTGTGTGTGTGTGTGTGTGTGTGTGTGTGTGTGTGTGTGTGTGTGTGTGTGTGTGTGTGTGTGTGTGTGTGTGTGTGTGTGTGTGTGTGTGTGTGTGTGTGTGTGTGTGTGTGTGTGTGTGTGTGTGTGTGTGTGGGCACTGCAGTTCTTTGCCAAACCCTCCCACCTCGCCAGCCAAGCCTACTAAAGATGAGCCGCAGAGCCGTTCCTTGGCCAAATGTCACACAGCGCCATGCACCACCACTACAGCCACTCCAAAGTCAATCTATGTGAATTAAAGATGCATTTAGCAAGAACATGATGTGAACGCGAAGCCGATGCAGCCGACAAAGTTCAGTGATGTTTTACCTTTATTGCTGCGTCTTACAGTCAGATATTGATGCTACTACAAAGACACACAGATCACTCATTCCTCACTGTACTGAGATATAGACACAGCAAGTGTGTCAACTGCCTGTGACCTTGAGGCCAGATGCCTGAGAAAGGAAAAACATATCCCTGCGGGGGTTGGCATCAGTGCGTGTGTGTACATCCTCCTGAGAGAGGGAGTGTGCACATGTGTGTTTTGAAAGAGCAAAAGCAGCAAAACAAGAAGTATAACAGGGAAGTGTTTCTGATATCCCCAATCACAAAAGCCTCAACGCCACTTCTCAAGCTGAGTCATCTTTACAGTCAGAAACACAGCTTTAACACACAACACTGTATTTCACAACATTTGTTTTGTCCAACCAACAGCCCCAAAGCTTAAAAATGAATGAAAATAAATTCAAAATTGTTAAAATAATGAAAAGGAAATCGTTGGAAATGCTGGAACCATAAAATATTTGGCTTTGTTTCTAAGAAAAACGACTAAAATGTTATCAAAAAATAGTTGCGTATAACAGTTAATATTCTATAAATTGATTAATCAACTAGTTGTTTCTGGTGATCTTTTTCATTTTCACATGTTTTTGGTGCAGAAATCTCAATGTGAAAAGTAATTAAGGCTGTCAGGTAAATGTACTGGAGTGGAGGAATGGCAAATACTTCTCTCTAAAATGTGGTGGCATGAAAAACAACCTTGTTTACATTGTTTGGATTGGAAGAAATATTATTATTATTACTATTAAGGTGTCACCTTGATTTAGAAGTCCCACCTGCATTAAGAGAAAACACCACCAGCTCACCACCATCTTCAGACAGACTCTCTTTTAATGAATGAACTTCTCTTCTCGGTCTCTACTGTAACAGTTGCCAGGTTGCCATTAGCAACCTCTTTGAGAAATTGGCAAATATTTTATCCCGATATCACTTCATTACTCAATAATGATCAGTTAGTACATTAACAGTACAATTTGGAGGCACTTGTGCATAAAGATATATATCACAATAAAGTGTGTTTTTTGTTAATTTAATAAATAAACAGTCTATATGAAATAACCATGTGGTAATGCCTGATTTTGCCTGAATTTAATACGTAGTTTCTCATTTTATTCAGAAGTTTAGCGTAAAAATATAAACTCAAAATGTTGCACGTCAGATTTTCTTAGAATTTTGAGTCAATATGTGCTTGTTATTATACATTTAGATGACATAGTTATGTATCTCTCTATCGCTATCTAGATGATTTCATTGTGATACAAGTCCAATGAAAGACTTTAAATAATCATATCAAATTATTGTCCAGTCCCAGCTCCACAACATTTTAGAGCCAAATACTGTACTTTATTTACATTTACTTAGCTTAATCAACTAATGAATTATGACATATTCTAATAAGTTAATCAGTAGGATATAGAGTAATATTATAGCTGATAAAGGTGGAGCTAATCATAATTATTGATGGACAAATTACATTACAAATACGCAAACATTGATAAACATTATTCTGAAATGGAGTACTTTAACTTTTTGTGCTTTCATTATATTTGGATGCTAAAACTTTTGTACTTGTACTGATTTTACACTGCAGTTTTTCTGCTCAGTGGCGGAAAGTACATTTACTCAAGTACTGTACCTAAGAACAATTTTGAGGTACTTTGTATTTTACTTGAGAAATTCCATTTTAAACTGTTTTTTTACTTGTACTTCACTACATTTCAGGGGAAATATTATATATAGGGGAACTTTTGACTCCATTACATTGATTTTGCAACTTAAGATACTTCAGAGATTAAGAATATTAATTCAGAATATTATCAATAAATAAAATAGGATATGTTGTTATAGATTAAGCTACACAGTAGAATATAAAGTAATTAAAATTAGCCACAACATTTACATTAATCTATTATAATTCAATAATATATTATTCTGAAACAGGCCATTCTGCATTGTGAGTACTTTTACTTTCTGCACTTAAAGTATATTTTGATGCTATACTTTTTTTTAACTTCAGTGACAGTTTGAATGCAGGACTTTGACCTCTCACAGAGTATTTCTACAGTGAGGTATTACTACTTTTACTTAAATAAAAGCTCTGAGTACTTCTTCCACCACTGCTTGTTTTGGGGAAACCACAAAATGAATTATTTGACTTTATCAGCATCCCAACATCACAAGATTTTCCCACAAACCTTTCTTGAACTCCTCCAGCATGGAGTCCAGCTTGGTGTCGTGGAAGACAAAGTGGACCGGATGGTTGTAGAACTTGGTGATGGTCTTGAGCGTGGTGCAGTCGTCCGGGTCCACGAAGGCCAGGTCCTTCACGTACAGGATGTCCACGATGTTGGACCGCTCGTGCTCGTACACAGGTATCCTCGTGTATCCGCTCTCCATGATCTCGGACATGGTGTTGAAGTCCAGCACGGTGTCGCTGTGGATCATGAAGCAGTTACCGATCGGCGTCATGACGTCCTCCACAGTCTTGGTCCTGAGCTCCAGCGCGCCTTGGATCATGTTGAGCTCCTCTTTCACCAGGTCGTTGTACGGCTCGGTGACCTTCAGCATCTCCACCAGCTTCTCCCGGTTGTACACGGTGCCGATCTCCTGCCCGAGGACGCAGTCCAGGAGCTTGCTGATGGGCCACGACAGAGGGAAAGTTAGCAGCATGAACAACTTGGTGACCATGATGGTGTTCGCCCCGACCGCCAGGCCATGTCGGGAGCACAGCGCCTGCGGGACGATCTCACCGAAAATAACGATCCCGACCGTGGATGCGACCACGGCACCGATCCCGGACTTGGTGAGGTCGTCCAGGAGGATGGTGAGGGTGGTGTTGACCAGGACGTTTCCGAGGAGCAGCGAGCACAGCAGGTAGTTGCCCTTCCTGCGTATGGGCTCGATCTTCCGCGCGTATTTCTTCTCCTTCTCGGTGCCGCAGCTCTGCACGATGCGCAGCTCCATCGGGTCCAGCGCCATCAGACCCAGGTTGAGTCCACTGAACATGCCGGACAGCACCAGTAGGAAGGTGATGAGGATCACCTGCAGCCAGATGGGTAGTAAGGATTTCGCCACCTCCACCACGCGCACTCTGCCGTCTTTTTCATCCAACAGGTACCACGTCTCCTCCTTCGCCTGGGTGTCGCGGACGCACAAGCCGAACACCTTCACCGCCTCGCTCTTGCGGAGCTGCTTGATCCGGAGGCTACACACCCCGGAGGTGTTCTGGTTGGTCACCACCATGGACCCTTTTACTTCTATATCCTTCGTGAGTTCGGGACAAGTCCTGTTGGGGAAGGGGGTCATGACTGCGCCGAAAGCATCGTCTTCTTTATCGCTGGAGTAAAGCTCCGTGAACTTAATGAGCGACGTGCTGTTCGGGAGCAAGTGGAGCCCGTAGAACCTGAAGAGGGTGTCGCTGCCCTCGGTCACCTGGATAACCCCTGTCTCGGTGGTCCCGGCCGGCGTGTCGCTCTTCTCCAGCCTCATGCCGAGTATCCGCGGGGCGACTCTCCACTCCGCCGCCGCCTCCTGACTCTGCCCGCCCGCAAAAACACAAGAAAAGATGAGTAAAGTGAGCGTAAACCTCCGTCCGCTCGAGTCTATCGCCATGTTTGTTTCGCTCTCTGCGAATGAGGGGGAACTGACGTCACCTACTCGTTTCCACGAGCCCGCTTCCCCCTCCCCTCATTTACGTGCAGCCAATCAGCGGGAGATGCGTCACTGGACCGCGCCCCCTCAGGCTTCATTTTTAAGGTCGACTGATATTTATTTTTATTTATTTTTTGCTATTAAGGTGGACTTTATGTATGGAGGACTAAATAAATAAAAAAAATGTATAAATTAATTCAGAAATAAATATATAAAAGGAAAATAAATAGTATGGAGGACTAAGCTTATAGATATATAAATGAATACAGCAATAAATAAATAAATGCAAATAAATGGTATGAAGGACTTAACATTACTTAAGTGCATAAATGAATAAATAAAGCATAAATAAATGTAAAAATTATTAAAATAGATAAATGAAAATAAATAGTACGGAGCACTAACCTTAAGTCTCAATAAATACATAAACACATACAGGAATAAATACATGTAAAGAAATATATAAATTAATTTGAAAATAAATACTTAAATAAATGAATAAATAAATGCATGAATAAATTCGACCTCCTACCTCATTAACATATGGACATGGAAATACAGTCTAGGTGAAAAAAATGTAGAGATAAAAGTAAAGCATTTATTTATTATTTTTGTAAATTAACTGCTTGCAACTTGTGTGTAATATTTGGAACAGCTGAAACTTGAATTTCCTTGGGGATCAATAATAATAATAAACGTCTTCATCTATCTATCTATTTATCTATCTATCTATCTATCCAGCTGTTATTTTATTAATTTATGAATGCATTTATTCATCCATGTATTTATGCATTTATTTATTATTTTATTCTATTTATTTATTTATACATGTATTCATGCGTATATGTATTTATTATTTATTTATCTATTTATTTCTGTTCATCTCTGTGTATGCTGTCTTTTCCATGAACACTGAACACTGAACACCCTCCTGCTCCATTCTGTGGCTGAATCTGACCTTTGGACAAAAGGGAGGACGGTGCTGAAGGAATCCTGAGTAGTCACGTTTGAGAAGTGCACAACCCCTGTATTATTTTTGATAAAACAGAGAAGAACTTTAATTTAAAAGAGATCAAAAGATGAAGAACTATGTCCTCATTTTCTTTTGAAACTTCACTATGTAGGTGGTAGCACAGGCAAGTGACTGCCTGCTAAGCATTTCTACTTGCTGCTTCCATTCCTCTTCCCACAGTACAGTGAGCTCAGCCAAGATTACTGCCCGAACTGCGGCAGTCCAGAGAATGATGTCCGGTTGAATGTTAGTTGTGATGATCTCTGTTGGAAACCTGCCCTGCCAATCAAGGTCCACTCTCAGGTTCCACTCGCAACTGCCTGACAGGGCTGATCTCTGTGGCTGTGTGATGTTGGAGGCCCCTCCTCCCTCTCTGACAAAGTAGATCAGCGGCCTTGATGTTGGTGACAGGCGCTCTTTGGCTGCTTCAGCCCTATGTACCTCTAGGATCTCCGCCAGCTTTTTCATGGCGCCACCTGTACCGACCCTGGGTCAGTGCTATTTTGCAGCTTGACAGGATATGTTGCAGGCTCGAACTTGGGGCATTGCAGAGTTGGCAGCTCTCCTCTGAGCCATACCACAGACAGAGGTTGCTGGTGCTTGGGAGGGTGTCGTAGGTGGACCTTATGAGGAAACGAATGACTTTGGGGATTTTCCACATGTCAGCCCATCCTACGGTCCTTCTTATTACTCCTTCCCAGGCCGTCCAGCGTCCTTGTTAGCTTTGGCTAAGAGCTTTGATCAGATAGCTCTTCCTCCTCTGTTCTGACCACCTCAGAAATCATTTCCTCTCCTTCCTTTTGACCACATCTTAGGGGCAGTCCCCCACCCTAGGCCAGTTCTCCCTGACTGTGTCGTGCCGACAATCTCTTGGTGGTTCCTGCTGATAGCCTTGTCAACTGCGCTGCCGTCCACTTGTGACCTGTTCAGACTGGGGCTTTGGTGTTCTGCACAGATGGGTCCTGCGAGTCTCTCAGCTCTAGGACGAGCCTAGCCTTCTCCTGTCTGTAGCCCAACAGGATTGATTTCAATGGCAGTTGAAGTACATTCCTCCCAAACAGACCGGCATTGATGAGGCCCCAGGGTAGGCCCAGCCATTTCCTGAAGTAGCTGTTGGGTTTTGAGTCAATCTTCTCAACAGTGGAGGTGGTGATCTCACACATCTAGAGAAGCCACCTTAGCCGCCTGAATAGGGTGAATTGGTAGCAACAGATTTTGAATTTACCCGGAAGATGGCTCTTGTTGATCCATGTTAGACCTTCGGTGAGTTGTGACATCACTGTATTAGCCATATGCTTATCTGACAAGTCAGCTGTATACAGTTTCCCAAGGCTTCGGACGGGTTGTTCTTCAGTGTTAGGAGCTTCTCACTGTTCACTGTGAAAGAGATGTGATCATTTCTGTCTCCTTTACGTATGGACAGACTCCGGGACTTGGAGGGTTTTATCCTCATCATTGCCCAACTGGAGTTCTTAAACCTCTTCATTAGCCAGTTGGTACAGGCTGCTGTTTGTAGAAGGGTGGTTACATCATCCATGTAGCTCCGCAGAGCTAGCAGTCTTTGGCCTAACTGTCCTCTTACTCCTCGGACCATCTGTCTCCCCCCGATGAGGATGATTTCAAAGGCTGCTGTGAAGAGGATGGAAAAGATTGAACAGCCCAGTGTGATGCCTTGCTCTAGGTGGTGCCAGCTTGTTGATGCATCTTGTGTTGTGTAGCAGACAGTAAAATTGCTGAAGTAATTGGAAATGAGGTTCCACATACTTGGTGGTATGTGAAAGAATTCCAGAGCGAAGGTGATTAGCTGATGGGAAACGGAGCCATAGGCATTCTCAAAATCTAGCCAAATTACGTGGAGGTCTTGTTTTTCCTGCTTTGCTGTCTGAATCTGCTCCCAGATCACAGTTGTGTGTTCCACACAACCCGGGAACCCTGGGACGCCTGCCTTCTAGAAACTGGTATCAATGTAGCAGTTGCTCATTGTAGTTGGTTAAACGCTTTGCCAACACAGAAAATTACATTTTCCCTTCCATGTGCCTCTAAACTTGTTGATGTTGCAGGAATTTTGTTCTTTTGGGATGAAGGCTGTTACTGCTCAGCTCCATTCTGAGGGGATGTTTTGGGCCTTTCATGCTATTCTCATCTGCCTCCAGAGTAGCTTCAGTACCATGGGGCAGTTCTTAGAAATCTTGTAGGGCCTGCCATTGGGACCTGGAGCAGAGGCAGACCTTGCACTGTCTACCACTAGCTTGACTTCGTTGTGTCAAATTCGTCGGCTGGCACAGCAGGCAGGGTACATGCCCTGGCGACCCAAGTGGGATGTTCTTTTCTTGGTCGGTTAGCTAGTTCTTGATGTGTTCCTCAAGCTCCTGTTCGGTGGCTTCCAGCCTCCCACTCTCCTTCTCTTCAAACAGGCTTCGGGCATATCTGAATGGATCCCGGCAGAAACTTGCTCGCTCCTTCTCTCTCTTACCTCTTCGCTTCCAGATCCGCTCTGCCCTTATCAGGGTTGCAAGTCTGCTTCTGATCTGGTCCCAGACCTTTCTTTTTGTGCTCATCTGCTTTCCGTCAGGACCCCCTAAGCAGCTTGTGATTCTCTTGCTCATGTCTTCCCACCTCCCTAGGGATGTTCTTCCTTTGAATTACCTCCCCAAACCTTGGCTTGGTGATTGTGCTGCCTTGTAGCGAATTCTCAAGGATGGTGTGCAACTCCTGGTCGAAGCTTTCCCAGGTGGCTTTTTCGATGGATTCTGGCCATTTGACTTTGGCTTGTCTGGTTGGTCTCTCCTTTGCTTGTCTTGTGGGGTTGCTGCTCCTGGGTATCTCTGCATGACAATCCCGCTCCGGGCTGTGCACCTGTTGTTGACTTTGGGCCTGCTGCTGGTACAGCTGCTCCACCTCCCTTTGACGGTCCGTAATAATGGTGAAATCAGTAGCACTGTGGTGCTCAACCTTGCTTTGACTTCTCCTTGTCTGACCTGCTTGCGCAGTGCAAGTTTGCCTTTGGTCCTTCCTTCTACATTTAGCTTTCCCTTGGTGTATCCGCAGGCCTCTGTAAGTTGTCACGTTTGACCACCCAGCTGCAGCTTCTCAGGATCCTTTGCTCGTTAGTCGTTGCTAGCCGGTCGGTTCCATGTTAACCGTCCTAATTTGTCCATCTTCCATCCTGCCTCTTGGTGGACCTTCAGGCTGTTTTCCTGAGAACAGAGCTCCATCTTGTGGTTAAATCACGGACAGTGCAGCCTGACAGACCACTGTGAAACACAGTAAAAAACAACAGCCAAATTGCTGCTTTGGGTGGATTATGTTACTTTATATATTTCTTATTATTGTTTTTCATTGATACATTAATTTGAACTACTTGGGTAGATTAATCCACACAAATGCATCATAAATAGAAACAGGTTTTGTGTTTAAAATCTTAATCTGAAAATTAGCTGTCAGATAAACGTAGTATTTAAAGTAACATGCCAAATACCTCAAACTCGTATCTAAGTTCAGACTTTGAGATAATAGTTAATTTCCATCACTAATAGTGTTTTAATTGCTATTTTCCTTTTGGTTTTTGTGTATTTGTTACCAAAAAATGTCTAATTCGAGTTTGTAAAATCTTATTCGTGCTATTAAGCTTTTTTATTTTGTGTTTTCGTGGATCATGTGTAAATTATTGATATTTGATTCATAAGTGAGGATGATTCATCATTTATTCAAAATGCTCACCATCAAAGTGTAGCACCTAAATATCAGAAACATCACTCTGCAAAGTCCGTCTGCTGGAATTTACTTTATTTGAACACAAACTAGACATTCATTATTAATGTTATTGAACATGTTCACATTACAACAAGTGTTACAGTGTGAAGAAGCCCTGAAAGAATTAAAGCAATACAACAGATACAAAAATGGAAATAAACCACCACGACCCAAAATTAAAAAAACTGATCACATTTAAATCAAAACTGTATAACTTAATGAAATAAATGCAGATGAAAGTTAAATCATCACATAACTGAATTTAAAGATGAGTGTTCATTTGTACCTGTATGGGGCTTGGAGCACAAAGGGTTCCAGTGACATCATCGGCCTTGTGAGAGGTTAAATACCTGGATCTCCACACCAGATGGACCAGTCCCAGTCTGGTCAGATGCGTACATGAACTGATGAAGCCTCTTGGATGGAAGGTGAAACGTCTTCCTAGACAAATAACCAAGTCCACTTGCTTTTGACTGAAATTGCTTTTGGGATAACGATGACCTGGACAATTGAGAACATTCACAGGCTTCTTTTCCATGAACACTGAACACCCTCCTGCTCCCTTCTGTGGCTGAATCTGACCTCTGGACAAAAGGGAGGACGGCGCTGAAGGAATCCTGAGTAGGGTAAAACAGATAACTTTAAATTAAGACATTAAAAGATGAACTATGTCCTCATTTTCTTTTGAAACTTCACTATGTAAATGTCTGTCCTGAGAACAGAGCTCCATCTTGTGGTTAAATCGAAGATAGTGCAGCCTGACAGACCACTGTGAAACACATAATAAAAAAATAGCCAAACTGCTGCTTTGGGTGGATTTTGTGACTTTAAATATTTCATATTATTGTTTTTCATTTGATGCATTATTTTGAACTACTGGGATGGATTAATCCAAACAAATGCATCATGAATAGAAACGGGTTGTGTGTGTAAAATCTTATTCTGAAAATTGTCAGTTAAATGTAGTATTTAAAGTAACATGCCAAATACCTCAAACTCGTATCTAAGTTCAGACTTTGAGTTAATAGTTAATTTCCACCACTAATAGTGTTTTAATTGCTATTTTCCTTTTGGTTTGGTGTATTTGTTACCAAAAAATGTCTTGAGTTTATAAAATCTTATTCGTACTATTAAGCTTTTTTATTTTGTATTTTCATGGATCATGTTTAAATAACTGATATTTGATTCATACGTGAGGCTGATTCATCATTAATTAAAATGCTCACCATCAAAGTGTAGCGCCTAAATATCAGAAACATCACTCTGCAAAGTCAGTCTGCTGGAATTTACTTTATTTTGAACACAAACTAGACATTTATCATTAATGTTATTGAACATGTTCACATTACAACTAGTGTCACAGCGTGAAGAAGCCCTGAAAGAATTAAAGTAATACAACAGATACAAAAATGGAAATAAACCACCATGACCCAAAATATCAAAAAGTGATCACATTTAAATCAAAACTGTATAACTTAATGAAATAAATGCAGATAAGTTAAATCATCACATAACTGAATTTAAAGGTGAGTGTTCATTTGTACCTGAATGAAAGTTCATCACCTGATGATGTAAAGCGGTTTGAGTATATCTACAGCTGTTTGTCTTGATTTTTCCAATGAGATGGACAAACAGTGAAGTCTTGACTAACACCAACGTTCCTGAACATCACACAGAGAAATCAGTTTGACTGACTTTGATATGAGCAGTTTTAGCATCACCAGCCTCTCCAATACTGAACCATGGGAAGAGTTTCTCAGTGAAAGTGTCTCTGTGAGTGCAGATGTGAGTCATGTCTTCAGGGTCGTAGAAGGACACCTCCCCCCTGTCATAGTCCAGCTGGACTCCGATCCTCTGGAGATTCTTCTTCTCTGTAACGGTCTCACCGAAAACGTCAATGTATTTTCCACTGTAATGTGATAAACACCAGATTCCACATTCTGGTAAAGCAAATATCTCTCCCTTCCTGTGAACTGACTCTTTAACCAAACCTATCAGCCAGTTACGATGGTCTCCCACCTCCACCTCCCAGCTGTGTTTCCCTGAGCTGAAGCCCTCAGAGCCCAGGACATTTGCATACTTAGTGAATCTCTCTGGAATGTCAGGAAGCTGCTGCCATGAGTCGCCTTGTCTCACACTGGTCAGATCATTAGACAGATGAAGACCTTGGTTTGCAGTGTTTGGGTCCAGAATGACAGGAGTGAAGTGGACCTTCTCCTTCATCTTCTCCCAGACTCTGAAGGACAGGTTGCCCAGGTGTTTGGCCACATCGATCAGTGCTCCTGAGCCCAGCTGTGGATCCGACAGTGAGCACTGGACTCTGGTTCTGGTCTGAGTGGCTTTATAACTGCTGAGGAATGCCACGTTGTGTTTCTGCAGGTCTTCTTCAACAGCAGAGATACTGTCTGACAGGGAGGAGATCTGCTTCTGAATCATCTTCATCTCTCTGCTGATAGTCTTCCCCTTCTCCTCCTCTTCCTCCCTCAGAGCTGCCAGTCTGGACTCCTCTTCCTCTTTCAGGAACTGTTGGAGCTTGTTGAACTCTGCTCTGATCTGCCGCTCTGTGGACAACATCTGCTTCTGGGAGTGTTGAATCACTTTATTGTAAGTTTCCTCCATTTGTTTGTGTTTGTTCCTTTTGTCCTGTAGAGACTTTAAGTCACATTTCAGCTGGTCCTTCAGGTCGAGGATTGCTTCTTCTACAGGAACCACTTTGTGACCGTGGTGGAGAGAAAACTCACAGACAGGACACACAGTTCTGTCTTCATCCTTACAGAATAACTGAGGCTCTGCTTGATGTTTACACATCTCCACCTTCTTCTCTTCTTTTTCTGATTCAGATGATCCAGATTTCCATCTCTCAGCAAAAGAGTCAGCTAGTTTCCTAAGTGTAAAGTTCACAAGCAGATCTTTTGATGATTTTCTTCTACAAACAGGACATTTTTTGGTTTTAGCTTGTTCCCAGAATGTTTTCAGGCAGAGTGAACAGAAGCTGTGGTTGCAGCTCAGAGACACAGGATCTCTGAAAGTCTCCAAACACACAGGGCAGTTCAGGAAACTTTCAAAAAGATCAGTTTTCTCAGCCATTTGTCTTTGTCTCTAAAGCGTCTTTCAAAACGAGACTCACCAAGTTGATGTCTCCTCCACTTATTGACTCAGAGACTACAAACGAGTGTCACCTGTGAATAATTAACAGGAAACGCTGCCATGTTATTTGGTCACCAGCAGATGATGTCAGGATGTTTTCAGACTTGATTTTCTTTTCTAAGAACAATGAAACTTCCTTGAATAGGCAGTTGTTTCAAACATGAAATGATAAACTAAAATAAAAAACACACTTCCCATTTTTTGTTTCACTAAATAAAAATAAAAATATATATAAAATGACTGAAGCAGTTTTATTTAAAAAATAAATAGTAGGGAGGACTAAACATGACTTAAGTCTCAATGAATAATACCTTATTCACATATTGACACAGAATATAAAAATAAATAAATGTAGGTGAAGAAAAATATTGAAATAAAAGTAAAGCATTTATTTATTATTAGTTTTAATTTCCTTCTTGCTAATTGAGTGTAATATTTGGAACAGCTAAAACTTGAATTTCCTTGGGGGTCAGTAATGTTTTTATCCATCAAATATAGATATATATATAGATATATACAAATATATACACACACACACACACATATATATATATATATATATATATATATACATATATGTGTGTGTGTGTGTGTGTCCATATATATGGATATATATTTTTTATTAATATACTTATTCATCCGTGTAGTTATGCATTTAGTCATTATTCTATTTATTTATTTATTTATACATGTTTTCATGGATTAATGTATGTATTCATTCATCTATCTATTCATCTGTTTAATCTTTATTTAGTTATTTTTGCATTTATTTATTCGATTTTAAAATGAACGTAAATGCCTTTTTTGCTGATTGATTTTATACTTTTTTTGACAGGGTCCATTTTAGACGTTGGCCAAACAGACAAAAAAGGAGGAATATGCTGGTAAGCTGTATTTACAGAGCGCCGGGTTCCAATATAAAGATATTTAAAGACTGGATGGAAAGGTTATTTTCGATTAACATCAAACATGACATTATATTATGCGGAGACTATAATATTGACCTAATAAATGCACAAAAACATAAGGGTACGGAGGAGTTCACTGATGCAGTGTTTAGCATGAATCTGTATCCATTAATCACAAAACCATCCAGAATAACGGCACATAGTGCTACATTAATTGATAATATATTTACCAATATTTTGGATAATAAAATTGTGAGTGGTTTGTTGTTAAACGATATCAGTGATCACCTTCCTGTCTTTATGGTGTATGACGTGAACTGTAAACTGATAAAAGAAAATGGTGTTAGTTACTGTCGGATCAAAACCGAGCAATCTTTACGAGATCTAAAGGATGACTTAGCGTCTTACAATTGGGAATCTATTTATGATGAGCCAGATGTAAATAGAGCTTACAACTCCTTCTTGGAAATATTTATTACTCTCTATGATAAACATTGTCCAATCAGAAAATCCAGAAAGAAAAAGCACCTAAATACTCCATGGATAACAAAAGGACTGTTAAACGCATGCAAAAAGAAAAATTACTTACATAAACAATTTCTTAAGTACAGGACTATTGAGGCTGAAATTAAATATAAAAAATATAAAAATAAATTAACAAGCATCTTAAGAGAAAGTAAAAAAGATTATTACACTAAATTACTTAATAGTAAAAGAAACAATATCCGAGATATGTGGAAGACACTGAATGGTATAATTGGAGGCAGCTCTAATAGTCCTTGTTATCCAGAGTACTTTGTGGAAGATGGCAAAGTTATCAGTGATAAGGAGGAAATTGTGGAGCGATTTAATAGTTTTTTTGTGAATATTGGACCTGAACTTGCAGGAAAAATTCCAACTGATAATGAACCAATGGGTAACCTAATAGAAACAAATTCCAAGTCACTGTTTCTCACCCCGACAGATGAGAAGGAGGTCTTGGAGACAATAAGGAAATGCAATAACAAAACATCACAGGACATCAATGGCATAGACATGAAAACAATTAGGAACGTAGCAGAAGTCATTGTCAGACCATTTACACACATTTGCAACTTGTCATTTCAGTGTGGACAATTTCCCTCCAAAATGAAAACAGCAAAAGTCATCCCTTTATTCAAATCAGGAGATAAGCACAGTTTTACAAACTACCGTCCAGTATCCCTTTTGCCTCAGTTTTCAAAAATATTGGAAAAATTATTTAATTCTAGACTACAAAATTTCATTGAAAAAAATAACTTGCTTTCCAACAGTCAATATGGCTTTAGACAGGGTCGTTCAACATCGCTTGCCCTGATTGAACTAGTGGAAGAAATAACAAATTGCATTGAAAAAAAGAAATTTATAATTGGAATCTTCATCGATTTGCAAAAAGCTTTCGATACAATTGACCACAGTATTTTGCTGAATAAACTGGGAAAATATGGCATTAGAGGGACACCACAAAACTGGCTACAGAGCTATTTGCAAGACAGACAGCAATTTGTACAGGTTGATCAACAAAAATCTACTTATAGAACTGTATTGTGCGGGGTGCCTCAAGGTTCCATTTTAGGACCAACTCTGTTTTTAATGTACATCAATGATATTTGTAGCATATCCACAATTATGAAATTTATACTTTTTGCTGACGATACAAATATTGTTTGCTCCGGTGAGAATTTCAAGACACTGTTGACTAACATCACTCAAGAACTTCATAAGTTAAACAATTGGTTTAATATAAATAAATTATCATTGAATTTAAAAAAGACAAAACTTATGCTTTTTGGATATCGGAAAAAAGATATGCCAGTACAAGTAACTATTAACGGCACTATTATTGATAGAGTGCAACAGAATGTGTTCTTGGGTGTTGTAATTGATGAAAAGCTCTCTTGGAAACCTCACATAAGTCACCTGCGTTCAAAAGTGGCAAAATGTGTTGGTGTGATGAAGCGATGTAGCCTGTTACTCAATCAAAATGCTTTATTTATTCTTTATCACTCCTTCATAATGTCATATTTAAATTATTGTTTGGAAGTGTGGGGAAATTGCTACAAGACAAACTTGCTACCGCTCGTCACTCTTCAAAAACGAGCCATTCGAATTATTCACAAAGTCAAATACAATGACCACACCCATCCACTTTTCCTTAAGTCATTTAACTTAAAATTAGCTGACTTGGTGAATTGTAAAACTGCGCAAATTATGTACAGGGCATCAAAAAATATGCTGCCGGGTAACATTCAAAACCTATTTAGAGATAGAGATGCTCATCACACATATAATTTGAGAGGATGTAATCAGTTGTACCAACCACATGTAAGGACAGCCCTTAAATCTATGTGTGTCTCGGTGAGGGGAGTCATTGTGTGGAACAAACTGGCAGAGGAAGCGAAAAGTTGGGGAAATCTCATTCAGTTTAAAAAAATATTCAAAAGAAATATGATGTGTGAGTACATGAAGGATTTGCCGGACTGATGCCGTTTTTTCGGGGGGGTTTTTTGCGCACTCCTCAAGCTGGGGCTCCACAGCCACGCAGGCACGCACACACACACACACACACACACACACACGGGTGCGCATTCACGCACACACACGCGGCGGGCGCACACACGGACACACCCATTGTCCGTCTAGGCGTCTGTCTATCGCTCTGCCTACCTGTCTGTATAGATGCCTGCCTGTCTCTCAGTCTGAGGGTCCGTCTGTTTGTCTAAACACCTGTCTGTCTGAATGCCTGTCTATCTGCTAATTGCCTGGCTGGCACTTGCTCTGTTGCCTATATGTTCTGGAGGGAAGAGGGGGTGTAGAAGCAGGAAAAGTTTGGGCCTGTCTGTCTGTTTGTCTGTCTATATGTCTGTTTTGTTTGTCATGTATGTCTGTTTGTGCCACTACAATATATTGTATTGTTATAATATGTTATTTTGGGTTGGGTGGTGCTGGGTGAGGGGTTGGAAATTTATAAGCGTTGCTTCCTTCCATCCCCTTTTCAGACTGTATGTGTAAATTGTTAATTCTTCTTTTTTCTCTTCTCAATGTGTTTTTTTTTGTTTTTGTTTTTTTTTTTTCTCATCTTTGGATTACAAGTCTGAAATAAATGAATAATACAATAATACAATACAATACATAGCACGTTTTTGATTCAGTTAATTAATTTAAAAAAAAAACTATTTTGTCTAAAAGCTAAACAATATGAGAGTTGATAAATACATGCTCCTTAGGCTACCTCTCTTCCAATTATTCTCCAGGCCAGATGTTTTAAACTTTTGATGTGGCTTCTTGGGGTCCTCAAGAGCATTGAATTATAGATAAAATAGCATTCAATGGGACAGAATAGCAATTAAATTAACAGTAGAATTCAGTTAGTCAATATAACTATTAGACATTACTCATCAATGTTGATGTTGATTAAAGTGAAGTCAAATGCTATACTGTTCACTTTCTTTTTCATGGTTCCTCTTCTGACATATTAGATTGGGACATAACTTAGGCCTACCTGAGTTACATGTTATGGCACATTTTAATATTTTAATCACAACAAATGGCCCCAACTCCCTGTTAGCATCTCAAATGTATCTTTTATTCCACTATTGTATGGCTCTTGTGATGAAGGATGTTTTGGGGTTAAGGCTGGGTAACAGATAACAGTTTGTTTTTTACATATGAAAAATCTTTATTTCAGGTTTTTTTCTGTTCTCTGCACATTTCAAGCTATATATAAATATAAATAAAATTAAATACAAATATAGGCCATAAAACTGTGGCTTCATTATATTAACCTACTGGTGTAGGCCTGTGTGTGTATCGCTGAGAAAGCAGAAACACCCAGAAAGTTGGTTATTGTGTTCATCTCTGTGTGCTGTTTATTCCATGATCGGCAAAGCAATTTCAGTCAAAAGCAACCGGGCTTGGTTTTATGTCTAGCAAGATGTTTCACCTCTCATCCAAGAGGCTTCATCAGTTCATGTACGCATCTGACCAGGCTGGATTGGTCCAACTAACTGGTGTGGAGATCCAGGTATTTAACCTCTCACAAGGCCGATGATGTCACTTGAACCCTTTGTGCTCCAAATGTCAACAACCGTCATTACAGTGACAGTCGTTGTTGGGATGTTGGTTTAAAACTTCGTTAGTGCTCTACTGGGTGATAACGACAGCCGTTGGAGTCACAGGAGGCCATTTGTGAACAGTTAATCTTCGAGGTTAGATTGTTGAATCTCCTGGAAAGGGATGAATGGGCAGCATTGTAAATTGGAAATAAGTGGTGTCTCAGACCTCCTTTTCTGTTTAGCGATGGTTTCTCTATTTTTGTGTAGATGGCTTCTTTTACTCCTCTTTCAAACCATCTGTCCTCTCTGTCTCGGATGTGGAAATTGTTGTCATCAAAGGAGTGCGCTTTCTCCTTGAGATGTAAGTGGACAGCAGAGTCCAGGCCTGAGGAGTTGCTCTCCTACGTTGGACCATGCCTTTATGCAGTGGTTGTTTTGTTTCTACACTGTAGAGATCTTTGCATCCCTCATTGCATTGAACAGCGTAAACCAGATTGCTTTTGTGGGTGTGTGGTGTTCTGTCCTTGGGATGTACTAGTCTGGACTAGTACTGGGTTTGAAATACATAGGGATGCAGTGTTTGTTGAAGAGCCTCCTGAGTTTCTCTGATACCCCAGCCACATACGGAATGACTATGTTGTTTCTCTTGTTTTCTCCTTTCTTTCTCAATTACTTTGGTTTTCTTTCTCGAAGCAGCCGTCGGGGTGGGAGGGTGGCGGTAGAGTCAAACAGTAGATATTGGTCTGTATGAGTGGGTTTTCTGTTTACAAAGTTTGCACCTCTTTGAATTGGATTTTTACCCATGTGTCATCCACATATCTGAACCAATGGCTCTGTGTTATTTCTTTGAAGGAGTTAAAAGCCTTGTCCTCTACCTTCTCCATGTATAGATTTTCCACAAAAGAGGATACTGGTGGACCCATGGCACTGCCGTGTTTTTGTCTGTAAAAAGTGCCATTAAACTGGAAATATGTGGTTTTCAGGCTCAAATCCAGAAGTTGGCAAATGTGGTCTGGTTTGAGATTTGTTCGGTTGTGTAAGGAGTTGTCCTATGTGAGCTGCTCTCTTACTGTGGCCAAAGCCTCCATGGTTGGAATACAGGTAAACAAGGAAGTCACTTCGTAGGATACCATGGTTTCATCTGGTTCCATTTTCAAGTCTCAGACTTTGTTTGTGTATGGAGTTTTGGATGCGGTGTCAGGATCCCAGTTCTGGCAGCCCTCCCTTTCCCTTTTGTGCTTGTGTTTGTCTCCCTCTGTCTGTGTTTCCCTGTATGTGTCTCCCCTCTCCGTGTTTGTCTGTGTGGAGACGATGACATGGTTCTGGACCAGCTGTACTCCATTCCACTAATCACCTCCCCAACAGTATAAGAAGCCAGATGTTGGACACGTCCGGTGCCAGATCGTCTCATCATCTACGTGGTATTGTATTTCGTTCATTCATGCATGTTTTCGGTGTTCTTTGTTTCTTTTTGTTTTAGCTACCTGTGATCCTGTTTCCCTGTCTGCATCCCATTCTGCTTGCCTACCACCCGTTCGTGTTTTTCCCGTGATCATATCGTGTTTGTTTGTTTCTTCCCCGTCACTGGACTCGCTCTGGAGAGCTTTACCTCACCTGGACCTCACTCCTTTCCCCCCGCTACCAGGACACCTTTCTACTTACCTAATTCATTAAATACTCATTTAAACCTGACTCTGTTTCAGTGTCTGCATTTGGGTCCCTGTTCTCTGTGTTGTTCTCAGAACCGTTCATGACAGAACGATCTGGCCATAACATGGGCCCCGCAGACACTGAAGCTGACCCTCAGGGTTTTTCCGTCCGTCAGACTGTGTCCGCCCAGGGAGTTCTGCCCGGTCAACATTCTCAGATTCTTCAAGGTATCCTTAAGAATCTTAGCAACTTTGCCACCTGTGTTTCTCGTGTCGAAGGTTAACAGGCTAGGCCTCTCGTTGCCCCCTCTGCTCTTGCTGACTCACCCGCTACACCTGTGAGCAATCTCCTGCCCCGTGAACCGTTTGTCCCCGTGAACCATTTGTCCCTGCTCCGGAGCGATATGATGGGAAGTTAGGAGAGTGTAAGATTTTTCTGTTCCAATGCTCCTTAGTTTTTGGTCAACAACCACTCACCCATGATAGCGATAGCTCCAAGATAGCCTATGTGTTAGGGTTGCTTACAGGCAGGGCCAGGAATTGGGGAGCAGCATTTTTGAACAACCCTCTCACCCAGTATTCCACCTTTCAGCACTTCTCAAGTGAGATTCTCTCCGTGTTTGATCACCGGGTTTCTAACTGTGACACCAGCAACCAGCTGCTCAACCTGCGCCAGGGCTCCACCAGTGCAGCGGATTGTTTGGTAGATTTTCGCACCCTAGCAGC
The DNA here is from genome assembly GCF_963691815.1 of Echiichthys vipera. Taxonomy (NCBI): domain Eukaryota; kingdom Metazoa; phylum Chordata; class Actinopteri; order Perciformes; family Trachinidae; genus Echiichthys; species Echiichthys vipera. The sequence continues at coordinate 8,957,139 of NC_139829.1, read as the reverse complement.
AGAGTTGAGGTGGGACGATAGGGCTTTACAGAGCATATTTTTCAAAGGGTTAAATGAGGAGGTTAAGGACTGTTTCGTGGGTAGGTCAGAGACCAATTGCTTACAGGAGCTAATCAGTCTAGCAATAGAAATTGACAACCGTCTCCGTGAGAGACGCCGTGAGCAATGTTCATCACCCTCCATTTCTCCGTTCTCACTCAAAGTTCCTCTTGACCCTGTTACTAGTCGTCCGAGCGTTTTAGCTAACCCCAGTGTCAACCAGTCCTCGGCTCTTTCCAACTTTGTTTAAACGCCCATGGTTGGAACAACGGATCGACTCACCAGTCGCAGACGGGGTTCTGGTGAGTCGATCCGTTGTTCCAGCCATTCCCCATAAAATAATCAATTAGGACATTGTTTTGAGCTGTGATGGCAGAGATTTCCCCCTTCAAGCTCTTATCGACTCAGAATATTATCGACACCGAGTTGGTACGTACTAATCAGTTCTCGACTATTTCCCTGGAGACTCCGTTGGTCTCAGTGGTGATGAATTGGCTCAGATCTCAGCCGAGACGATTCCCATGACCCTGTCGCTAGCGGGTAATCACATTGAAACTATATCTTTTCACATCATGCCATCTGCTAATGCCCCCGTTGTTCTTGGTCTCCCTTGGCTCAATGATCACAATCCTGTCATTGACTGGGTAGCAGGTAGGGTTGTCAGCTGGAGCAGCGGTTGTCACTCTTCGTGTCTTCGTTCAGCCCCTTCTAACTACCTCAGTGACCCCGGACCCTCGTTGCCTTTACCTCCAGATCTGTCCTCTGTGCCGCCTGTCTACCATGACCTCGCCAAGGTATTTAGCAAGTAGACCTTCCCTACCAGTCATCTCTATAATCTGTCGGGACCTGAATGAGAGGCTATGGAGACGTATCAATGACTCCCTCAAGTCAGGGATTATTCGTCCTTCATCTCCCTTTGGAGCGGGTTTTTTCTTTGTTGCTAAGAAGGACAAATCATTACGGCCATGCATTGATTTCCGTGGTCTCAATAACATTACTGCGAAGAACAAGTACCCATTGACCTTGCTCAATTCCGCATTCGAACCACTGCATGGCGCCACTGTCTTCTCCAAACTGGACCTCCGCAATGCTTACCATCTGGTGAGAATTAAGGAGGGAGATGAATGGAAGACTGCATTCAACACACCACTAGGCCTCTATGAATACCTAGTTATGCCGTTTCGTTTAACTATGCCCCCTGCTATGTACCAGGCATTGGTATGTTCTTCGTGACCTGTTGAACCGCTCTGTTTTTGTCTACCTGGATGACATTCTAATTTTTTCCAAGGACGTGTCTGAGCATGTTAACCATGTCCGTCAGGTATTACAGTGCCTACAAGAGAACTGACTTTTTGTCAAAGCGGAGAAGTGCGAGTTCCATGTATCTTCAGTGTCTTTCCTGGGCTACATCGTGGAGAGCGGACAGGTGAAGACGGATCCGGCTAAGGTTCAAGCAGTGACGGAGTGGCCGACGCCTTCTTCCAGATAGCAACTACAATGTTTTCTGGGGTTCACTAATTTCTATCGTTGTTTCATCCGCAACTACAGTCAGGTTGTTTCCCCTATGACCAGATTAACTTCTCCCACTACTCACTTTGTGTGGTCTCCCTGTGCTGAGAATGCTTTTTAGGCCCTGAAAAAAAATGCTTCTCCTCTGCCCCAGTGTTAGTCCAGCCCGATCCCTCTTGCCAGTTCATTGTGGAGGTGGACGCTTCGGACCTTGGAGTGGGTGCTGTTTTGTCGCAATTCAATTCAATTCAATTCATTTCAATTCAATTCAATTAAATTTTATTTACAGTGCCAAATCATAACAAAAGTTATCTCAGGACACTTTACAGACTAGGTATAGACCACACTCTATGACTTATTTATTTTTTGGGTTTATTTACATAGACCCAACAATTCCCCGTAGAGTACGGTGGCATCGAAAACCTTCCCTATTACAGGCAGGAATTTCGGACAGACCCAGCTCTGTGGAGGACCGACATCTGTCTGCACCGGTTGGGAGGAAGAAAATGAGAGAGAAAGAGAGAAAAAAAGGATTGATGGACAGAGAGAGACAAAGACAGACACAATGACAGAGACAGACACACTTCCAGTAACTATAATAATATCTATAGTAATGTGAATATGACTTATATGTTATGGCAGTTAATACAGAAGAATAGTAGAAACAAGCACAGCTAAGGTGATAGATTATAATAGTAGCAGGAAGCGTCATGCAGGACCACGGCAGCAGGCACCACCACGATCAGCAGAGACCTGCGAGACGACAAAGCACAAACAACTCCGGGGAAGAAGTGAATTAGTAACATGCATTGATGAGACATGAATGATACAGATGGAGAGGAGAGAAGTTCAGAGTATCTGGAAAGGTTTTATCCCCCAGCAGACTAGGCCTATAGCAGCATCATTAAGCAGAACAAAATCAGCTTAAAAATAACAACATAGCTAAGGGACTGTAGACCCTTATCAAAAAGGAAAGTTTTAAGTTTACTCTTAAATATGGGGACAGTGTCTGCCTCCCGAACAACACTTGGGAGTTGGTTCCACAGGAGAGGAGCTTGGTAGCTGAAGGCTCTATCTCCCATTCTACTTTTGGAGACTCTAGAAACGACAAGTAGCCCTGCATTCTCAGAGCGCAGCGATCTAGTTGGGTAATACGGTACTATGAGCTCTTTAAGATACGATGGAGCCTGACCAATAAGGGCTTTGTAGGTAAAGAGAAGGATTTTAAATTCTATTCAAGAGTGCAAAGAAGCTAATACAGGAGAAATATGTTATCTTTGGTTTGTTTTAGTTAATACGCGAGCTGCAGCATTTTGGACCAACTGGAGACTCTTAACAGACTTATTGGAGCAGCATGATAATAAGGAGTTGCAGTAGTCCAGCCTAGAAGTAACAAATGCATGGACTAGTTTTTCTGCATCTTTCTGAGACACAATGTTCCTAATTTTCGCAATATTACGCAGGTGAAAATGTGCATTCATGCATGTTAGTTTTATGTGAGAATCGAAGGACATATCCTGATCAAAAATAGATTCCTTCCTTACACAACATCATCCAGAGTAACAATATCTTTAGCTTTTATCAATTTTATGCTGATGACACTATTATCTATTGTTGCTCAGCATCTGTTACACAAGCTTTTGAGTTTCTGCAGTCAGCTTTCAATGCTGAGGGAATTAAGGCTGGTCATTAAGACTGATAAAACAAAGCTCATGTTGTTTTCTCATTTAAGTGGAGAAACAACAAATGTCCCACTGATTTTAACTTCTCAGGGAAATGTTATCAAGCTTGTCACAAGCTACAAGTACTTGGGATCTAGTCTTGAGTGTGATCTATCTTTTAAATCTCACATTGTAAATTTGGTCTCTATACTGAAGGTGAAGTTGGGATTTTATTACAGGAATAAATCCTGCTTTTCTCTCAGAGCAAGAAAACTTCTTGTTTCATTAACCTTTCTTCCTCTGTTGGATTATGGAGATATATTGTATATGGGCGCCTCGGCCAGATGTTTACAGTCATTGGACAAAGTGTATCACTGTGCTTGAGATTTTTGACTGGTTGTAGATGCTTAACTCATCATTGTGACCTGTTCACTAATTCAGATTGGCCATCTTTGAAGGTGCATAGGCATATACACTGGCTAAAGCTTATTTATAAAGCTCTTCTTGGTTTGGTGCCTTCTTACTTATGTTCATATCTTCGAAGAACCAGAAGCCACTATGCCCTACATTCCTGGGATGTCTTTACACTGTCTGTTCCTCGTGTCCGAACTGAGCTCGGTAAAAGAGCATTTAGTATTGCTGCTCCCACCGCAGGGAACTTTCTCCAAAATGACTTGAAAATGGTGGATCGCATTTCGCTTGAAGCTTTCGGCTCAATTCTAAAAGAAAAAATATGCGAGACAATTGGACAGTGCCTGTGTTTCTGATTTGTATTCCATGGTCTAGATTCTGAACTTTATCTGTTAATCATTTTGCACATTGTAAATCGTTGTTCTCTTTTGACTTATTGTTTGTAAACTGTCACTTTATCATGTAATTCTGCTATGACCTGTGCTGCTGCCTTCAGGGCCAGGTCACCCTTGTGAAAGAGATCCTGATCTGAATGTTTTTTTTTTTACACAAAACGACCACATAGAGACAAAAAACAAGAACAAAGACAAGCAAAATAATGAAAAATGGAATTGGAATTATACCAGAGACAAAAATGACAACAGAAACTTAAAATGTTGAAAAAACAATTCAAACAAAACGGATAAAAGGATGTGTAATGATTAAAAGTAGATGCAAAACAGTCACAAAAAGATGCAAAATGACTAAAAATAGATGCAAAACAATCACAGAGGTGCAAAACAATCACAAAGACATACAAAACAACAACAAAAAAATGCACAAAGAAAAAAAACACAACTAAAAGTCGACTCTTTGAATTTGGGTGTTTTGTTCCTATGTAGACAGAGTGGGGGGCCTCTTACATATCTGTGCCAAGGGGCCTGTTGGCTCTGAATATGTCCTTGATCACTTCTCTTGCAAATGTGTTCACATTTTTTTTTATTGGTTTCTGCACAATTTTTTCACACAAAACCATTAACACAGATATCACAGAACACAATCTATTGGATTAAGGAAAACAAATATTTAAAGACGATAACTTCCATCCATCAATTCTTGTAAAAGTTTGTTTCATAAATGAGTTTGCCAATAGGGGTCACAGTCGCTCCAAACTTCCTGAAATCACTTCTTTACATTCATGCTACTGCTAAATGTGTTTTGTCAATGTAGGTTCCTATGTTTTCATCGCGATTTCATGCCATGAGTTGAGTTTTTATCGAGGACTAAACATGATTTAAGTCTTAACAAATAAATATATGAATGCATTAATAAATACAGGAATAAATAATCCATAAATACAGACATAAAATAATAAATAAATGCTTAAATAAATGAATGAATAAATAGATACATGAATAAATGTATAAAAAAAATAAAAATAAAAATAAATGCATACATAAATTAATAAATAAATGTATAACTAAATAAATAGATAAATGCTTTACATTTATTTCTGCATTTTTGTTCACCTACATTATTTATTTCTGTATTTCTATGTCCATATGTTAATGAGGTAGGAGGCCCCATTTATTATTTGATTGTGCATTCATCTATTTATTTCTGTATTTTTTTATTTATGCATTTATTTATTTCTTTTATTTATTGAGACTCGTGTTTAGTCCTCCATAATTTTGAACTGAAAGCATCAAGGGGAGGGGAGTAGAGAGAGAAGGAGGGAGGGAGGAGTGGAGAAAAATAGAGGAGGGGAGAGCATGAGAGAAGGAGGGGGAGCAGAGAAGAGGGTGGTGGGAAGCCAGGAGAAAAAACATTACCCCTCGTTTCTCCGCGTAGTTGGGAAGTTTTCTCGTCTCTTGTCAGACGCGCAGCTCAGCCGCAGGACGCGCCGCACGAAGCCAGGACGCACGGTAAGAAGACGCGCTCGCCTTTGTTTATCATTCTGACCTTAAAGGCGTTAAGGTGAAGGAGAAGGTGGTTGATAAGCTGAGATGGACTTTCTTTTTGACGGGGGTGGGGGAGAAAGGGAAGAGATGGAGGAGGAAGAGAGAAAGGCAAACAGGCGAGCAGGAAGTTGTAGTGAATGGGGCAGCGCTGTCTCCTCTCTCTCTGGTTTGTCTCTGCTGTCCTCCGGGAAGTCCTCAACTTAGAAAAGTAACGGAAAGAATGAAAGAGTGAGTTATGTGCGGGAAGGGACCCTCTGCTTCACTTACACCCCCCCCCCCCCCACACACACACACACACACACAATAACAATAACAAACAGCTGCTGAGCTGATGTTCGCGTAAAGCTCTCCAAAACTCCATCTTTACACAAACATAGACTTTTATGTGACCAAAGTGTAATTTGCCATTTTGTGCAGGACTGTTCTGCTGTCATAACTTTATTTTATGTTAAGTTTTGTCTCAGATATGAAGATTGCAGTCTGTAGTTTGTTATAGCTGAAGATGACAGCAGCTTCGTTTTTGGGAGTGTAGTGACGATATGAAAACGATGTGCCTATATATCACAATAAACTGCTGTTTATCAGTGGTGACTCATTTCTACAGCATTGTACAGCTGAAGGTGTGGAAGCACTTATTCATATTCTGTATATGTGATGCAGATCATTATATATTCAGGGCCAGACAGGAAAGTAGTTTGATGTTAACTTATCAGCTATGACTTAAAGGAGATTATTCTTATCTTTTATTTAAGTAAAAGTAACAATACTATTAGAAGAAATACTCTGCTAAGTAAAAGTCCTACATTAAAATTGTAAGTTAAGTATAATTACAAAAGTATTACCATCAAAATATACTTCAAGTAACAAAGGTAAAATTATTTGTTATGCAGAATGGTCCATTTCCAAATAAATACATATTAATGGATATAAATTATGATTCATGTAAGCACACTAATGTTGCAGCTGTGGGGCCAAATGTGGATCTTTATACAGCTTTATCCATACAAATACATCATCATTTAGAGGTTGGTTATATTTTCTATCAAAATATTCTCTATCTGCAAAGTAATGTAGTCAAAAAAAAGAAAAAATGACAGCAGAAAATATACTTTGCTTTGCACAACTGTAAACACAGAGGCATAACAAAGACCCCAAACATCTCAAATACATTTGTATGAACTTCTGTTTTATGTGACTTTATAAAATCCGCATTTTATTTGAGTGATGTGATGACATCATGTGACTGTTGACAATGTTCTTACATCCAAGTGTCTTTACAGAGACCGAGGTGCTGTTCACACCTGTTGTCATACGTTAGATATCTTAATACTGTCATTTATGCTGCGTCATTTATAGAGAAAAGGGAACCTATCTGTTCTCAGCTTTATATTCACACCTTCTTAAAAGTTAAGCGCAAACATTTGTATGATATCTTAGGATATAGGATGGGAACAGATTCAGACGATATCTTCCTGAAATATTCTATTGAATGCCATGAAGCATCGACCCGGAAATGGACTGTAACAGTTACACAAAAGGGGACGGTTAAGGTGATGGGCCTCTCAGACCAAATGCTTCAAGATAACCTCTATGCTCTGAAACCCATCATTTCCAGTGGCTGCTGCTGCACCCAAAGTTGAAGTTTAACCCCTACGTTTTGTGACGAATACCCACACAGCCAATAGAAACAGGGCAGCCAGCACTGACTATTTTTTTGGCATCTTTGGCCCAAACATGGAATCGGGCCGGTATGGAAGAAAAAAGGCTCCGTGCTGCTCATCTTCTTCTTTTTATTATCAGGGCTACTGCATGCTTCTTAGAACAGGACATGTGGTGAATCTTTGTGCTGCAGTATTGTTGTGCTGGTAACAAAAAAATAGACCCGCTAGAAGGTTGGAAAACCGCATTTGGTCTCAAAGGCCGATCAAAGCGACTGGGTTAGGATTAGAAAGAAATGTTGAGAATACCGGCCCCACCGGTGAAAGTCCTGTGTTTTGGGTCCCATCCACCACCAACCAATGCACTATTCAAAGTTTCGCACTCTTATATTACATCACCTGATTTCCTTCTTTGCACTGGAACTAATTTAACCAGTAATACATCTGTGGAATATACAGAGCATTAATCTATAGTTTGAACAGTGATTGAGGTCAGCCTGCCCAAGTTGGTGACGTACCCTATTGTGGAATGCAACTTATTGGATAAACACGCTCACTGCTCAGCATTTCAAACGGGAAACAACAGGATGGCCTGCTCATAAACAATCTGACAGAACAGCCAACATAACAAAAATCAAATAGGGAAAAATCTCAAGCTAGTGAGACCTCCGCCAAGGCATCTCCTAATGTAAATCCACCGTGAATCTTTCCAGTCGGGGACTATATTTTGGGATTATTCCGACACCACATGAATCCCCTGATTCGGATCCGCTCCAAAATGTCATTGGTTCTTACCTGTTCTCTGCTGCACCCTTCCACCAAGTTTCATGAAAATCGGGCCATTTGTTTTTCCTCAATCCTGCTGACAGAACAGAAAACAGAAAAACCAAGCGGAAATCCATCTTTGCAGAGGTAAATGATGATGACAAACATAAATGAGATTACAACTTACCAAGGAGAAGTATTTTACAAAAGCAACAGTTTGCAAAATGAGGAATGAATGTGGTCAAAGTGTGTGTGCAAGTTGAAGAAAGAGGAACATGTATTACAGGCAAAACAAACTGCAGCAGTTTGGTGACTGAACCTAAGCAGCTTCAACTGAACACTGACACTAACAGGAGGGGTCATGTCAGGTAAATCCTTGAATCTGATCCCAAACAATAACTTCCAGTGGTGCACAAATGAATTTAACGAGTCAAAATCCAACTTTAAGTCGCAGCTTGAAGTTCTTTTGTCGTAGATTGATATGCTGCTGCGTCTGAGTCTTTATGGTAGCTGGAGGAGATGATTAAGCTTAAAAGGTCAATCAAAATGTCGGGGTTTTATCAGGTAAGATGAGAGGGGGAGCAGCTCTGTGGTCTGAGAGGTCAGGTGAATTATTCAGAGGTTGATTGTTCGGGTCTTTTGGTGCAGCGCTCGGGGCTCAACACTGTATTGTGTCCGTGTGTCATAACTGCATCTCACTTTTCCATTCTTGCTTTATTAATGTTCATCACCAGTGTGGGCGTTGACAAATCAGTTCAGTTTTTAATGTCATCAGAGGCAGAAAAGCCTCTCAAAGTAGTAGAATGTTGCTTCTTTTTTATTTCAAACATTAATTGGAGAAGAATGAGTGAGCGATCACAGTAAACTTTCTCATTCACTCAGATTTAATGAGAAAACTGTCATTAATCAGTAACCACAGAATCCACAGTCAGTGTGTTAGCCTCCGTTTGTTTATTCAACCTAGTTGTCGGTTAGATCGAAGCTGATTCTGTTATCAGTTGACTGGGTCCGGGTGGAAGAAGTACGCAAAACCTTCAAGTAAAAGTGAAAAAGTAAAAAAGAAAACCTCCATTATAAGCAACAGTTATGCATTCAAAAGTACATAAGAATCGAATTGAAAGTACTTTGCCCTGTGACGGATACATTATCATATATGACATTATTAGTTACTGTATCAGTTAGTGATGAATTATGGCTTTTTAGGGGCGTAGGGTTACTAGGTTTATCTAGCATATAATCACAAAGAGGATGATTAATTTCACTCCATCCATCCATTACCTGTCACCGCTTTTTCTCCAGTCGGGGTCATTCATGCTCACATTCACACCTACGGGCAATTTCAAGTCAACATTTAACCCCCCCATTTCAAATCAAATCATTTTCTAGTGTCAAATCATAACAAATGTTAATCCAGGACACTTCCCATAGGTCTAGATCACACCCTATGATTTATGTATGATTTACAGAGACCCGACAATTCCCCCATGAGCAACAGAAGAGCACACTGCAGCAATTTTGTGCACTGTCGCACCGAAAACCTGCCTTTAAACATGCAGGAGCAATAGAACAGAGTATATGGTGGGCGGCTGTCTGCCTTGATGAAGATCAGTATCATTTCGTTTCGCACATGTTTGATATAAAAACTTAATTAAGGTAAAAACATCTCACACTATATACACATGACTTCTTGGTCACTGCAATAATGTCCTGCTGCAAAGCTCCAGGCTCGGGGCCCGCTCTGGCACTGGCGATGTTTAAGCATGTTGTTTAAGTGTGTTTATATTTTTGTGCAATGAAGCAGAACATAATCTGTCTCATGGTGTTCACAGAACATACCAGTGTTTTCCATGTTCTAGCTATTTTATTGTATTTCTTCTTTCTTTTCTGTTCTCTGATTTCTCAGAGAACATTTTCTGAATGTTTATCTTGGCTTGATTTCCAGACACAGCTTCAGTCCCAACCCAAGTGTTCAGAAAGGAAAGCAGATTTTAATCTTGTACCATTTGCATAATAGTTGACCAACTCAACTTCAATGAACCTACTGTATGGTACTGCAAGCTAATATAGGCTATCACGGTTGCATTGGCTGTGTCTGTGTATTTGTGTTTATAGCTCAGCATCTGATTGAACTCCTCGCTCTTCAGAAACTCCGGCTCTGACTGTTATTTCCCTACAGTCTCTCTCTCTTTTTTCCTCACATTCTTGTATGTTTACGAAACAGATGTTGAGACATTGTCAACTTGCGTGAATGCATGTTTTTAATTTAATTTGCATCTAATCGCTTCCTTCCATTGACTTATATGTGGGGGATATGACCTACACTCTTTACTGTTCTTGAATGTATCCGGTGTAGTTAAAGATGAATTACTGAAGCTGCTGTTAAAGTGCTGTTACGTCTTCTGTGTAAAACAATGTGTAGGAGTGCTGGAACTGTTTTTTTCTTTCTGGTTTTCTCTAACATCCTCAACTGCACAGACCTCCACCAAAGACAAATGACTCTGAATTCAGGGGATGAGGGTGTGGGTTTCAGTTGAGATGTGGTTGAACGGTGGGAGCCCTCTGCAGAGTGAAAGTTTCACTCATTTCTGAGAATATTCACAGGCTTACTCATTTCTGCACTTACTGTCTGACCTAGATACATCTTTTTTATCAATAAAAAACAATACATGTAGGCTTTTGCTAACTATCAGCAGTCCAAAAATAGTTTCTGTTGTTGCTTTAAATCTCTACAGAACCCTGTTATTTAAGCACTTAAAACACTTAAGTTGCCTTCAAATTTTGACTCGTATTTTTTAAAAATTGCATTAAAATGCTTGTCCGGTTCCTCTAATTTCTCTAATGTTAATATTTCCTGTTTTTCTTTGTCTCCTATGATGCTGAAGTAAATATCTTTGGGTTTTTGAATGATGGTTGTGCAAAACAAGACCAATTAAAATTTTTAATCAATAACAAAAATCAATTGTAAGTTGCAGCCATATGTAAAGCAGTTTTAGAATACATTTATCTAAATAAAGTTAGTTAAATTAGAATAATTTGTAATCTTGGTTCCCCCATGTTTGAAAAACTTGCCCATTTGGATGTCGTTCTGGAAGATAAAACATGACCTGCCCTCTAGAGTGACCTTAAAATTGAGAAGACAATGTAGAGCCATATTGGCTACATGCTAGTGGTGCCCGCTGCATGCAGCTGGTGCCCTTTTCATGTATATTTTCACCCCTGACCCTCATACAGCCTGCGTCTGCCACTTTTCAGGAATACATGTTTCTGTGAACATACAGCTGCATGAAAGTTGCTTGTTGGTCTAATAGTCTCCTAATCCCTCTGAATTGGCTCACAGCTCTGTTTTTATTGGCACACTGTACGAGCGCTATTTCCCACAGAGGTTGCTGTTTGAGGGCAATTAGTAAGAGCTCGCTATTGCTGCCACTTCCTGCAATTGTTGTGTCACTGCAACAGATTTCAAACGCCCACTTTGAAGTGCAAAACTAAGATGTGCAGTTTTCTTTGTACATGAGAAGGATTTGCTTGTAAAAAAAGATAAAAAAATCGAAATATTCCAAGAAAACTTTGATCAAGTTTTGATTCTGTGCTATTGTGAAATTTCCTCCCCAGCCTTCGTTTGTGGTATTATTGCATTGGTCAGTGATCTGAAGTATGCAGTCACAATGCAGGATGTTCTGTGTAATCCACAGAGAGAAGCAGGAAATTCTTGAAAGATTGACACAATAACAATGAAGCTGAAGTCCAGGGCTGCAACTACAAACCACTTTATTAATGATTAAAGTTCAGATTATTTTTCTAGATTAATTGATTAATGGTTTGTTCTATAAAGCATCAGAAAACAGAACAATATTTTGAAATCTTATTAAGTTGCTCTGAAAGCTGCCAGCTATTATTAGCTAGAAGCCTGATAAGACAAGTACCTGTTGCTAGAGATGCAACAGAAAACAGAGGCTGGTGTATGTTGGAATGCTGAGTGCTCTAAAAAGGACTTTGAATTTTAGTATTTAGAAGATTAGAAGAAAACACACACTTACATTTTCTCCACACAATATATCTACAAGTTTTTGTACATTTCAAGAAAGCACTGTTAAGAGTTTGTGGATCATTTATTAAGAGACTCTTTCAATCATGGATGGATTATTGAACTGCAAAGAGTCAAAACAGGATATTTGGCCCAGACCCTCTGTTTGAAACAGTTGTTGAAAAGTCACAAAGCTTAGTTAAAAGTAGGTCTGCCCTGATTGACCACAAAGAGACACAAAACGACCACAAAGAGGTGCAAAACAACTACGAAGAGACACAAAACGACCAAAAAGAGATACAAAAAAACCACAAAGAAACGCAAATCAACTACAAGGAGATGCACAATTACTGCAACGGGACACAAAATGGCTACAGAGAAAAGCCAAAGGATGATAAAAAGCCATAATATGACCACAAAGAGACGAAGGACAGCCACAAAAAAATGCAAAACGACTTAACTCAGACAAAAAGACACAACATTCGAGAGAAAAAGGGACAAGAAACAAAGAGACACCAAACTGCAAAGAGATTCAAAATAAAGGAATGCAGTATGGCTGTTCAATCCATGCCCTTAATGTTTGTAGCTGAAAAGCCTTTAAAGTTTAAAAGTCTTTGTTTATTCTGAGAGCACAAGAAGCCATGAAGAGCCCCTCGCTGGGGTCTCGCCTCATCTCATCTGGTCTTGGAAACACCTTCCTCTCCACCTCCTTAAAACCAGACCTCATTCAACCAGAGCTCTGTTTGCTGTTAGACAAAACACAGAGAGAAAGAGGAAACATGCTGAACATATAGCAGCTGTGCTCATTGGCTTATCTGATACTGTAGGTCATCGTGTGTTTCGCTGATCTATGGAAACTATTACGCAACAACTCCAATCTTCCCCCAGTTGCTTCAAGTATTTGCGGTCTTTTTTTTAAGTCAAACAGTACATGACTGTGAGGACTGTTTCTTTCTGTTCTTCTATCTTTCTTGGGGAGGTGTCTGTTTTACTGTTTTAGTCATTTTACTGGTGTCATTGGTGATAAGAGCAGTGGTTTGGACATGGGTCGAGTTGGAATAAAGTATTTTTTATGGTGGGCATGTTTCAAGGGAGATAGAACCTGGGTAATAATGATGGTTACTTTCATGTCAGCTGTTGTTGTTGAAAGCAGTAGAACTATCATGTTTTTTTGTAAACTATACAAACACAAAAGGGCTCCTCGGCCATTTGGATACACAGCACTCCGTCTGCGCACTCAGAGGAAGAGGTTGTTTCTTTCAGCTGCAGACAAACGGTCAGTTTTGATAACAGAGCACTGTTCAGTTTGAGAAACCAGAGATCGGTAATCGGACAGGACACCCATTCATCAGTATGACCTCTGACCCTTTGAGCCAGTCACAGGTGGCTGTGACACTGGGATAATGTTACCCACCTTTGTTTGCCTGGAATAGCATTAATTTAAGTGTTTTCAAAGTACCCTATGTATGAGAAAAATGTAATTACTGCACAGGTTTTCTAATCTTTAAGATGTACTGTACTAAATCAATTTTGTTGCCAATACTGATATTAATGCCTGCAGTTAGTTACATTCAAATTACGACTGATTTGTAGGTAAATATTTATCCTCAATTAAAGTGCCCATGATTATTTCCGTAATATTTGTAGGCTACCACAGAGAAATATTTGAATTTTATATATTGATAAAATTAAAGTTAACTTTTTGAAAAAAATAAGAGTCATTTGCTGAAAGAACGTGTGCAGACATTAACGTCTCCTCTGATAGGTAGACAACACTCATGAAGCCCCATCTTGGGTATTTCTTAAAAAAAATCAAAAACACATTTGCAGTTATATAATGGTTAAAGATCTTGAAAGTAAATCTTCTATTTTTGTTATTTTAAGATGACCAGAAACAGAAGTCCCCACTTGGCTGGAGTAACCCAATAGTCAACTGTCCACGCGTGCGTGCGTGCGTGTGTGCGTTAGTGTGCGTTAGTGTGCGTTAGTGTGCGCGCGCGCGCGCGCGTGTGTGTGTGTGTGTGTGCGTGTGTGCGTGCGCGTGCGCGTGCGCGTGCGTGCGTGCGTGCGAGTGAAGTGGGTTATTTCCAAAGCATCAGTGGGTGTCATTGGTAAAGGTGGTTTAAGTTAAACCACGACATGTTCTGATTCAACATCCCCTAGACCTACCTATCTTTTCCCACTGCTTTAAAGCTAAATGTGAGATTTTTTTTTAACCTTCTGACCTATTTAAACACCACTAGTAGCATATCTGGATGAAGTGTAGATGTAGCTACACTCCAAAAATACAGTCACAAAACTTTACAGGTGTGTAGCTGAAATCAAAATAAAGGCGGATGGTGGGTTTCATTTACGGGTTAGCCAGGTTAGCCAGCATAGCATAGCACACCAGCTGATACCACTGCATTATGCTGTATTTTGTGCTTGCAAACATTGTAGCATCATGCCCACAAATGAAAGATGGACAGTACTGCATGTATGATTATGTAATTAGATAAAAAGAGGACAGAAAGTGGAAACAAACAGCGTAGTCCTACAGCTTTGACTGCTGTTGATGCCGGGCGCGGCGAAGAATGGAAATTTGTAAATTCCGTCTTCCGAGTTCAACTGCAACTCGTCACGTGTTGCGAAAATGTGTGCGTGGTCCAAGCAATGGGAAGTAGTGATGGGGGTCATTGCTTCTTACTTCTGGTGATTGCATTTGTGTTTCAAAAATCATAAAAGTGGTGTTACTAAGTGAACAAAACGTTTAAGTATCATGAACTCTAGAGTTTATTTTCTGCCATTATACAAAATCCAATGGAAAAATCCCAATGGGAACCAGGGTGATCCTAACTTCCCCGAATCCCTCCATCACCGTAACAGCACTGTTAAAGCACTTTCTACCTATATATATATATATATATATATATATATATATGTATATATATGGTATAGTTGTGACTTCAAAAGTGAACAGAAGTCTTGATGACAAAGTTTCTGAAAACGGGCTGTGGATGGAGCATTTGATAATTTCACAGTATTTATAGCACCTCAACCTTTTTTACAATAAAAAAAAAAGTATACAATACAACATGGGACCTTTAAAAAGTCAACACTTTACTTGAGTCTAGTCTTCCCAGCATCTCCGTAACTAATTCACTGGAACCACTTTTGTCTTTGCGGTGTGTCAGCGCTGTAGTAAAGCTTGGAAAGTCCGATTATCTGCCAAAACCAACACAAGAAACTCCTGAGTCCACAGTCTACCAGTCCTCACCATTTGACATTCAAATTTAAGGCCTTGTTAAATCTTCCTGATGTTTGACTGCAGTGAGTTTAAATGCCACTTTTTCCCTGTTAACCAGGCTGGACACGCCTCTCAGTGTCGAGTCCCATCATGACTCTGTGTTTGGCTGTGGAATAAACTGGTTCATTAAGAGTGAATGAATAGGTGGACTGTCTGTTTTGGATCGGGGGTTTATGGTAATCAAAGAGTGGATATGCGGTGGGCGGCTACAGGTGTGTGTTTTTGTGCTTGTGTGCCCTCACTATATACAGTATGCGTTAATATGCTTGTGTGAACATGTGGACACAGATACACACACACATAAAAACAATAATGCAATGTGTGTGTGTGTGTGTGTGTGTGTGTGTGTGTTTTCCAGAGCCTTGGCATTCCTCTTAAAACACACATTCTTCAAGGAACACATGTGGTAGATATTTATAGCTACAGCATTGACGTCACCTTGGCGACCAACGCTCAAAATCCACTGTTTCCTGTCCGGGAATCCTCAACACACCCACACCCACACCCACACCCACACACACACACACACACACACACACACACACACACACACACACACACACACACACACACACACACACACACACACACACACACACACACACACACACACACACACACACACACACGCGCGCACACACACACACTCACACACACTTTTTCCCTCACTCATATTTGGATTAGTTATTTTCTGTTAAACAGTTTGTGGTTTTTCTAAATTTCTTTCCTGTTTTTGTACAAACAAACACAATAGACTAAAACACCTAATTAATCATTCTCATTTTCTCATATTTTCAACTTTTTATTATTGTCACAAAATCCTTTTTGCAACATTTTTTTTTTTAAATTATGACATATCTTTCTTATTGTTATTGTTATATAAGTTGAGTAGATGTGTTAAGTAGCAGAACATGTAAAGACAGGTATGTTTAAGTTTTGCTTTAAGTATGTTGAGTAAGTGTACTTCATTAACACTGGGTACAGTTTCCAGGGGTTATCTTGTATATTTTCGCCAGGTAGGAATACATATTTAAATATTTTATTTTTGCTGCTTTATTATTGCTTTTTTAATTATTGTATATAATTGTAGCTACACAAATACATACATTACATACTGTAGTTAAATCTAACGAGCATCTATCATCATATTTATTGAAATAGTAATAACTTTTATAGGTTAGATCTTAATTACAGTCGGCAGATAAATGTAGTGTAGTAAAAGTACAATATTTCCCTCTGAAATGAATATTCAAATGTTCTATTTTTACAAATTTTAATCAGTTTTGGATGTAAAATCTTAATCCGAGTAACTACAGGTGGCAGATTAATGCAGTGCAATGCAATGTCAAAACTTAAGTACAGTACTTTAGTTCCTTTTCACTATTTACAGTAAAGTCTCTAACCCCTCGTTGGGGTCTTGACCCCAGATTGGTGACCACTGGCTTGAAACAGTTATTATTGGATTTTGGGGCGCTCATAACAAGCCATAGTACGGGGCACACTGCTACAACCACTGGTAACTACTAATGATTGTTGGCTTTGTGTGTCATGGCTGAAAGAAAAGAAACCACTACAATAACAAAGACATACCAACAGCCACTTTTCGGCTGAGACGCACCACAGGGACCAGACATGGCTCTTGATTTTGAACTCTTACTGTCAGAAGGAGCAGATAGCTGAACGAGTGGATGTCTGGCCCGAGAGGGGAGCCTCCCTCTGAGTCACTCTGCCCTACATGGGAAAACCATTAAGAGGCTGGAGGGCTGATGCAAACCTGAAGTAAGAACTTTGGGATTCGAAAGGGGGGAAGGTAAGGCAGATATTTACTCATGTAGGAGGAGCGAACGTAAACAGACACAGAGCTCAAAGCTGGACTGTGAAACAATGTTTTCTTCTTTACGATTTTAAAAAACTCTTTCTGGCTGTTTGTTCTGCATATTCCCTGCATATGCACTCGTTATTGGTCTGATTCTTAGTTAATTCCTTTCAATTTTTTTGTGTGTAGAACAGGTTTTCAATGTCAACGCAACTGTTTTATTATCTCTGCGTCTGAACACAATGTAGATGAGAGACTGTTTGAGCAGCTTTCTTTTTCTATTTAGGTTTTAAGGTGGCGCTAATGTTATGAAATGAAACTATAATGGCGCACTTTGGACCAATTCTTCTTGCATTAAGTCCAGTCAGTGCTTCAGACACCAATCCATAGCAACTAGAGAATACAAAAGACACATAATGCATCTAATCTCAGATAAAGCAATAAAGTGAATAAAACAGCAAGATAAACCACCTTAAAACAATAAAACCAACAAAAAAATGCAGCAATTTCTTACTGGTTCTCAATTGGAACCGGTTCTTGATTTCCATCCCTACTCATGTGTTGCAGGTACCAAAAATTCTCCTGTGTGCTCCTACTGTCCAGTTCAGATGTTTTTGATGTTTGTTCAATAAAATGTGTTAAATGAGGAAGAGAACATTTCTATGCAGAAACTGATCTCATTAAGATGGTTGTTACAGTTGCAGGTGCAGCCCAAGGTACAATCTAATAAAGGCTATGAATTGTGTGTGTGTGTGTGTGTGTGTGTGTGTGTGTGTGTGTGTGTGTGTGTGTGTGTGTGTGTGTGTGTGTGTGTGTGTGTGTGTGTGTGTGTGTGTGTGTGTGTGTGTGTGTGTGTGTGTGTGTGTGTGTGTGTGTGTGTGTGTGTGTGTGTGTGTGTGTGTGTATATATATAGACCCGCTGCTTACCACTGGATGCCCTGGCCCTTTCCTCACCTCTCATTGCAATATCTAGACAAAGCAATACACATGCAGACACGCACATACACAGACACACACACACACACACACACACACACACACACACACACACACATAAACATACTTTACACTCATATATCACCTATACACATATTGTAACTTCACATCATATTCTGTTTATTCTGTTATCTGTTGTTATATGTACTTAATGTCCACTGTCTGTATTTGTAATCCACATGGTGGGATGTATTTGTCCCTCATGTCATCTTGCCTATGCTTTAATAAAAATGAAGAAAAGATGGTTCTTACAATGGAGCACACTAGCTTCCTGCAAAATGTCCAACTTTTAGATGCTTACACCTTCTGTATTTTGTCTACTTTTCCAGTAAGAAATAAAATGTATTTTTAAAAAACAGCCATACTGGGAACCTAAAACCTGCTTTAACCTTAGTTTAAAAAGCCATACGGCCTGGGAAGGATTACTTCATAGGGCACATTACGGAAAACATCCAAATGGCAGCTGGCAGGCTCTGACTCATTTTCACTTTAACTGCAATGATGTTCAAACTCTGCAGTTTGCAGTGAAAAGTCGATGTTTGACGCAAACAGTCTGGTGTGTGTGTGTGTGTCTGTGTGTGTGTGTTTCTGTGTGTGTGTGTATGTTTTTTCCTGGTCATGATGTTTGTATTATAAAGTAACAGCTGTCTCCTCTTCCTCACAGAGCGCTATGATGGATAGATAGCAGGAAAAGGAGAAGACAAGATGTCGTTCTTTGGGGTGGACTGTGTCAGGCAGAAAGAGAAAGGTAAGACGCAACCGGATGGATTTTTACTCGTCATTAAGGTTCACATTCTTATTCTTGACCTTTTAGACTAAAAAAGTCCCTTCGGTGATCGATTGTCTTACAAAAAAACAGATCTAGTTGCCCAGTTGTCATCCCAGTGCAGCAAAATTATGATGCTATTTCTTTTCATTTATTTAGTGATTCATTTCTTTGTCTTTTCAAATCAGAGCTGGAGAGGAAACTCCGCGCCAACGACCGCGAGTACAACATCTCCTTTAAATATGCAGTAAGTCTTAAGTTTTTCATCAATTCTATTGTCCTCTGGATGCAGCCCAATTACCTTTATGGACAAAACAGTTACTAACCACATATAAGTCAGGACAAATATTTACAAGAAAATCTCTCCTTTTTGGGGTGTGTCTTGCTGCTTGAGTGTCTGGTCGTTATCAGGAGACTGGATGTCCGCCAGAGTCCAGTTGCTTCTGGGTCAACTCACTCTCCTCAATTTGATCTCTGTGTTGCTTTAGTCAAGGTCACTAAGACATAAAGTTTTAAAGAAAATTCAGTACAAGGATAATTTGTTTTCAACATAGTGAGTTGTGTTGGAAACCCTTCAGTGTGTGCAACATCTGTATGGAGGATTATTCTATTCAGAAAGGGAAAATGTAAATAATGATAATAACAAACTTATTTGTGTAGCGCTTCTCAAAACACCGTTACAAAGTGCTTTACAGAACAATAGCTTTACTGTACAAACGCCACCAGTAAAAGATGGAGTGCCTTTAAAGAATGGACTCCCAACAAACAACATTACATACATGTTAAAATGTTCTTCTGTGGAAAAAAAACTCCTCTCTCATCTGATTTTGTTCTTGTTCTTGGGGGAGGACCATATACAGTAACACCCTTTTGGGTTGTAACAATTCAAGCGTTGTAAGTAAATGTTTTTATGAGGTGATGGTTGCACATTCAATAGGGTTGTCAGTCTGTTACGTGATGTTTTTGCCCTTTTGAATATCCAAAAGACCACAAACGTTGGCAAACATTTGTTTAAGCTATGAATGTGATTACACACCATGCTTCTGTCTTATCATCCCGGACGCACAGAGCCAGATTTCCATAATGAAGGTTTATAGATTGACACAAGCTGCACGCAACTGACTGGACATGTAGAGTACCAGTATGTGTATTTTTCCACTGCCGTTTTTTTGTTTGTGGCCAGTTTAAATCCACAGCAACCCTGTTATTGTGTTTGGTTTGTTTGTAGTGCTATCAGAAAATGTTTTATGTAATGTACGTAGCCTATAACTTTTGCTATTTTAATGCTGAAAGAAAAGGAAACACATTTTTGACCTGGTCTGCTTGAAAAGGTAATTTCTGCTAAATATTTTACATTGAACACCAAATAAAGGAGATTGATTCAAAGAGTTATTTTTAAAAAAAATCTTGAGTTCTTATGTATAACAACTTCAAAATACAGCTTCCCTTACTAATGAATGAATCCATACATTGAATGGGTCTCCTACCTTGAGAAAACAAAGAAAATAACTAATTTAACTGTAAAATGTATTATGAGAATTTAACTTTTACAATAATGGCAGCAAGGACAAGTCATATAGTATGTTGTACATGATTTTTTTGTTTCCTGTTTTGATGGTTGTTTGACCTTTGCTGAATATGCTTTTTTCTGTGAGAAACTTTCATAGACAAAACATATTCAGCATGTTAACCACACAAATGTAATGTGTGTGTTCCTGTAATATATTCAATCCAAAGAACACTTATATATTTTCTACAACATGTGTATCTTAACATCAACCCTCAATCGATTTAATACTAAATCTTATCTTTCTCTCATTTCTCCCTCCTTTTACACTTCTAACAGACGAACGCCATCAAGACCTCCAAGTACAACCTCTTCACCTTCCTTCCTCTTAACCTGTTTGAGCAGTTCCAGAGGATCGCTAACGCCTACTTCCTGTTTCTGCTGGTGCTCCAGGTGAGGAAAACACTTTAATGTTGAAGCTGTTGGATGAAGATGGAGCTAATTTAACAACTGTATACTGCTGGATATCTTAATCTATAACACTACATCATCATGTATTAGTTGGTTTATATCTGTTTCATTAATTTGAATCTACAAAGTAACTTAAGCTATCAAAATAAATAGAAATGTAGTGGAGTAGAAGAATAAAGTAACATCAAATGAAAGTTGAGATTAAAGTGGTGAAAATGCAACATAAATTGCTGTAAAAACACTGATATATTGATAATTCAAAGTTGCGTTGAGCTCACATGTATGTTAAACCTTAGCGACACACTAAATCCCTGAGGAATGGTATTTATTGGGAGACTAAATGTAAAAAAAATATTATAATATATAGGAAAACCACACAGGCTACCTTTTAGATCAAAGTGAAATGATTCCTAACATCAAAGATGGTTGACGAGTTGCATTGTGAAAAAATCTCTGTCACACACCTTTGCAATCCAACACTTCACAATCCACAATCACTCGTTCTCACAGTGAAGCTGAGTGTTCACTAAACAGGAAATGGATGAATCAAGTGGGTTGAGATTAAGGAAGTGTAATATCCAGTACAGGATATTGCCTCATCGTTTGCAAAACAGTCATGATGTTGCACCACAGAGCTCGTCTACTTTGACTTCTCTGCTGTAGGAACTGGAGCACAGCAGAAGTTTTAAATGGATAATATTGAACAGTTTCATATGTTTTTTGTCTAACAGAAATGTCCGTGTCGCCTATTTATACATCAGAACTTTTCAGGGTTGAGAACTCCTGACCATGGCTAATGCAATCCTGTTAGATCGTTATTGTACATTTAATAAAAACAACTGGAAACAACCTGGAAATGCACATGTCCCTTCTGTCGCCACACAGTTTGGATTCCCCATGTTTCTTCAGTTTTCTCTAGCTATTATATGCAAAAATGAAGCTAAACTAAGGTGAACTAAAGATAGTTGTCTGTGTGTTTGTGTGCTCTTCAGGTAATTCCTCAGATCTCCTCTCTGTCCTGGTTCACCACAGTCGTGCCTCTGGTCCTCGTGCTGACAGTCACCGCTGCTAAGGATGCGACTGACGATATCGTAAGCAAATGTGTTTTGTGTACCATTTCACCTTTAACAGATTTTACCACTTTTGATTTAAGAAGATGAACCCAGAACTCTTCCAAGTGCAATTATCCTAAAATGTAGAAAGTTTATTAATGGGAAGTGTGTGGAATTGTACGGTCCTTTAAAAATCTGAGTAGAGACTATTATTGCCTGAAAAATGTAATAGTTGGTTTGGTTGGCTTTAAATGGTGATTCCTAAATTGTTCCTGTTACACAGTAGAGGTTGTATGGAGTTTGAGGAGCATGTCTCTGAGTCAGGAAGAAAAAAAAAACCCTCTGTTCGGGAACCGCTGGCTTAAAAGGACGTACAGTATGTTTACAATTTCCTGACAAAGATCTTTTTCAGGTCATGGGAATAAAGACTGTACTCTTTCAGTGGCAAAGGTAGATGTAAAGTAATGTTGTTAGACATACCCAAAATGTCTCAGGGTGGAGGACTGTGCTAACAATGCTTAAGACTTTGGTTTAGATTCTGCCTCTTAACCAACAGTCAAGACTGGTTTATTTTAACCATGAGCTGAGCGTGGGCTTAATCTAACTTTAATCAGTTGTTGTTAGCTTCCAAGACTGAAACCATGAAGGGAAACAATCAGAAAATGCTTAAAAAATAAGAAACTGACTCATTTGACCTATTTAGTCATTAGGTATTGTCCTGTATAGTGGGTAAGTAAAGCTGTAAGCTGTACGTACACAAAAGCGTCATCTAATTGTCATGTAATGTAATAACATATTTGACAACTAATCAGGGAGGAATTTCCATCAAATTTCCGTTGTGATACATAGTTTTTAAATACATTCTTGTTGCATGTCCTGTATCGGTGCATTTCTTTTTCAAACAGACGCAGTACTGTGTTTTATTTCATGTTATCTCATGTAGCTGATAATAACCCTTTATCTCTCTCTAACTGTGGGAACAAAACTCTTTCACTAACATCTGCAGTCGTACAAAAGACTTAACACTCATGATCTCATGCAAACATTTATCAGTCTGCCCCAACCTCAAGTTAAGGTTGTCCCGGCGACGTTGTCTTTGTTTGATCAGGTTTTGATCCAAGCACATTTTAACCTGGCAACCTTGGCAAATAGAAACCTAAAATTTGAACATCAGTACACAACAAAAGGAGGCTCTTTGAGGTATTATGATTTTTTCACAGATTTGTGAAAATGTTGTCATGTAGTCCTCCTTAAAAATGATGTCACAATAACAAAAGTTCATACCCCCATATGACCTCTACCTCATCAGGAAGTCGACTTTTTATTGTTAATGATTAACAAACTGTTTTGTTTCTTTCTATCATTGGGAACCAAAACAGAACGAAAATGTACCTCTAACACTGAAAGGAAATTTACTTTTTGTTTCAGCCATGTGTGTGGGTCACCCAATACCCTGATGCCAAATCACCAGGAGGATATAAGTCATGGGTTAAACATTAGCAGAAGGAAGCGAACAAGAGTCTTTTTGTTGAGCGGTCCTCGTTGCCGGGTACCCATCTGTTCCTTTTAGTGAAGTCACACTGTTGTTCAGGCTTGAGTTGATCTTAGCAGGTACACAGCAGCTCCAGGCTGACCATGTATGGCGAGGTGAATGACCTTGCAAAACAAACGCTGAAATAACAGTCGCCAGTGTTGGAAAAACTACTGTGAAAGGAAATTTTTTTTATATATAAGCTTCTTCCTCCTAAACTGTAGTAATATGGGAATTTAGTAGAGTTTTTTGCATCTCTTAAATTGTACAAATTAATTTATTTTATCCTTACAATATAATTGTTATATTTGATTTGGATCAAGCCTAAATTTCCATTAGAACATCAATCAGACACAATTATCATGTAATTAAGTGGTGGATAGATAACTATTAGGAGCCACAAGACGATAAGAAAAATGAGGAAAGATTCATTAATACTACACAAAGGTGTTTATTTTGTGGCTTCTCCTTTTCCTTTGTACATTACTTTTTACTTTTTCAGAAACCAAACATCTGTCTTTAGTGGAAGTAGTCACAACTGGTACACTTATGCATCGCATTTTTAGTTTTAAGGGATTTAGCCTTCATTTAAGCAATTTGTCCCATAGACTGTAAAAAAAATGGACGTAGCATCTCCGTCAAGGCCCGTTCTCTCAACTTGATCCAATCGTACTCAACTATGGGAGTCCTCTTGTTGGACTTAGACTCAGCCTCATTTCCTCTGACCAAAAAAGGGCATGTATGTGACGTTGGGGGGAGAGAGATACGTCCATCTGGCTGACGTTTACCTCTGAGGAGAAGTGAGGGCCAGAGGCTAAATGTCACTCAAGAGACCACGCCCCTAATTATTCATAAACTTTAACCTCCAATAAAATAAAAACTAGCCTGCTACAAAAAAAATCACCCCCTCAGTGTTTTCATGGAGATATGACCTAAACACACAGACTAGATTGTTGTTGTTTTTATCAGGTCTTAAATATGTTTAATTATGCTGTGAAAACGGCCTGTATAACATGGGTGTTTTTGAGAAATTCCTCTATTGTGCAAACAACTCCTAGTAGACACGCGGAGAACTGCAGTTTTTGGCATTTCCTCTTTGGATCAACCAGGAAGTTGCTGTGGTGGGAGCTTGGTTTTAAAGCTTGGGATCAGTCTGTAGAAAGTTCAGTTTTGACTTTAGGATGTTTTGTGACCATTCCATGATGTAAATTGAAAAGAGAACATAAATAGGAAAGGACTAAGAAGTGCTTTGTGAATAAGAAGATACCAAGGCGGTGTTTACATAAGGCAGGTCAATTCACTTTTGAGTGTAAAACAAAATGGTGAGTTAGAGATCCAGAGATTGTAATAAATCTCGGCACTCCCTGATACATACTATCCACCATGTTAATTGGTTGTTCCTTTACTTGAAGCCTTTCAGTCAATCAGATTTCCTAAAAATCAGTTAAAAATAATGTCAAAAGTGAAAACAGAAAATGTTTGACCTGCCAGAAAGTAGAGCCTAAACCCTGGACAAACACCCAACTGGGTTTGACACAGGAAGTTAGTCCTACTGTATTTTAACTTCCTTTTTATATGTATTTAACATCTGTTTGTTTTTTTTTGTTTCACATCCATTGCTGTTTGACAAAGCCAGAAATCTGACTAGGGTTTGTGTCCACATAGAGTTTTTTTCTGTCATAAAGGCGCTGGGGATTCTAATCTGCAGGTAACATTGGCTAGGTAGCTAGTTCAATGCTACATTAAGAGGGTTGACTACAAAGCTAACAACAAGCTTGCAACACATACAGTGATGCAACATAAAAGCACAGCATTTACTAACAAACAACATCAGTGTTCAAAAGTTCTGCTTCCACAAAGGGGCTTTTCTGTCTTTGTCTGTCTTGTCTTGTTTCAGGAACGAAAGTGACGACCCTAGCGCTTTTCTGAAAAGTTCAGAGATTTCCAACTGCGCTTTCTGCTTATTGGGAACAACAACTTTTGTGCAACACACTACTCTTTGTAATATCTGACTTTTTAAAATTTCAATTATTTAAAAATAGTATATTAAGCAGTAATTACACTATGCTACCCTAAAACACCTAATGCAGTCACTACACAATCACTAAAAACATGCTTTCTGCACAATTTTTGGCCATAAAGTACGGAGGTTAGGATTTAAAAGTGATTAAATGGCAAACTACCGTAATTTCCGGACTATAAAGCGCACCTGACTATAAGCCGAACCAGCTAAATTTAGGGTAAAATACAGATTGCTCCATATAAAAGCCGCACCCGACTATAAGCCGCAGGCGTTTTGATGTGTAATTACCGTAGTATATAGGGGTTCCTGCTACCACGGAGGGGATTGTCGGGACAGAGATGACTGTTTGGGAACGCAAAGCGTCCCATTTATTAATAATAAATCTTTCAATCATTCAATCAAACTTTCACATCTTTGACATGGCGAACAGCATTCGTGCAGAGTACAAATAATACAACGGTGCAAAGTAATACAAAGTGCTCGCCTGTAACACGGCAGTAAAAGTGCAGTCCCGCGGCCGTTTACGTTATCAAAATAACCAGCCATTCATTGATGTCAAGGGTACGTGCAGCAGCTCTATTTCCTTCTTTGACAGCCAGATCGATTGCCTTTAACTTAAAAGCAGCATCATATGCACTTCTCCGTTTGTTTTCCATGTTGAGGGTGTTTGTATGAACACTTCCTTCGCGCAAACTCTTTGTTTTGCTCTCGTTACCTGGCGCCAGATGTCTGCCTCGGTCTCGCGCATCCTCGGTAGTGCGCGCCCCTGGTTACCGTAAGCCGTAGAAAAGCCGCACCGTTGAATAAGCCGCAGGGACCAGAACGAGGGAAAAAAGTAGCGGCTTATAGTCCGGAAATTACGGTAGTAAACCATATTCCATTGTTAATGTGCCAACTATTCATTTGTTGGGACAGTAAACAAACTTTTAAGCCTTTTTGTGCTTGAAATATTTTCGTTACTGCACTATTGCCTTGTAGGGCAGTATTAGGATGAAGCAGTAGACTTTTCTGTTAGGGGTATAGCATTAAAATTGCTTAGGAAAAGAGTGATGATGAAGCACACACCCTCATTTAAAAGTTGTGTTGGTAATTACAGGTAATGGAAACCAAATGAATGCACTGACTCTTGAGTGGTTAGAAGGAAAATAGAGGTTTCAGAAAAGGTCAAAGGTCAAATTTGGGTTCCTTAAACATCATATTTCCTCCCACAAACATTACAACACAACATGATAGTTCTTGACTGATAAGTTTCATGGGAGTTTCCGTCAGAACTAATCAGTAATTCAGTGGTATAATGTTGTGACTTGTGACCTTTTATGACTCAGTGGTGTTTCATTGTGTGTCTTTTTTTCCAGAATCGCCACAGGAGCGACAATCAGGTCAACAACAGAAAAGTTCAGGTCCTTATTGACCGAAAGTAAGTTTTGTTCATATGAGTCATTGGAAATATACCTGTGCAAATATAGCCAAAGTTTCAAGTAGCTACATGTTGTTTTTGGTGTATTTATAGAGGCCCCATCAGGGTCCTTTTTAACTGTTCTGCACAGGTGGGTGTTCCTCAGTGAACCTTGTTGGGTTTCCTATAGTTTTATAACATGGAAGTTCCAAAAATATCCATAAAGTCATAGTATTTGCTTGTTTCAGCTCTAAGGGCCTTTACACTCTATAGTTTTTATCACGAGTACTTTCCGTAGACTGTATTAATAACGGACGTAGTCTCCATGGCGTCACCCATAGGTTTCTGAAGAGCCAAAATGAAACTCAAAGTGGGTGGCTCCCGGTGGCTCCAACCATCGCCACCTTGGCAGCATCGTGACTCTTCGTTGACCCATCGTGACTCTTCCCCCATACAGTTGACAGGAATAGTGAAATTAGCTATAGAGACCGAAACCAATTTTTCTGCTGTAAAGTTATTTCTTTACAGGGAGCTCTATGGGGATTTGCTCTTTTTTGATGAGCTGCAGGTTTTTTGGACTTCTGCGTTGGCTTAATTTCTCAGACCCAGAGTTGACGCTTGGTACTTTTACACAGAACGTGAATACTATGCTGCAATAAGGCAAGGTTTTTTTTTGTTATAATACAACTCAGAAGCACAGTAGTCCCATTCATGACAGCAAACTGTACTCCTTTAAACCCTGACAAAGGCAGTGCATGTCAGATCCACACTTCCAATCTTACCATTCACAATACTGCATAACTGTGGAGTTGATCCAACAGGCCAGGCACATCACTGGTATGAATACTTGCATGTATACTGGCATTTTCATGCTCCTTATTCAGCATGCCCCCAGTGTGTAAAGGCCTTCTGGATTGAATAAAGCCCATATGCCTGTCAGGTCCCGCATACAAATCAAGCATACCTCACATATTTCAAAAAGCAGACCTCAGGTCAACAGGATACAAAACATGCACTCCCCACCATCCTGCAGCTGCTTCCTGATGGCTGTACCAGAGTTGAGGTTTTGTGGCACACGAGGAACACAAAGATGGTTCAAAATACAGGAATATACACTAAAAATATACAAGAAAGGTTAAAAATATCCAGTGGGCTTGTCTTATTTGATCTCTTTATTATTAAAGTTATATGCTTATCTATTTAAGTGAATGTTTAATGGCTATTTTAAATGTTGCTAGATAAATACTTTTTTAAATTTCATTTAAATGTATTTTATGCTTTGTTTTTAATAGGACATGATCAAACCATATGCTGCATACCGTCCACTACACTGCTACTGCTACTGCCAAACAGCTTCCTACTCCCTCATTACATTAGAGGAACATAGAAAATGAGAATAATAGACTCTCTCCATCCCTTATTGTTTCTAATTGTAGCACTTAAAGAATATTCGCTGAAGTCGCACGCTTGCAGGATTCTTGCTATTTTTGGGGTTGTACTAACGTGGTTGATTGAATGCACTTATTGGGATTCACTTTGGATAAAAAGCATCTGCTAAATGAGTGTAATGTTATATTTGTAGAATGTAAACTCGTCCTCAGGTTGTTAAAATCCCCAAATCAGTAGAAAAAATACCAAGCCCATCACCTCAGTGTCCTCCATAATCAGATAGTCAGCCCAGTCTGAGGTGATTTTAAAAGGGAGAGAAGTTGAAACCAGATGTAAGTGAGATATAAGTGTGTACAGTAAGATCCCAACGTTTACACTCAATGCACCATCTGTATATATTTAGATAGGTTTGGTGCACTGGATAAAAATATTTGCATGGATGTGTGATGCCTGTTTTTCCTTCTGGGTTTGCTCTTGTTGCTGCCCACTGTTTATGGCTTCACAGGAAAAAGTGTCTGTTTTCTTCCTGTTGACTTTATGACTACTTTTGTTATGTTATATATGTAAGATGATTTGGAGTTCAAACATTGTTTCCCACGATGTGGAGTTATATTCATTACAAGAGATTTTGTTTTCATCTAAAATTTTAAATATGACTTATGATAAAGCTGCTTGTATTCCCAGCAAAGACTGAATGTGAATATTATTGATGATGATGGATGCAGGCTTTGGTGTGACAGAGTAAAAAATAATTGCAGAAGAGTTAAGGTGGGGCATTTTTTCTTATATTTGATACGAAATACTTTTCACTCTATTAATCAAATATCCTATAAGAGGTGAAAACAAATGACAAAAATGTAACTGATCCTGAAAGTGTCTATGAAGTTACTTATTTGGCTCACCAACTGTCAAAAACCCAACATTTTTCAATACAATTGTGGGAAAAAAGCCCCAAAATATGTTACAGATATGAAATTTTAACTCGGGAAAATTGAAATAACTTGAGCAAAAATCTACTGAGACATAAAGGGGGCTAATTTAAAATCTACTGAGTACTAATGTTAAACTGAGCATTCAGTACTTGTTAAGCGTAATTCTTTCTGTGTAAAAAAAATCATGAAGTTAAACGCCTCATATTAAAGTCGATGATGTAATGGAGAAAAAAATATTCATTCATTTGTCATATTGATAAAATACCCATAAGCTCATGTTTATTGCAAACATCCAAAACCAGAGAGAGGTTAAAGTAAACATTGTCTTATTCTCGAATTTGAAGTTTCAGCACAAACTGAGGCATGAAATGAAAAAAAAACTGAAAAGCATCAAATATCTGTGCTGCAGCCAAGCAGATAATACAGGAAACTGCAGTGGAGGAAAGGGAACTAATCTAAGGTTGACCTTGGTGTTCAGTGCTTATTTATGGACAGTTTGTATTCTGACTGGGGAAGAGAAAAGCTTTTCTCTGAACTCTACTGTCCAAAGTCCAAACATCATACTTAGCAGCCTGTTTCCTGTTCTCAGGCTGCGGAGCGAGAAATGGATGGACGT
The DNA here is from genome assembly GCF_963691815.1 of Echiichthys vipera. NCBI lineage: Eukaryota > Metazoa > Chordata > Actinopteri > Perciformes > Trachinidae > Echiichthys > Echiichthys vipera. Next base: position 8,927,351 of record NC_139829.1, on the reverse strand, counting down.
CCAGGTGGGAGACATCATCAAGCTGGAAAACAACCAGTTTGTCACTGTGAGTAGAAATGGTGGAAATATATACAACCCCCCCCCCCCACACACACACACACACACACACACACACACACACACACACACACACACACACACACAAAAAAAAGAAACAATCTGGGTAAAATATAAATAAATACATGATTTGCAAATCATTGAAACCCCCCATAGATTTAAAAAAAAAATGGCACGACAACATTTGATTTGCTGAAACAGAAAAATGTAACAGTTTTTATCATGACCTGAGGAGACCATCAGTTCCCGTCATTACTTCAGACAGACTTTTGCTCTTCTTTATACCCAATCATGTTACTAACCTCTTGCAAGTTAAGCTTCAAATTCAAAATGGCATTTAATGAAATATATTTGTGTTATTTTCAACTAAATATGGGGTTTCAATGTTTTGCAAATCATCACATTCTGTTTCTATTTACACGGAGGTTGTGCTGATTTGAGAGGGAGATATTTTTTGAATGAAAATCGATCTTTTCTATGTGGATTTTGCACAGCTGTGACTCTGCAAAGGTACTCAAAATGTTGCTTTCTTAAACAAAAATACATTTATAAAAGAATATATAACATTATTATACATTGTACATACAATTTTAGAAATGAAATAGAAATCATCAATCATGTTCAGCCTCATATGTTCTGTAAACAAAGTTTTCATATTGGAAAACATATACACCAAAACCAATATATATATATATATGTATATATATAAATATATATATATATATATATATATATATATATATATGTATATATATATATATATGTGTATATATATGTACATATACATATACATATATATATATATATATATATATATATATATATACATATATATATATATGTACATATACATATACATATACATATATATATATATATATATATATATATATATATATATACATATATATATATATATATATATATATATATATATATATATATATATATATATATATATATATATATATGTATATATATATATGTTTGATAGGCCAATATCAGCCAACAAAGATATCAGTCTGGCTCTTTTAAAAACATGTTTTTATGTAGTGGGGAAGTCTTTTGCATTTTTAGTATGTAAAGAAAGTGAAGCAGCACGTTTGCCTGATGGAGACCTTTGAAATGCATGAAACTCACAAAGTTGTCAGTGACAGCAAAGTCTGTTTTGACTGGTGTTAAGTTACAGTAATCCCCTCCTGTGTAGCCTTGGATATTTCTGTAAATCTGTGTTATTAAATCACTGTTAACAGATCACACTGATTAATGCAGCCTAGATATGTTGGACATTGTTCCAATAGTGTGATTAATGTGAAAATTGATGTTTTGTTTGTCAGAAAACCCAAACAACATATTTCACTGATGAATCCTTCCGTAATTTCAGGCCGACCTCCTGTTGCTCTCCAGCAGCGAACCACTCAACTTGGTGTACATCGAGACAGCAGAGCTGGATGGGTTAGTCTCTATTCTTTTTTTATGTGATCTTGTACAAATAATGCATCAAAGGGTCTCTCATTTTAGTACTGCTTTATCTCTTTCCTCACTCTGCATTCTTTTCTTTAGAGAGACTAACCTAAAGGTGAGACAGGCCCTGCCTGTGACAGGAGACCTGGGAGAAGACAGCGAAAAACTGGCAGACTTCAACGGTAAGACTCCTGCAGAAGAGCCAGATGGTTTTTTTTAAAATTCCCAAGCATGCAGAGTATAAAAGCACGCACAGTATCCATGTTCCTGATCACCTGTGTGCAGCTGTGTCTTGATTTCTCACCACTTCAGGTCGCCATGTTCTGTACTAACAAAGTGTGTTCAGAAGTTTGGATAACAGTATCCTGGTTTCTTAGCCTGGGTATACCCATGCTGCCTTGCATGCGTTTTCATTTTGCCCTGCTTGGCAGCCTGGATTCCATAGATCCGTTCCCTCAGTGAGGGAACCAATCACAGAACAGAAAGGGGCGGCGGGACGGCGAGACGTCTATGCGACACACTGTAGCTTGTTGTTTGTTTACATCTACGGATCGCATCTCTGTGTTCTTTCGATAAAACATGTCTGCTGAGTGTCCGTATATTACGCTACCTTCTTCTCTCATGTTTGTCTTGCAAAAACTGCAATAGTCGCTCAACGCCATCGTGTACACATGAATCAATGACCCATCGTCTTCTCCCTCCTTGTATTTCTGTTGCTCTACAAACATCATCTGGTATAATTGATACGATTGGCTATGAACTACATACAGATACTCGTAGCACCCAATTAATGGCTCTGGGCAATTGTAAACCACGGCTCAAATACGGAAAAATGAATGGGTGATTCCCAGACCAAGTCGTCGCTTTAGCAAGGCTACTGGTTTTTGGTAAAAGGCCTCCTCTGTTACCTGGTGAAGCTGCGATGTCTTAAATAGTATTGTGTTCAACTGCTTGCATGTTGAAGCAAAACAGCAAAGAGAGCATATATACAAAGTAAAGCATGCCAAGATAAACAAAAAAAATATTTAAATGTTAATTTGATGATGTAGATTTCATTCACTCTCTCAATGAAGTAGCAGTGAGATTCTACTTACGACCTATAAAAAACTTGTAGTAGCTGCAAAAAGTCCTGTATTTTGGGACCCTTCCACCGGCTCTTACCTTAGCGCCCTTATACTACGTCACCCGAGTTCCTTCTTTGCTTCAGACGCACTTTCTAGAGTCTGTGATAAATACGTTGATATTACACACAAATTACAGTGAATTCCTTTTCAAGTTCTATGTGCACACAGCGAATGAGGACAGTCTGAACGATTAGTCAACTATTCGATTAAACATTAAAAAATCATTGCCAACTGTTTTGATAATTGATTAATCGTCAAAGTATGTTTTTTGTGCAAAAATCACAAAAAATCTGTTCTCTGCCTCACATATGGAGGAAAAAAACAGGTTTTTATATCATAAAACTGAATATTTATGTGTTTCGGACTGACAGAACAAGACATTTAAAGACTTCTCCTTTGGAATTTGAGGAACTTGGATGGGCATTTTATAGACCAAACAATTAATTAGGAAAGTATTTAGCAGATTAATCGCTTAGGAAAATAATCATTAGTTGTTGAAATTCAACTTGTTGGCAGGATAAACTGCACTGTATGAGACTTCAAAGACTCCACGCCCAACAGTCTCTTTTCATTTTGGCTGCCATGTGTCAGTCAATCTGCGAACTTGCAACAAGTCTATATCTTCTTAAGAAAAACTCATGAAATGTCTTGGAAATGTGGAAATCCTTGTGAATGCCTATTGGGACTATAACCATCACCTGATCTGTCCTGGGAACGGGTTGCAACACAGAGACTCAAAGACACACAGGCATCAGTTTTCTACTTCTCGGCTCTTAATAGTTCATATCATTCTGAGCACAACCTCAAACCTGCTCTTTCACCTCCCCCCTTAAGGCGATGTACGCTGTGAACCACCCAACAACCGCCTCGACCGCTTCACAGGAACGCTAACCTTCGCTGGTCAGAAATACCCGCTGGACAACGAGAAGATCCTGCTGCGAGGCTGCACCCTGAGGAACACCGAGTGGTGCTTTGGACTGGTGCTGTTTGGAGGTGGGGAAGAATTTCTCATGGCCACGTATTATAATAGGGAACTATCATGGAACTGAACTATATTACGAGAGATATGAAAAACAAATCTAAAGGGCAAAGTCTTATTTGACTCTCATTTCACTTCAAAACTAAGAAGAAGGATGTGGGATCATTTAACGTCTTCTTTGTTTCTGTTCCCTTTTTTTGCAGGTCCAGAGACGAAGCTGATGCAAAACTGTGGGAAGAGCACGTTCAAGAGGACCAGCATAGACCGACTGATGAATGACTTAGTCCTTTGTGTGAGTCCTCAAATGATCTGGTCGCAGGACAGTTCATTATTTAGTAATTAGAGGTGTTGATAATTTACAGTAGCAGTTCATTTTCAGCTCTAAAAATCAGTGTTGTGAAACTATTAGTAAGTGAACATCAAAGGTAATGTCCACATCACACCACAAAAACATATTGTATTGGGTGTACTGGGAGGTGAAGTTATTGGGATGAGGAGAGAGCAGGCTGTGACACAGATTATATTCGGGTTAAAGCAATTACCCTGTTTCTCAAAAGTCATGTAAACACCTTACCCCAAAGTTTTCATACCCCGCTTAACAGACCTAGATAAGTCCTTCAGTAACTGGAGTATTCGTGCATGTATACACCTTATCCGGGATCAAATCTGGAAAGCGATAGTGAGTTCAGATGTCCGGTCCTTTTGAAAGACCACCCTTTGAATTTCTTTCCAAAAACTTTCCATGCAGATTTTTGGTTTCCTGGCCTTCATGTGCACCATCCTGGCAATAGGAAACTGCTTCTGGGAGCTGAACGAAGGCTCAAAGTTCACGGTCTTCCTGCCCAGACAAGATGGCAATGATGCCGCCTTCTCTGCCTTCCTCACATTCTGGTCCTACGTCATCATCCTCAACACCGTAGTGCCCATCTCGCTCTATGTTAGGTAACAACGTGTGTGTGGGATTTATTCAATTAGACACAGAACTTCTGGGTTCTTACTTCCATCCTTCGGCAGTGTGGAGATCATTCGGCTAGGGAACAGCTTCTACATCGACTGGGACAGGAAGATGTACTACGGACGGAGCGACACCCCTGCCGAGGCTCGCACCACCACGCTGAACGAGGAGCTTGGCCAGATCAAGTACGTTTTCAGTGACAAAACGGGGACACTCACCCAGAATATCATGACCTTCAACAAGTGCTCCATCAACGGCAAATCGTACGGTAAGATTCAAGACATTTACCCGTCGCTCTGAAACTATTTTCTATAATTGCGTTAGTTTCTGGCTCCATGAACCTCACACGCATCAGCAACAGAAGAGACTTTTTAAATATTTACATGAAGGCTACAGAAAGTTTCAATCCATGCAAATCACATGATGGAAGCAGATAATGAAATGCCAGCGTCGTACCAGAGAGCAGTGGCATTACGCACGACGCCCACTGTGTCTACCTTCATTAAATCGCCTGAGTACAACACCAGGCTGCTGCAGACCCCTACATCAGACTGCTTGCTTCTAACTTTCACCTCACTGTTTAAACTGTATGAATGAGCCTAGAGGCTAGCATACTTCTTTGCTTTATCCTGACAGAACACTGCAGTGACTTATAGTCTTCATCCTTTTTTTAAACAGAACAATATTGGCAGAGCTACAAGTTACTGGACTGCTGCAGTGAACATCCAATAACAACAACAAAGGCTTTACACAGGAGATGAAATCAAATATTATAAAATGGTATAATTTAAATTTTAAGGCATATAATGATAATAATGCTACAGTAAAGAGCTTTTCAAAACAACTGACAAAGTTATTTTTACAACTTAAAAAGACAAGTAAACGATAAATAAAATAATATGATAAAATACAACAAAAGATTACAAAGGATCAGTAAAAATCAATTTAAAAAATGTTGTCTAAAATGGTGAATTTTTAAACTAAGTCAGTGTGTCCTTTGGCCGGTCATTCAACACCTGAGGGGCACGAACAGAAAAGTCACCTTTAGATTGTGTGTGTGTGTGTGTGTGTGTGTGTGTGTGTGTGTGTGTGTGTGTGTGTGTGTGTGTGTGTGTGTGTGTGTGTGTGTGTGTGTGTGTGTGTGTGTGTGTGTGTGTGTGTGTGTGTGTGTGTGTGTGTGTGTGTGTGTGTGTGTGTGTGTGTGTGTGTGTGTGTGTGTGTGTGTGTGTGTGTGGTTTATCCTCACAATAAGAAGCAGTGAGTCATTCATTTCTCATTGTGTGTTTCTTGCGGTTCATTTGTGTTTTTGCTAATGTTCTTTCTTTCTCTTCTTTTCAGGGGATGTGTACGACTACACCGGTCAAAGACTGGAAATCACTGAGGTGAGTCGGACTTTAAATTCAGCTATCCTCATATCTAAATGACAAATTAGGTCATTTGTTCGTGTGTTTTCATGAGTGTTTACAACAGGTAAATGGACTTACTTATGCTTACGTGGCATTTACAAGGCATCTTTTTAAGACATGCCTCATTCACCCTTTCACAAACCGATGGACAATTTGAAATGCGAACTGGAGGAACCAGGGATCAAATTCACTTAAACCACTGATTAGTGGATGACCTGCTCTACCTCCTGAACCACAGAGTTACTTTATATCCAATGAATTTATTCAATACTACAGATGCTAACCACAAAATAATAGGCACTTATCAATAAATGAACTGAAGATTGGTTACCAACTGTTATCTTGTCTCTCTCTGTCTCTGTCTAAACAGCATACAGAACCAGTGGACTTCTCCTTCAACGTGCTGGCTGACCCCCGCTTCGTGTTCCACGACCACGCCCTGGTGGAGGCGGTGAAGCTGGAGAACCCAGAGGTCCACGCTTTCTTCAGACTGCTGGCCCTCTGCCACACCGTCATGGCCGAGGAGAAGAAAGAAGGTGAGGAAGTGTTTGGTGAAGCGGTATGAGTGAGAGAGTAAAACACAGCCTCAGTCTTTTTATAGATTCATGCAAATATTGTTTTCCAAAGCAAAACAGTGATTGGTAATGACGAGCTCCTCCACTGACAAATAAAGACCCTGTTGTTCCTTCAGGTGAACTTTTCTACCAGGCCCAGTCTCCAGATGAGGGAGCACTGGTCACAGCAGCCAGAAACTTTGGCTTTGTCTTCCGCTCACGTACACCAGACAGTGTTTCCATCGTGGAAATGGGACAGCAGCGCAGCTATGAACTCCTGGCCATCCTAGATTTCAACAACGTCCGCAAGAGGATGTCGGTCATAGGTATATACTCCTCTGACAACAGCTTGTTTGCAATAAAAGCTCCTAATGAGTGTAATTCCTCATTGAAGTCACCACCTTTTTCCTTGTGTGTACAGTTCGGAGTCCGGAGGGGAAGCTGTGCCTCTACTGTAAAGGAGCCGACACAATCATCTACGAGAGGCTGCATCAGTCCTGCAGCAAGCTGATGGACGTCACTACAGAGCACCTCAATGTCAGTGACATCTCTGAGGATTCTCATGGCGGCTTTTTTGGCTGGATGTTTGTCGCTGCATGTCTGTGTGTTGGTTGTTTTGTCTCGTGTCAAGTGTGTTTATGGAAGCAAAGTCCGTTCTCATGTGCTGCATCCAGCCTGTAATGTTCAAAGATGAGTCATCCAAAAACCTGCCCTGGAAGCATAAATAATTGACTCAGTGTGCTTGATCTTCATAATAATAATGATAATAACTTTCCCCAAATGATTGAGGCAATATGACAAAAAAAATGATGATCCATAGAAAAAGAACTTTCAAGTTTATACAAATAAGATTGAAGTGGCAATAACTGAGGTAACAAGGCATTTGTAACCAATACAGAAAGTGTTGAGTTTATATTAACAGCTTCATGCAGTAACTTAAACAGATCCAAAGATGATCGAATATATCGGGGTAAATAAAGGTCACGGTCACTATCTTAGGAAATACGGTGCACACACCTAAGGTTACAGAGGAATAAGCTTTATCTCTCTCCATCTCGTCTGAATTTTCACATTGTCTTCATTTGATTTATTCTTCTATTTATGTCCTCTTCATTTATTTCTGTTCTTGTTTAGTTCACGTCATAAAAGCGATACACAACTGATAAAAAGTTTGTCTTCTCTCGTCTGGGAGTTTATTGCCTCGGTTGCAAACATTCACACTTCACAGTTTGACTTCTGTTTATGTCTTCAGATATTATCAGCTCATGTCTGTTGGTTCTTCCAGGATGTGTGTCATGTGTGTGTAGTGTTCATCCATTGAAGTATGTGCATGCCCTTCTGCAGGAGTTTGCAGGGGAGGGCCTGAGGACTCTGGCGCTTGCCTATAAGGATCTGGATGAGGAGTATTTCAACGAGTGGAAACAGCGCCACCATGAGGCCAGCACCGAGCTGGACGACCGAGAGGGCAAACTGGACGAGCTTTACGAGGAGATAGAGAAGGATCTCCTGGTAGGAAAAATAACATTTCAGTAAAGCTCAAACTGTACAGTGACTGGACTTCTCTTCATTTGTATGGTGTTGTTGACTGTGTATCTAAATATGTGTGTGTGTGTGTGTGTATGCGCGTGCGTGCGTGTGCGCATGAATGTGCGTGTGCGCGTGCGTGCGTGTGCGTGTGTGTGTGTGTGTGTGTGTGTGTGTGTGTGTGTGTGTGTGTGTGTGTGTGTGTGTGTGTGTGTGTGTGTGTGTGTGTGTGTGTGTGTGTGTGTGTGTGTGTGTGTGTGTGTGTGTGTGTGTGTGTGTGTGTGTGTGTGTGTGTGTGCGCGTGCGTGTGTGACTGTGTGTGCAGCTGCTTGGAGCAACAGCCATAGAAGACAAGTTACAAGACGGAGTGCCTCAGACCATCGAGCAGCTGTCCAAAGCCGACATCAAAATCTGGGTTTTGACTGGTGACAAGCAAGGTTCATAACTTGAAATATAATATTATTTAACATATATAACATAACTGTTTTGTTCTGAGGTTTTGTCATGTGCAATAGTAAATAGTTATTTAAGCTGTATTGAACCAGGAGAGATACATCCCTGTAGGAATCACACCACAAACATCATGCAGAATCATCCTCAAATATCTTTCCTTTGTGTAATATTTAGATGACTTTTCTTTTTGTTCTACAATTCATGTGTGTTGTTATTTACTACTTACCGATGTGGTTTAGAAACAGCAGAAAACATTGGCTACTCGTGCAACTTACTGCGGGAGGAGATGAACGAGGTCTTCGTCATCTCGGCCAACTCACCTGAGGATGTCAGACAGGAGCTGAGGTCAGTGGGAAGTTTAGGCTCAACATGAGAAACCGAGCTGCTTAAGAAACGTTTCAATGCATCCATTCCTTTTTCATTTTTATTTTTTCTTCAGAAATGCACGGACCTCCATGAAACCAGTGGAGGACTCAGCGTTTCTGCCTGAAATGACTGTGGGTAAAGGTGTGAAAGTGATCACAGACGAGGTGGTGAATGGAGAGTACGGCCTGGTCGTCAACGGAAACAGCCTGGTAGGCCATGAGCAGTTACCAAATTACAACGCATGCTGTAACTGTCCTCTGTGACTTGTGTTGCTTATGAATTAAACTGACAGCGAAAAAGTGATAGTTTCATATTGCATAAATTTAAAAAAGTTCAAAGTTAAAGTCCCCATCCACTCAAAAAAGTTTTTCTGTCCTCTACAATGTCTGACATTGACTATAGTGACATGAATCTGAGCAAAGTGTGTCACTAGACAGCTGCTTTCACATTCCTCTCCTGAAGGAGGAGGAGATGTCTGTGCACTTATCTGCAATTCTGAAATTCAAACATATCCCAGGCAGCTTAAGCTGGAGCGTCACTAATCCATAAACCAATCGCTGTTTAATAAAGGAAACCCTGTTCGATGGGGGGAACGCCAGCAAAGAAACCTGAAGCCTTTCAGCTCAGAGTGGACTGTCAGTACAGACAGTAAACCAGCCACTGACAGTTACAAGCTAAGATGCTAACGACACTTTTAGTGCACAACATATTCCTCATCTGATTCTGGTTCTGACTGACACCGGGTTCAGAATCGCCAACATTAGCTCCATGTTCAGGCAGATCGTGCTCTGTGTCCGTCCATCTGAGGCCAGATGCACAATTTCTCAATGAGGAAGACAGAGTAGATGTTCTTTCAGCCCCTTCTACAACATTTAACAAAAGGTTAATTATAGCAGAACATTTTTTTACATACTTGTCTGGAGTGAATGTGTCGGAGTAGGACTTTAAAGATCCATTTAGAAACTTCCCTTTATTTTGTGTGAAAAATCAGGCATATTTTTATGAAGATATTTTAGCAAAGTGGAAAGATATTTTTTTTCCTGACATATTTGATTGCTTGAAAGGAAATACAGCAACAACGTTTGGTGTTTGTTGATCATCAAGTGTGCAAAAGTAACTCAACCATTGTCAATTCAACCTTAAGATAATGCTCCATTGTTGCCTAATTTGTTAACTGAATACCTGAACTGGCAGCTTCCAGGCTCATATCTTTTTAATGACCTCCTATCAGTATTTTAGCTATGTGGACATCTGCAGTTGCTGACACTGTACATTAAATACTTTCAGAACTTGTATAATTCCTGCCTTTCATCACTTTCCTATTTCCTCCCATGTGCCCTCAGGCATATGCCCTGGAGCGCAGCATGGAGCTGGAGTTCCTGAGGACGGCATGCATGTGTAAAGCAGTGATCTGCTGCAGAGTCACTCCGCTGCAGAAGGCTCAGGTGGTCGAGCTGGTCAAGAAGTACAAGCAGGCGGTGACACTGGCCATAGGAGACGGAGCCAACGACGTCAGCATGATCAAAGGTATCGGCGGGGGCAACAGGGCAGCTTTATGGATGAAAGAGGATTTTTTGGTTCTACATAGGAAATTTGTGTTTATAACACACAAAATATATGTTGAAGCTAAAGATTGCAGATACAAGTTCTCACAGACTGCACGATGCAACTCCAGTTTATAATAGATAAATTGATGAATTGATTTATTGATTAGTTGATTAGTATTAAGGTATTTGGCAGCTATTTTGATAATCGATTAACTGTTTTAGACAACAAAAGTGGCAAACATTTGCTTTCCGGCTTCCTAAATGTGAGGATTTGCTACTTTTATTCTGTTAAACTTTGGATAAAGTTAATATAACAAGCAAGCAGTCTGAAGACAGTTTGAAACATTTCCACGCTTTTTTAGGAAAAAAATATCTGCAGATCTAATCAATAGGACAGAAACAATCCTCCAACTTTATGACAGACTGCTCTGTGTCTGCTGCTAGCATGTTACCTATAATAGTTTGACATACAAATGCTGTCTTTCAGATAGTTTTGGTGTATCTCTGTCCCCTAGTGGCCAAAAAGTGTTTAATGCAGCTTTAATATGTTCGGAAACCAGAATAAAGTGACTTCACAAAAAGTAAATATACACACGCTATTGAAACACTGTTTCATCCTTCTTCTCTTTGTCCTCCCAGCGGCTCATATAGGCGTGGGCATCTCAGGCCAGGAGGGCATGCAGGCCGTGCTGTCCAGCGACTACTCTTTCGCCCAGTTCCGCTTCCTGCAGCGCCTCCTGCTGGTGCACGGCCGCTGGTCCTACCTGCGCATGTGCAAGTTCCTGCGCTACTTCTTCTACAAGAACTTCACCTTCACTTTCGTCCACTTCTGGTTCGCCTTCTTCTGCGGCTTCTCTGCGCAGGTGAGAGACTGAAGGAAGGCGGAGAATATGGAAAATAAAGCACAGTGAAGGGGGAATGACAGTTAGAGGACAGAAAGATGCAAATGGCTATTTGAGAATTAAGGTTGCTGTTATGAAAGGATTATTTTGACTTTGCTTTTCAGACGGTGTATGACGAGTGGTTCATAACACTGTACAATCTGGTGTACACAGCACTACCTGTCCTGGGGATGAGTCTGTTTGATCAGGTAGCTATTTGATGTGTGTATGTAAACTTTTTATGATCACGTTTGACACAAAGAATAGAGCCGCAGGTGTTTAAGCTGAACACAGACTTCATATCTGTGTCTCTCCCTGCTCACCAGGATGTGAACGACGTGTGGAGTTTCCAGCATCCTCAGCTCTACGTTCCCGGTCAGCTCAACCTGTACTTTAGCAAGAAGGCCTTCTTCAAGTGTGCCCTCCACAGCTGCTACAGCTCCTTGGTGCTCTTCTTCATCCCCTACGCCGCCATACACGACACCGTGAGGGACGATGGGAAGGACGTTGCCGACTACCAATCCTTCGCCCTCCTCACCCAGACGTGTCTGCTCTTTGCCGTCACCATTCAGGTGCGAGGAGGAAGCTTTTTCTTTTGGATAATCATGTCTTTTGTGTTTGTCAGGCTTAGAATAAAACGAATGCTTTCTCCTTGCGTCTGTAGTTGGGATTGGAGATGTCTTACTGGACGGCGGTGAACACTTTCTTTGTGTCGGGAAGTCTGGCCATGTACTTCGCTGTCACGTTCACCATGTACAGTAACGGCATGTTTCTCATGTTGCCGTCAGCCTTCCCTTTCATAGGTGGGTGGTGAAACTCGTCAACTCACCAAACAGGTGCAGCATTGGGCCGGTGCACTAAGGTTCAGTGTGTTGACTTTAAAGTCCTCCTCCATTCAAAATTTTTTTGTTCTTGTTCCTAACGTTGGATGTTTGAGCTTCACTGTACAGAATGACGTATGACACGAGAACGATGTTTTCACATTTATCCACTGAAAAATCTTATTTCAAGGGGGCAGGCCTATGAGCAGGATTTGTGACATCACAACTAGTTTGAAAGTCAATCCTGGTCCATTTTGTGCAAAGTTATAAAACTGTGATGTAGAATGTTGAAGCTGCCAGTTCACAAACACTGGGATCGGACATTTTTAGAAATGAACAAAACTTGCATAATTATAGAATCTGGAATTTTTTTATGAGATTGAAGTAGTAAATGCCTTTTTTAAGGATTTTAATGTGTAAATGATTCTGTTTTTTGCAGACAAACACATCAGACAGACATTATTGTTCCAAGCAGATTATCTGTAGAAGTCTTAATACATACTGTGTTCCACCTTTGTGTTGGTTAGCGAGCTGGTCTGCTACGAACAAAAGCTTTGTTCATTCTTTATACAAGGCATACAGTAAAGGTGGAAGCAGTCTAATCATTCAAATGAGTTAAATTATACTTCCAAATGCAGAGTCTGAATTGAGTTGGGTTTGTTTGTACAGGCAAAACATCTGGTTTACAACTGCACCAAATAACAAAACTTTCTTGGATCATTGTTGTGTGTGCACCAATCCCTTCAATATACTGTCTCCACGGCCTTGAACCATGTAGTGTTGACATTAGGAAGAGTTCAGAAAGCTAATTAGAGATCCAGAAGAAACATTGAATAAGTGAGTTTTGGGTATGAAGACTGAGAATCTCATTCATCACTGAATATATAGAAAAGCTTACAAATACAAACCGTGTGTGTGTGTGTGTGTGTGTGTGTGTGTGTGTGTGTGTGTGTGTGTGTGTGTGTGTGTGTGTGTGTGTGTGTGTGTGTGTGTGTGTGTGTGTGTGTGTGTGTGTGTGTGTGTGTGTGTGTGTGTGTGTGTGTGTGTGTGTGTGTGTGTGTGTGTGTGTGTGTGTGTGTGTGTGTGTGTGTGTGTCCAGGAACAGCCCGAAACTCTCTGAACCAGCCCAACATTTGGCTGACGATCCTGCTCACCTCCATCCTATGTGTCCTTCCAGTGGTCACCTACCGCTTCCTGTTTATTCAGCTCTGCCCCACCATCAATGACAAGGTACAGCTGGAACTGCACCTACTAAGATACAGCTGCACTAGTTAAACATAAAAACTCACAACTTCCCTTTTTAGATTTTTTGGGGAGTTTCAAGAAATCCTCCCGAGGCTTCTCCTCTCTATCAGCGTGACTTTCGCTTTCAAAGGATATCATTATTTCTCATGTCCAAATAATCAAAATCGAACTGGCTTCTTGTCGCAACTGAGCAAATATATCACAAAACCGGATCAGCATGTGCCTAGATAAGTGTGCTTCTGTCCAAAATTCTAACTCCCTTTCTGCCCAAACGTTCAGGTGATGATCAAGGTGAGACAGGCCAAAGCAACACCTCCCCCTCCGCCCAGACGGACCCGCATGCGCCGCACCAGCTCCCGCCGCTCAGGCTACGCCTTTTCGCACGCGCAGGGCTACGGGGACCTGGTGACTTCGGGACGGTTCCTGCGGCGTCCCGCTGTGTCGCGATCTTCAGGTTTCACCCACATCGGTCGCACCACCACTGGCTTCAGTCCCATGGGACGATCTGCTGGATATAGCCCGACGGGACGCCCCCAGAACGCCAAGGCCCCGGATGTGGAGCCGACGTCGCTGCAGATGTACAGGACTATCAGAGATCCTGTCCTCTGACAGACGGCTGCTTGACTGCAACATGAAAGAAATGGGAGAATGAACAACTGTTTTAAAGCTCCCATTTGTGCATTTGTTTCCATGAAAAACTTGCTTGGGCTTTCCCGAGAACTTCTTGTCAAAGATATTTTATCCTACTCCGTCTGCAGGGTCACCCAAGAGGAAGTTTGAGAAGCGCACGACTTTTGCTCCAAGCGTTTTATTTTGTGGCAGTTTTTATCAAAAGGGAATACAGCAAAAATGTGTCGCCGCTTCTGACAGATCACTTTCTGTAGATTGTGAGTGTTCATGTCAAACATGCCTCATGCAGATGAAATCTCTCCGACAGTAGAAACAGTAACAGGGTGATTCACTTTCAGATAGGAACGACTACAGAGCGGAAATATTTTGGCCTTACGACAAGGACAAAGTGTCATCATGTTTACAGACGACCCAGTTTTCCTGAACTCTGGGAGTCCAGATGCACAGCAGGGCTTTGTACAGAGGATACAGCCAGCAAAGCCATTTTGCATAAGAATATTTTTCTTAATTTTGTACTTTTAGGTGTCTTTTTTTTAAAGCATTTTATTTTCCTATCTTGAAAGCTGTTAGTCACAATGTGTCGTAAATTGCTTCCAACAAGTGTTCGTCTTCTCAGTGTAACCCAGAGAAGTTCCGACAAGAAAAAACGTTTTTTTTTTGCGGCAGGATTTTAGCATCGTTCAGCTTTTGTTGGACATTTTTCTTGAATTTAGGAAAAGAAAAATCTTATCTGTGTAGCAGATCCTATTTTTGATTCAAAAGTCAAAACGCAGGGACATTTGAATTACAATCTTCAGTATCACTGTGCAATCAGACACACTTTAAGGGTTTAAAAGTTGGAATAAATGTAGTACTTGTTAGAAAATAATGTATTGTTGCTCTACAGATAAGAAATAAGCCATTTTTATCATGTTTGGACTGCCAGGTTGTGAAAATGTGTGCAACTTTTTGTCTTTTCAGAAAATCAATGCATCGTGCTGCGTTATTTTGAAGTGAGAAACCCACAACTCTATTTTTTTTAGTAATGATGGTCATTATTTTACAAATATAATTGCGGTCTTGCAACTCCATCAATAATGGCGATCAGTCGTGTTAAGTGGACTGCTCCTAATAACATTAAAATTGTTAATTATAGTAATTTCATTCAAATGTGTCATCTCAAAAGAGGAAGTGGTGCCAAAATTTAAAATAAGGTTACATGAATAAATAATTGTAATTGTAATAATTGGTCTGGTCAAACTGTCCGATGGATTAGTCTTCCTGTAAGATAAACAAAATAAAAGCACAGGTTAAACAACAGAGAAAGTTCTGCTGAAGGAGGATATACATTATCCATCCATACATCATCTATAGCCACTTATCGTGTGAAGGGTTGCTAAGGAGCCTATCCCAGCATGCACTGGACATGAGGCTGGCTTCACTCTGGGCAGTTACACACACATACACATACACACACACACACACACACACACACACACACACACACTTACCAGCAATTTCTTTGCATGTCTTGGCTGTTGAAGAAAACCAAGAAAAGGGATTTTTCACAACCTGGCAATCCAAAAGTTTTTGTTTTTAATTTAAAGTCATTACTTGCAACTTACAAACATTTCATAAAGAATGTCTAATTACAAAGTGGTCCCAATAAATCTTTTACTTCTACAGTGCAGCTTTTTGTGAGCATGAAATTCTTAAAACGTGTCTCAGTGTTTAGGTCTTGGGTTTACATTTTGAGTTATTTTTCAAATGTAGCGACTGAGAGTCAAAGACCCTGTTCAAGTCCATACTGTACTGTATTGTATTGGACCAGAACCAGATCATGTCTCATCCAGTTTAAAGACCAGAATGTGTCTTAAAGTGAACCTATTATGCTTTTCCTTATTTTCTGTCATTTATATCTTGTTGTAATGTCGGTTGTTCATGCGAAACATGACCAAGGTCTCAAATAATGAGATAAACGTGTTTATGGGTAACCAGTCTGACCCCCATGAGCAGATCTGCTCAGGATACAGACTGCCGTCTTTCCCACAGTTTTTTTGTGTTTTCTCAGCGATCTGACATCATGCCTTCTCAGATTTTCTAAATAGGTCTTCTGCTCCCACAAAGTGGAGCTTAGCACACTTCTAAAAGGAACGCGCTGTTATTTACTACATGTAGCTACATGCAAGCGTCACAGAAAGCTGTAATATTTGTGGCCTGCGTTGTTCATTATTTCCTAAATAAGAGCACACGCCTGCTACAACATGTCCGGTTGTGTTGTTTCCATAGATGAATGGACGTAGCCTCTCCGTCGAGGTCCGTTCTCTCAACTTAATCCAATCGTCTTCGCCTACAGGAGTCTCCATCCTTTCTGACTCCGCCTCATTTACTCCTACCAATAAAGGGTATTGATGTGATGTTTTGAGGGGGGGGACGTCTGTCATCTGTCTGGCTGACGTATACCTCTGAGGAGAAGTGACTGCGCCCTTAATTATTCATAAACTTTAACCTCCAATAAAAAAAATTAAAAAACTAGCCTGGTACAAAAAAAAATTCACCTCTCTCAGTGTTGTCATGGAAATATTACCTTAACATACAAACAGTTTTTTTGTACCAGACCTTTAATAGGTTCAATTATGCTGTGAAAACGACATGGGGGTCAATGACCAATTGTTCTATTCTGAAACCTGCCCTAGTGGACACTTGGCAAAGTGCAGTTTTGGGCATTTCCTTATTGGATCAACCAGGAAGTCGCTGTGGTGGGGGCCTGGTTGTTATTTGTGATTTCTAACGGTAAAAATTGCTGCCTTATTGCCCCATATGAACATTAAAGCACGTAAACATGTTCTAGTAGAATCACAAAATGCATGTATGAACCTGATAAAAGTCCCCTTTAAATGCAGCTTGAGTGACCAAATTGGACCCGATTAAGCTTCATTTCAACATTTTCAGCTCATCAAACAGCAAGAGAGGTGGTCTACGTGTAGTAACCAATCTTGAATATGGATTTAAACACGTCCGAGGAAAATCAACCACATCTACCTGTGTTTGAGAGGTTCATTGTAACTGTACACACACTCTACAGTGAACTGTTCCTGGTTCCTAGTTCATCATGTACAGTGTAGTTTTTTTTGGTGCGTTTACACATCTGCACTCAACAGATCACACAGGACACATTTGAGTACGCTGATTAGACAATCCCCATGAACTTTTAATCATGCAGCATGAATCCTAACCGATTTCACAATCACGTGTTTGCTTTAGCGACAGTCTTGCTGCTGCATGTCTGACAATCGACATCGTACAGTAGTTAGCCGTAGCCATATTTCTAATTTTAACAAGAAGTGTATCTTAGATGTTGTCTGACTGGTTTCCAACATCTTTCTCTGTCTAAATATGAACTTAAAAGGAAACACAGAAACTGCCTTAATATGAATTCCTCTTTTATGCAACTCAGAAACAACAGCGACAAGAATGTTTGATGGAAGATAAGGATGTTAAAAAATATATATGTTTTTATGTAAAGCAAACATTATTTTATACAATCAGGTGATTTTTAAAATGTTTGTTGTCTCGGCCTAAAGATTGTCCATAGGACCTTTAATTTATTATTGGGTGCTTTCATAATTCATAATAACGGCATTTTAATCTTTTGATATCTGCCCGTATATTTTCTTTTCCATCTCTCATGATATCCACGGATATAATTGCTGGTTTTATTCACTCGTCAGTGGAATTTAAACCATTAAATTGACGCTACAAAGTTGATGAAGCAGCTGTGGTGTTTGTGCTTCAGGCCCTTGTTGCCCCTGAATGTAGTAGCCCACTAACCCTGGTGGTGATCCAAAGAGTTGTTTAAAGGCTTTTGTGAGCCGTAAGTAAAATAGTTGCTCATCAAACAGAATCTGATGCTGGAGGTCAGTGTGGTGAAGCTGGTTTGCACCACTGAAAACCTCTCTACTCTAAAGAAACATGTACTGAATGTTTGTAAAACCCTAAATTGGAATAATTTTGTTTTAATCCAGTTTTGTTGTATGTTTTCAGTGTTTTGAGGAGTGTCCTGGCAACACAGTTTTCTGTTACATGTTACTGGGGTCCGTTTCACAAAAAGCAGGTGGCGACGGCTTCACATTTTGTCGAAATCGCAGGTTTCATTTTGAAATTTGCAAATTTGGTGAAACAAGCGCCTAAATCACATTCAGCAGAGCTTTGTCTGCTGTATTAATGCAGAATCAGTCCATGCAATCATTTGGTATACAGTCTATTCATGTTTTTTCCCAGTTTTTCTGGGGTACTTTCTTAAATAAATTGTAGCCTCAATGAAAACAGTATATTACTCTCATTATATCGCCAGCCTTAAGATTTTGATAACTATTTCTCAAACATGACACAATTATCTTGTGATTTGTAGCTCTGCTCTTCATGATAACCATTTTGTATCATTTTGTACTTAAAGTTTTTACAACAATAAAAAGATCTAAAAGATCAAAATGTTGTAAGTTGTACTTTTTAAAGAAATTCGGGATAAGATGTGTAATTCTCCATTTCTTTTCCAAGTTTAAAACTCTGTAAAAACAACATATTTAATTGTGTTGTCTCCAAGGTTTGGTAGTATCAGGTGAAATCAATTATCAGAGAAGTTAATCGGGGATATCTACAGTGTTTACTTCTGTACTAGATAATTTAATATGAATGTAGAGAGTTATTTGATTTTTCAAGGCAACGTAAAATCTGTAAATAAAGGCCGGAAGAGGAAATACTATGATGTGAATTTGTGAAGCGTAATCTTTGTCTAATAAAACCAGAACAAGTCAGATAAGTGCAGCTCATCACCAGCAGATGGTGGAATAACCCTTTAAAACACAGTCTCATGTTTCCAAATGTTATTGAGTAATACTGAAAGAATCTCATTGTGCTGGAACACAACAAGCGTGGAGATGCATTAAGGCTCAAACTGTTCACATTCTTGTTATTATTTACAGTAATATGTGCAGGAAATAGGATTTATCAGAGTGCACTGTGCTGGTCATCTGGTGCATAAAGCGTGTTTATGACGTTTATGAAAATGAGCACCATGTATCATTATAAATCCATCTGAGGGCTGAAAGAGCACATTTGTGACCTTAGAGAAGATTAAAATTAAAGTAGATTTGGTGCAAATGGGTAGCGCCATGTTGTCAGACCATACAAATTGATGCAATAAAGCGATATGTTGCATGTACAATTGTGCATAAATTCACAAAAAGGACATATAGAGTTTAATTTCTTGAAACGCGTGTTCTCAGTTCTGTAGCAGAAACATCAGCGCAGGGCAACAGGTCGTCTTTATCTTCACCTCATCAAGAGTTTTACTGACAAATTGAAATGAAGTTGAATATTTTGGCGCTGCAGCTTTCATACTGCTTATTCTGTATCTAAATTATCTTATCATCATTAACAAAAACATTTTTTTTTAAGATTATAAAGCCATGCTCTGCACTTAGTCACATGTTTTAGCTAAATGCTGAAATCAGCATGCACTCATGTTCATAATTACAATGCTTATGCTGATGTTATTAGGGCTGTCCCCTAGTCAGTTTGTCAACTAGTCAGTCATGTTTTTGATTTAAGTCGGCTGAGAATTCTTTTTTTCTGGCTTTATTTTTCCAGGATGTGACCTGGCCTGTAGCTAGCAACCTTTAAAATACACCATTATATACAAAATAAAATAAAAAAAAGAAATTTTACACTGTGGCCTCTCAAGAAAAACAGCCACAAGCCTCCATCACCACATTTATGATGTCTTTAAATTCATCAGCGGATATAAATGTTCATAAATTTAGCATTTTAGATCTTTTCTCACATTATGCCCAAGGTGCATATAGTGAGAAAATGCAGTTTTCTCCAGATCTTTCAAAACCTGGGTAAAAAACAACACTTTATTGATAAAAAATATATCAATACTGTTCAGTAAAGATCCGATTAATGAGTGATGAAAATAATAACTACATCTGCAGCTCTACAGATCTTTACAGTGTGCCAAAAGAAAGGCAGCAGGCCAGATCTGACGCGACGTTAACACCGTTTCACGCTTCACCTTGACTGAGCATGTACAATACAAATCAAGGTCATAAGAGTCTCAGAGAGCGAAAGGTTAGGCAGGGGCCTCCTGCTCTAATTTGTAAGGTTTGTTTCTCAGTAAATTCACGGGGGTGCAACCTGCCTCTTTCCCCCAATGCATGCTGGGATATGGGCTCCAGCCCCCCGCAGCAGCCCTGAAGGGGATAAGCAGCTTAGAAAAAAGGCCCGATGGATAAATGGATGGATCATTTATTCTCACACCCTGAGATCATCGGGGGGAGGAAGAGGATTGGGGTTGTTTCAGAGCAAGAAAGTAAAACCTGCACATGATGTGTCTTTTCTATTCAGGGTTTAATGCACTAAAGGAGATGAGTGATAATATTTAAAGAGGTATGTTGTCTCTGTTCTTCATAGAGATGTTTTATTATCTATGAGGGTCTTTAGTATATTATATAAAGATTTTAGAGGTGCATGTTCACTTTAAGTCTTTGGAATATAAATTTGAACTCCTTTGTGGGGGCCAGTGGGACTGAGAGAGGTAAAAATGTTTTGTTTAAAAATGATTGAGGAAGAGTCCGACATTTAGTTTATTTCAAACATGGTAAAGAAATGGAAATTAAATGAACAGTGCACATAAACATACTCAATATACAAAGTCTCATAAACATCATGAAAAAACCACAAAGTAGATATTATTGTCATATTTATTGAGTAAGAGTCAGACACATCTTGTACGCACACACTTTCTTAAGAGTGAATTTAGAAATATAATGTTATGTTTTGTAATGTACTTTTTGTGTAAGAGATTTACACGATGTCCACTATAAGGGACATGTCATAAATTAAAGAAACAACCTTTTTTGGGCAAAAAAAGTCATTGTGATATGTTTCTTACTTTTGATTATTCATAGAAATGATATCATTATATCAAAACTATGCTAATGAACTAAAGGATGCACAATAAAAATCCAAAATAAACAATATAAATATGTAATAAATGTTTGTGTGATTCTTTGATTTTGGGTCATGGGATGGAAAACATCATATATTTAATGAGCTGGGCGTTCAAACTTGGTAAAAATGTGTGTTTTCACTTGACTTGCTTTGAATGAACTATACTTTTTTTTACACCTTTTTTTTTTTTTACATTTCAGAGAAGCATAAAATATATCAGTGCTAAATATGGCCCTAACAGTCAGAAGACAAAAGACAACAATAAAAAAAAAAAACATGACAACAAAATGAACAATTTACCAGTTGGTCAAGTGATAATTTTATGTTATAAGGCAATAATTTATTTGTTTTACTATTAATGTTACATGCAGTATTATGTGACATTTTTTATAAAAGTGAAGAAATTTGACAGTTTTGCTTTGAACATATTTATATTGTCATTGTTTTTGGACAACAAAATACAGCAGTGTTCAAGTTTTGGCAATATAAATACAAAATTACAAAATATAAAACATAAAATATAAATATAAATTACAAAATATAAAACATAAAATATAAATACAAAATATGAAATATAAAACATAAAATATAAATACAAAATATGAAATATAAAATACAAATATAAATTACAAAATACAAAATATAAAAAATAAAATATAAATATAGAATACAAAATACAAAACATAAAATATAAATACAAAATATGAAATATAAAACATAAAATATAAATATAAATTACAAAATACAAAACATAAAATATAAATACAAAATATGAAATATAAAACATAAAATATAAATATAAATTACAAAATACAAAACATAAAATATAAATACAAAATATGAAATATAAAACATAAAATATAAATATAAATTACAAAATACAAAACATAAAATATAAATACAAAATATAAAACATAAAATATAAATATAAATTACAAAATACAAAACATAAAATATAAATACAAAATATTAAATATAAAATATAAAATACAAAATACAAAATACAAAATATAAAACATAAAAATATAAATACAAAATTTAAAACTTAAAATATAAAACATAAAATATAAATTACAAAATAAAAAAACATAAAATATAATTACAAATATAAAATATAAAACATAAAATATAAATACAAAATATAAAACATAAAATATAAATACAAAATATAAAACATAAAATATAAAACATAAAGGGGAAATACAAAATACAAAATATAAAATATAAAACATAAAATATAAATACAAAATATAAAATATAAAACATAAAATATAAATACAAAATACAAAATACAAAATATAAAACATAAAATATAAAACATAAAATATAAATACAATATAAAATAAAAAAGCACAAAATATAAAATACAAAATAGCAAAGTATAAAATGGCACAAACACAATGAGGTCCTATTTGTGGATATGTTATTTCCCAGATTAAAAAAGCGAACGTTGATGTTTAATGTTCAGCACAAATGAGCTGCGGAACTGTGAATGAATTCAAAGGGAAAGCTTTGCTGCCCTCCTGTGGACAGAAGCAGCTCCTCCACTGACATACAGCGATGCTGCATTTGCTGCATGAAGAAATTGGAACTTCATCGTCGAAAAAGACCAGGTTTGCTCCAATTTCCGGAGGCAAACAAAACCCCAGATTCTTCTTGAAGTTATAATATATTCATAACACGGCAGCACACAAGTAATCTCTGTATTTCCTTTTAATTTACGATTGTTTGGCGTTGCTTAGAAACCACAGAACTCGAGTCGCTCCGGCGTGTGTTCCCGATTCCAATTTCCCCACAGACCTTGAAGGCAGCACTCGGACCGAGACTGCCTCTCACATTGTTAACGTTGATTTCTCCCGTTCCCAGCTCGCATTTTTTTTGTCTTCCGTGAGCACAACCCGGAGTCACGGGCTCCCACTAAACGCATGCACTCTACGGGGGACACATCGGCAACACCGTAAGATCCTATCCCAGTTAAATGAATGCAATGCGGACTCAGTTATCGGGATTCATGCGGGGCGAGTCACGGTGTTAATGCGGGGAAAAAGCTCATCTGTTCGGCTTTTAATTGGATGTTTAGGGGTGTTTCAAAAAAAAGAAACAAGACACAGTTAAACTGGGCTAAACATCCACAAGGGTCATGATTCAAAGAAGATGTGTGACTTTACAGAAAATGCAGAAATTAATCACACACAAAAAAAAAAGATAGTAGGAAAGATCAGCTGCAGGAGTCGTGACGTCACCCGGAGGCGCAGGTTCATTGCTCCCGTCACTTTGGTTTCCTTTTGTTGGCTCAACGCCCACCTTCCTTTTCTCCCGGTCAGCGTGCATGGTCGAAGGCTTTTAGTGTGTAGTATTCCCTCCCCTTGTGTTGATGTTTTGTGTTGTTTTGTGTGCGGCAGCTCTAACATGAGGGGGATTGTTTGGCTGTAACCCTGCCCAGACTGGGGAGGCTGCCGCTGCCGCCGGTGGAGGGGATGGTGCCGCTGTGAAGTGCCGTTTTTTCGGAGGACATGCCTGCGGTCGGTGGGAAAGGGAGGAAGTGCCTGCTGGACAACATGACTGTTTTCAACCAAGAAAATGTTGAGGAATTTTACGAAATCGGAGACGAGCTGGGGAGGTAAGTTGTGTTTCTCTATTTGAGGTCTAAATTCTTATTCCTCATGCGTATGAACTTCCCCTTTTTTCATGGCAGAGGTGTGAGAAGGGTGGTGGTGGTGGTGGTGAGGGTGGGGAAATACCTTCTTTTCATCTCTAAATGTATGTGATTCATATTAAGCGTTCAGTGTTTTTATATAAATGTGTTTTCATGCCACGCTGCACCCACCACAACTCTGCATACAGATGGATCATTATGGTCATTGTGGCTGCAACTAATGAGTCATTTTCACTTGGTTGGGAGATAAGATGGTGAAAAATGTGCCATCAGTGTTTCCCAAAGCCCAAGATGACGTCCTCAAATGTCCTGTTTTGTCCACAGCTCAAATATATTCAGTTTACTGTCACATAGGAGGAAAGAAAAAACAAAATATTCACGTTTTTAGAAGCTGAAATCAGAGAATTTTTACTTTTTCCCCTTTATAAATGACCCAAACCCAATAGTAGTTGGTGATCCATTTAATAATTGACAACTTATCGATTGCAGCTCTAATACCAATGCATGCTCTCACTCAATCATACATGCATGCTTCCCCTGTGACCTGTCCCCAGGACATGCATCCCCCCACTGTCTGATTAATGCAGCTCATAATGCATCATTGTCAGTGATGAAGAGGGTTAGCATCTGTTCCTTTAGCCGCCCCTTCCTGGAGATTTATTGCAAGAGGTAACCAGACGGTATCATTGTACATGTTTCCAGGGAGTTGGATTTACATCACGGCACATCCTGCTTTCCTTTCATCCAGACTGTGTATGGTCAAAGGTGAAAGATTGACATATGGGGATAAAGACTGGTGGGTTTTTTTTTAATCTGAAAAGTTGCTTAAATGACACAGCAGCGTGGTCACATTAAAGCTGAATAGCGAGGGTGCTGCTGGTCCTGATAAACAAGAAACCACAGTGTCAAACTGCTGTCTTGTTTATTTCTGTTAGGACAGCTTCTCAAATGACTTATCAGAAACATGGGACCGGATCTCTGTGAGTTTGTGGTTATCGAAGTGACACATGTACTCCATGTTTGGTAATAATCACCCGATTGTTTCCTTCTCCCTCTCTCTCTCTCTCTCTCTCTCTCTCCCTGGACCTGTCTGGCAACACTGCTTCCTCTCTATTAGCGCTCACCTTCCAACACTGTGGGGGGAGAGCTGAAGTAGCTGCTTCACTATGCTCCCTGGTAATAGAGAGGATTGGTGGTGGTGGGGGGGGGGGGGGTGTAATGGCATTGAGTTTCGGACTGGAGGTAAGAGATGGCTGCGTGATAGTCTCATTTGGTTCTCGCTCCAACACCAGGATCCAATCTCTGTTGTAGTGCGATTACGAGAGAGTAGATTTTAAATGGGGCTGTCCACCATTATCCTGTGATAATCATGCATGTTTCAACACTTGGAATGTTGAAACATGGTAAACAGTGTGCTATTCAAGGGACACCCATGCGTGAGTGTGCTTTAATGGAGTATTGCAAAAGACTGAATTTCTTTAAGAGACAGGAGAATTATGTATGACTCGGAGGCTACATGCATACTGTGGAAAACATACATTTAGCCTACTTTTTGATAACCTGGTTAAAGCTCTACAGATACAACTACACCTCAGTTGATATTATATCGGCCTACTTTTGAAACTACATCAATGTCGACTCGTGAACAGAAATGAGCTATCTGTCTGTGGAAAGCATGTTTTGCATTGGTTCAAAAAAGGGCGCACCTTGTCTACAGCTACAATTAGCTCTTAAATGTTCTCTTACGTTTAGATAGACGCATTTCTTTCCCATCTGACGTCATATCTTGACAATCCTTTCTTTAGTGTTCTCACAGTACAGTACAGCCACGCTCTGGTGACATGAAGTTGAAACCTGTATTCGTGTTTTGTTTAATTGTTAATTGACATTGCGAAATGTCTTCTGTTCTCAGGGTTAACTCATGGATCTATTAGTAGAACTGATTGTCACTCACCTGGTGCACACACATCAAAAAAAGACTCTACATTGGGGTTTTTAAATTGCTTTTCTGGGCTTGAGGAAAGTTTTACTTTCTATATATATATACTGTATATATATATATATATATATATATACAAGAGTTCCATGGATTAAAAAGAGTCCTAATCGATCTTGTTTGCAGTTTGAGGTGTCCTGTGAACAGTTTTACAGACATCTCTATTACAGTGATGACCTATGGGAAAAAGAATAGGCTGCAAGGTTGAGCCCCAGCGCTGTATCCAGTTCCTATAATTCATCCGTTGGGCGACATTTTAATTCATGAAAGTTTCCACTAACAACACAGGAACGATTGGCCATGTTTGTTTGCTGATGATCAAAACCTACTCGTGAACGGGTCACATTCATCTAGTTGAAATGAGAAACCGATGGTAATTTTGTGCAGTTCAGAAAGTTTGCTGAATCTGACTCTGGCCATTTTATACGTTAAGGATAAAACTGTGACGAGGAATAACTTTTGGATAAACCAGTTGATCTATGTTCATTTGCTAGATAACAGCAGCATGACCTGAACTGTAAAGACACAGGGGCTTTTGATGTGACCGTACTCCAGGCTCCTGACTCCGGCTTCAACTGGAACGAGGCTCATTTGGTTTTTGTGAAATGAGAAAATTACCCAAGCAGGGACTTTATCCTTCCTGTGACACTGACACTGCCTGCTTTGGCGTGCATGCATGATAGCACCGAGGTTCTGGTGAAGCCAAGCGTCTAAGCTTCAGTTGTACTCTACTATCTACAGTAGCTACAGTGAGTATGCAAGCAGAATGTCAGTAGACTGAGGAGGAGGGTGAAAGAAGCATGCAGCTGCAAAAATCCGGCCAAAAAATCCAGCAAAAGGAGATTATTGTAGGGTGAAATGTGCAGTCTGACCCTGTCAAAAGTGAATTTCTATCCTCTGGAATCATCTGCTAAGGCTAAAGTCTTCAACATACAGAATGATGGATTCATCCAAACTCGATGTGGGATTACTCGCCAGATGTGTTGCCAAAAGGCACCACAGAGAACTGGATGTATTAAAAGTGCAAAAACAAACCGTCCTTCAGGGAATTGCTGGAGTCACAGCAGGTTGGCTGTCACACCTGCGGGCGAAGCATCAAGTTGTTACCTGCAGAGCCGCATTAAAGAGAGTGTGATAATCCCAGGCAAATGCACCAGTGGTCAAATTCTCCCTTTTGAACTGCGTCCAAAGTATTAGTTAGTAATCCAAGCTGTGTTTTTAAAGGGCTCCTGATCAGAAATGGCCACGGCTGCTGTTCTCCTCCCAACTTACCTTTTCCCTAATAAGCCAAGCTGACACTATCTGTGCTCAGTTGAGCTCTAATTGCCTCACAGAACATTCTCACTTTAGGCCCCAAGATCAGCGGGGAGTTATTGAAGACCTCACGGTCAGTGGCATCTAAAAAGGACCTACCCCCTCAAAATGATGGTTAAGTGAAGGGAGAAGCATCATTAGAGCGTTTAAGGGTTTCATAGTGGTGGTGTGTTGCCCGGCTGTCAAATTGCAGGGATAAAAACACACACTCTACTGCGGCTTAGGGCCTCTTCAGCCTACAGTTGAGGAAGAGCGGCACATTGAAGGGTATGCACTGGCTCGCTTACCTAATATTTTTTGTACAGTTTAATACATTGTGCGAAAGCTAAATGATAGAAGATGCAGATTTGCTGCTTCTCTATATGTTCTATGGCTGCAAATCAAACATCTGTGGGGTTTTGGAGATGTCACCCTGAGATCTTGGGATGAATTTTCTTTATTTCAGATCTAGCATGTTTTCTGGTAATTTAAAAAAGAACCACATGGTAAAGCCTATTTTTGTGTACTCCTGTGTTTTTTTTAAATACATGAGTTAAAAAATACTCTCATTTTCTTTAGAAGAACTTTAGCGCAAAATTAACTTAACCAGCTATACACTAACTGTTTAAATGCATGCACATAAACAGTGTGATGTAACAAAACCACAACCTTCAAATTATATTCCCTCGAACATTTTCACATCAGATTTCCGGAGAAATTTGAATGTTCTTGTCATCAATTCAGTTGGCGTACGTGTGTATCACGATATCCCTATGTATGATTTCATCACAATACAATCATTGAAAGACAGCTAATGATCAAATTGAATTATCACAATTAGCACTATTTCCTTTACTATTTTATGACATTTTATGGACTAAACAATTAATATATTAAGAAAAACTCTGATAATGAAAATAATATATATATATATATATAACCAATTTTATGCCAAAGCAGACAGCTGTAGTGGCGATAATTACAGAACTCTAAGTTCTAATGTGGCAGAGCAGCTCTCAGGTGACTCTCTAAAACCCGGGACATGGCACCCTCTTTTTACAATCAAGACTATTTTTTTTCGTTGCCGTCAACAGAAGAGAAACCCCCATCATCACGTCAGCAGTAGACGATGCAGTCTGGCTGATATCTGATCTTTCATACGAGGCCAGAATCAGTCTAGAATATCAGCAAACCTTTATTTTGGTCTGACAGTAGCGTTGGATTACCTCAGATGGGTTCATCTTCAGCAAAACAGATCAGAGCGTCCAAGTCTGCAGGGTCATGTGAGTTGAGGTTTTTTTTTGCTCTGTTTTCTTCAGTTTCCATGTTGTCATTTGTTTGGAGACCCACTGACTCAGCTGCTTTGTGGCTCACTTGGAGAGAGACACATGAACTTAGACATTCGCTGACTGTGGAATATATTTGGTTTGTGCTTTTCATCTCATCCTCAGGGCATTTTTACACTTTGCATATTTTTGGAGAGCTCTGCCTCTGTCATTAGTCTGCATTAATCTGACAGATGTGTGGCTCTCCACCAACGGGCCTTCCTTTTGTGTGTGTGTGTGTGTGTGTGTGTGTGTGTGTGTGTGTGTGTGTGTGTGTGTGTGTGTGTGTGTGTGTGTGTGTGTGTGTGTGTGTGTGTGTGTGTGTGTGTGTGTGTGTGTGTGTGTGTGTGTGTGTGTGTGTGTGTGTGTGTGTGTGTGTGTGTGTGTGTGTGTGTGTGTGTGTGTGTGTGTGTGTGTGTGTGTGTGTATTTCAGCAGGGACTCTGCAATGCAAATGAACATAATAAGCATTAAACTCGGATTGCATCTGGGTTATTCCTCAGCAAAAACTACCCCAAACACACATTTCGATGAATACAGAATTGGATTATATGCAAGACATCCACATGGGCTACTGTATAAAATGGTGATAAAACATAGAATTTCTTTTTCCCTCAAGAAACTGCTAATCTCCATGCAGAGTATTAAAAATAAATCTGCAGAATATTCACTACAGCAAACTACGACATCCTCTAATGCAATGCACGCACTCCATGCAGACTACTGACCTACATCTATCCTCCTACCCTGGATTGCATTATTGGGTGGAGGGGCAGTCTGGGTAGCAGGAGTGCCCCTGATGAGGCCTGCCACTCACCCACCCACCCTAACCCAACCCCCTCGACCCCAGGGAGCGGCAGTGCTGACGCATAAATGCAGTGCTGCCTCTTTTTCTGAGTCCCAAGGATTTGGCTCTCAGTGCATTAGTCTATTAGTTTATGTTATTCTATCATGTATTCATACAATCTTCTGTATGTTTTATAACAGCTTTGATTTGTGGTCCTTTTACAATGATATACACTTGAAAAAGAGGAAATTTACACAATGTGTTGACACAATGTGAATGACTCATGTCATAATCGTTCCTGTTTTGACCTGCTGTTGAGTTTGACAGTTATAATCTGTAAGTGTTGTCACCATCCTTTTTAAGTCGATGCCTATTTTGCTTAAAGCTAACTGGTGAAAGACAATAGCGACTTAAAGGGATAGTTCGGATATTTTGAAGTGGGGTTATATGAGGTACGTAGCCGCAGTCAGTGTGTTACCTACAGTAGATGACAATCAGCTCGCCGCCAGTTTACAGAAAAAGGTGGGAGTACTGACTCGGAAGCTAAACAATGTACTGCTGTGGACGGGGGCAGCAGCGAAATGTATTTTAGACACCTCACTTTTATTTTCTTGTATTTGTTTATTCCACAAGCCGCAGAAAGTCTGACTCAAACAGCTGCAGAGTGATGCAGTTGTGCTTATGGGTAGGAATACGTTGAGAAAATGCAGTGCCAAAAGAAAGGGCTCTCTGACGGCGAGATAAAGTGGTGAAAATATTCTCAATATAGTGTACACTTTAACTGATTGGTCCCCTAGATATGTCTCCTTGTTCATCGCTCTGATTGGTTGTAGTCTGTCAAAGTGCTATCCAATTGCGTGCAGTGGTATTTTGAAATGCATGCATTTGTGCGGCCTCTTCAGATGGGAAGGTCTGTTGCTTGCTGCCTGACCCTACGTCTGGATGGATGTGGGTCTGCATGTCCAGGCTGTTTGTACTGAAGACGTTGGCAAAATATCTGCTCCAGTGTTTGGTTGCTACCTTCCTGTATGAATTTACATTTTAGTAATTTAGTCTGACACACTTATCTACAACACTGAGTGCAAAAGCACACTAAGCTTCAGTCTGTATTGCCAACATTATGCAGCAGTAGTGACATGTGTATGTGTCAGAGAGGCATGATGATGACATATATAGAAATTAAAATAAGCAGAGAGCTAAAAACAGTGTACGGTTGGTTTTCTGTGAAAATAAGCGGAGATGTAGATGTTGGTGCAAGGGTGGCGGACAGTATTCCTGCAGGGTTCAGATATAAACTGAGACTTTCTTCCTCATCTTGCCCTCTGTCTGCCAGCGTGCCCATCTCTGCCCCGATGACTTAAGCCTCGTGATCGTTGCAGTGGGACTCGGTCAGATTTGTGGTCAGCTTCTGAGTCAAATTGAAATCTGACACACTCGGAATGTCCTTGAGGAGCGTAATGAGTTATTTTCAATTAATCTCTGCAGTCAATGGAGGATAATTGGATCCCGGCCAACTGTGTTAGCGGGTGAATGTCGTGTGTGTGTGTGTGTATGGGGGGGGGGGTCTTTTGTGGTCAATTAGGAGAGATCTGCAGGCGGTCAAGCGTTAAAATTGAGGGGCTAAAATTGTCGAGGAAGGAGAGAACTTTTCATCTTTTATGTCTTTCATCCTCCCTTTACTAATACCTGCTGCATGTTTACATGGAGCCTTTTAATCCCAGAATGGTCAGATCAGAAAAAAGTGAGAAATCTTATTCTGCTTGAATATAACATATTATATTACCTTCAAAAAAGATGTCAGTGTTTTTTTCTTTCTATTCTCTTATCCTCACATATGCTCGCCCACTGAAGTCGAACACATTTCAATGGGAAGATGCAGCACTTGATGTCAGACGATATGTGCTTGCATACATGAAGCGGCTTCAGTGATATGGCACTATTAAAGCTGATTTAATAACTTAAAGTAATGTCTGATTAATTATTACAAATACAGAATGCATTTTTCTGTTTCTGTCTTGCTCCGAAAAAGCAAAAGGAGAAGGTGATGTTTTTTTGTGTTACTACATAAAGCAGCAACAGCTGGTTTGTGTTGAATATACAGTATGTAAAAAGTTTCCGGGGAGTTAGGAGGGTTGGACGAGAATATTCAACTATTACGTTTGATGGGTTGGTACTCTGTTTAAAATTTTGAGATTCGGATATTCTCTTAATTTTTAAAATTGTAAAAACAAAATCCTCAAAAAAGAATGCCTTTGATTAAACCGATGTTGCAACACAGTGTTCCCATCTCATCCCAGTGTGTGTTTTGCTGTCATTTACAGTCGCTTTTTCCTTTTTTTCCCTCTCCTCTCCTCACGCTGGGGCTCGGTGCACAGCACGGGAGCTGTGACTCAACAGTCTGCGAGCTTGTTGCTTTGCTACCAACATTAGCTGCTCTGTTTCAACAATATTTGTCTTAAAAAAAAAAACACGCATGCAGGCTGAAATTCATTGCTGTTGAGCAGAGGAAGCAGCTAATTTATTGAAATGCTGCAGGACTGTGTCGTCCATCTCAGCGGGAACGGAGACATGTCTGACTGAATCGCTTTATAACCGAGCAGTCTGATATTTGTGTGGTTATACTGTAGCAGCCTGGTTATGTATTAGCGTGTGTGTGTGTGTGTGTGTGTGTGTGAGAGAGATCTGGGTTTGTTATGGGATGGCAAAATCCAAAATGTCAAAGTGGTGGTCATCTGTAAACAGTGGTAGTCCGACAGACAAATTCACCTGTCAGCGAGTATGTGCAGGTAGTCCACACATGAGGCAGCTGTAATACAACAACACGTCCCTGTGCTGTCCCCCTTTCATGTTTTGTTTTCCATATATTTGTTCTCATTATTAACAACCGTATAAACAAGAAAGGAACACCCACACTTTTTCCTCACATGCAACTTTAAAGTGCATGAATTTTGCCACACTGGGCCTTATTTATCAATCTTCCGTGAAAACGGGCGCAGATCTGAGCGCAGAATTGGTCGTATCGCAGGACCCACGTGTGATTTATGAAACATTCGTAACTGACCAATCTCAGCGTACGAATGAGTGGGCTGAATTCGATCGTCGGCTGAATTCGATCGTCATTAACATGTTACGCCCTTAAATATTCCTGGTTCGGAGGCCTCGCCCACTGAGGTCAAACATGGAGAGACGAAACACTTGTAAGAAAAGAAACTTTTCCGACACAGCGATCGGCATCTCGACATCCGAGATGGAGCAAAATAAAGATGTGCTTTTTGGCAGTCTTAAGAGTGGAATAAAAGGGGCCCATAAAAACGCTGTATGGAAAAGAATAACGGAGGCAGTCAACCCGAAGCAGCGCTCAGCTGTGACCCGAGTGCGCCTGTGCGCACTGTTGGACAGGTGTTGTGCCGTACTCGGCACCCCTGCCGTGAAATGCACCCCCTCGCATTATAGGTGATATTCTGGATCAGAAGGCTGTTGTTTCCACCTATAGGAGTAGTTTATTTACAGGTAACCCAATTAAAAGCACACACTTTTGAACCTATGAATTGCAAGAAAAACTGGGATTATATTTAGGAAACGCTGAGTCAAATTCATTCAACTTGCTCAAAAGATCCATTTCATTCATTTTGTAATTATGGCTGCAGTATATTTCCACAGAACATACAACAAGGTGTTGTTTTGTGTTCGCTATTATCCAAGTTTGTGACTTTAAACTCTTTAAAATAGTTTAAAGACTGTAAGTAACCAATGTTCTGACCGTTGTGGATTAGCTGTATATAAACTACTCCTATAGGTCCAAACAACAGCCTTCTGGACCAGTATAGCACCTATAATGCGAGGGGGTGCATTTCACGGCAGGGGTGCTGAATACGGCACAACACCTGCGCTCTTGCTCTGTAGCGGGGTTTGTCAGCAGGGTTATTAGGTATTCTGTTAGAGGATAACCTTTGTCACCTAGAACCATACCAAGATGTTAATCATCTGATACCTTGTTGGATTTAATTCAATTTATCGAGGGTAGCCACTAACCGAGGAGATGACTTTGGCTCTGCAGTGCGTCTTGCTGCAGCCGCGCGCCAACATATTCATTAATTTATTCATCTTCAACCGCTTGTCCCTGTCGGGGTCGCGGGGGGCTGGAGCCGAGCTGTTTTGAAATATAAAAGAATCGTGTGTGTGTCCCCAGCCACCTTGTTTGTTTTTTTTGCGGTGGTTTACTTGCACCCAATATGATTTGAAGCACCATGAGCAAAATACCCTAAGCCCCCAGAAGGATTGAAGATCATTGTTGAAAAATACTCTGCAGGCTTAACATATGAATGTTGTAAGTATCGATCTATTAACTAAAGCTGGCTCAAGCTCCGCCTGGATGGAGCCGTGCAGACTGAACGACTGACTCTGGTGTCTGTCGGATTGTTTCAAGGAACTACATTTTTAGACATTAGCTCATGTAAACAACAGCATCAGGTTCTAGCCTCGAAAAAAAAACACATTCACATTGGGATTTGAATTACAATCTTAGGCAAAATATACGACTTTGAGACATGGTAGTGTTACGGTTAGTTACCGAAGTGTTTCTGCAAGAGCCTTGCTGCTCATTCAGGTGATAAACTTAGATTGTGGACTTCCCTGTCTGCCTGGTACAGGTTCCAGTTTTGTTTCCAGTTTTGTTGACAGTTTACCTATGAGTATTGTGTTGGACTCAAATTGCGACTCTCTCATTCAGCTGTAGCTTCTGCCCAACTTCTGATAAAATGTCATAGATTTGATAGGGCTGCTCACTTTTGTCTCTTTCTCCCACTCTGTACAGTATAGACTCACCTCGCACGGGATTTGACATTAAATTATATTACGCCTCATATAGACACACACATAAATGCAGGGATATTGGAAAAAATATGAAACCGAATTTTCTGCTCCTGTCGTGCCAAACTTTTTCTGTTGCTTGTTTGTAGGTGGATCGCTGTTGTTGTTCTGAGTTGCCTTGGCAATATTCATACTTGCCAAACACACAGTCTGTTGTGTTTGGTTTCCTTGAAGGTCCTTTCCTTGAAGAGCAGCCTTTTGTGTTGTCTGTGATGTGCTCCTGCTTTGAGATAATCAAAAGAAAGGGCAAGGGCTTTCAAAACTCGCCTCAGTTTTAATGAATTTCAACAAGGTCAGCCCGGAGTTTAGGAAAATGAAACTCTGTTAACCTTGCCGTCATTACCACGAATCATAATGCACAGTCATCCTTTAGTGTTTGAATGTCATCTCCTGCCTCCTTGTCATTTTATAGATTGTCCCGTAACAACAGGGTCAACACAGTCTCTGCTAAACCTACAAAACCAGTCTGTGAGCCTGCCGACTTTTCCCTGAGTCATGACAGAGTTAACCACCTTGAAACCCGTTGAATGTCAGTTTCACCAGAAGTATTAGGGGCCCCGTTTTTAAAGAGGGAGCACAAAATACAACAGGAGACGATAGATGGACCAGCTGAAGCACCAGAAGCCCCCCCTCCTCACCTTCTGCCACCATCTCCTTGGTTGTCAGAACAACGGTCTTGCACTTCCCTCCATTTGTATGCACAGCCTGATATCAGGCTTGTTTCTGTATGTGTCTCTGTCTTTCCTAATCCGTCTGTGAAGCTCACTGATCACATTAGTATCTACAAAAGGCAGGTGCACAAAAGCTTCTACCTGTTCTGAGGGAAATGCTCCGTAACAAATATCAAATTTTAAATTTTAAATTTATAATCTTGTTACTTGTATTTTCTTCAGATACTTTTGTTGGTTTTAGTCTCGGTAGCAGCTGTGTCCGTCTGAATG
Organism: Echiichthys vipera; assembly: GCF_963691815.1. Classification (NCBI taxonomy): domain Eukaryota; kingdom Metazoa; phylum Chordata; class Actinopteri; order Perciformes; family Trachinidae; genus Echiichthys; species Echiichthys vipera. Next base: position 8,892,486 of record NC_139829.1, on the reverse strand, counting down.
GATTGCCATGACATTTGATGTAATAACCTTGGTTTTCTCTGGCATTATTTCCTTTTGCATCATTAGACGTTTTCTTTTATTTATTTGCCCAATTCCTTTTTGTTTATGACCATTATAAATGCAAAACCGATGACGGCCTCAACTGTACTTTGTGTTTAGTGTTTATCAGTAAAAAGCTAAACAAAAATGATGAACAAAGTAAGTATTTTACCTGCTAAACATCTGCATGTTCGCAGTGACTTTTAAGCATGCTGTTATCATTTAGCGTATCAAGAGCTGCTGGCATAACTGTAGAGTACTTTACTTGTTTTTATTTAGATATAGCTGCTTGTTTTTAGACAAGAGTTGTTCCAAAAGCGATACCAGGATTGGAAATGCCTAAAATACTGGTATCACTGTTGAGGAGTACCTGAGGCTATGCAACGATTCAATACCACATAATTTATCCCTGAAAAAAAAAAAAGCTTTAAAGTAGTTTGTTAGTGTTCTTTTTCAAATTATGACTAGAGTGGTAATCATTATCTCCATGTATTTGACCCTTTTTTTACAACCTTGAACCGGGCCGTACACAATGATAGCAATCACATCCTTACAGGGTTAGTAGTATACTACGACTGCAATGTTGTACAAAGAAAAGCAATGCGGGTCTGTCAGGTAGGGTATCAAAAAGACAATCATTTTGGAGGTATCATATGGGCACTAGTTTTGGAAATTGTCAAACAATATGATGTAAATTATATAAATATTATATAATAAGTAAATTATATATTATTAGATTAATCTACGCTGTAATATTTAGTCTGCACTTTATGTCCTTTATATTCATTCATTCATTCATTCATTCATTCATCTTCAACCGCTTGTCCCAGTCTATCACAGGGCACATAGAGACATACAGAGACAGACAACCATTGCACATTTTAAATTTCTATAGTTTTCTAAAACGTTTGGTTTTGCCTTACTTTTGCAATTAATTTATTTTTTGTATGTATTACTTTTTTTTTTTTAATCCTTTCTACATATTGCACTGCGGGTCTGAGAGAATCGTAATTCCGATTCCTCCGTATGTCTGGCATTGCAAAATTGACAATGAAGTGGCCAAACTAGAATGGTATTGGCCTGGACGTTGGCCGGTCAGTGACTACATGATTTTACTCAGTGGCTTCACTGTCAGCAGTGTGTGAAATCTGCAGTGATGTGTGCCTCACTCTGTCTGGAAGGATCAATCCTACAAGGAAAGAAATGTGGACTTTGATACACATCTAGTGACAACGGCCATTTTTGCCACGGAAATGGTCAGATTTCCAGAATATCTGCCTGCATCATTAACTGCTGTACGCCTAAGAATCAGCATGAAGGATAATTGAGGACTTCATAGTTCATCAACTCACCCCATTATTTCACACTGAATATTTTTTTTTATCAGGTTTTCCTAATTATCTCTGCATGATTAACTGATCTCCAGAAGCACCGTCAGAGGAGGTGGCACACTTATGACCATTGTTTATTACATTTCCAGACTAATCTTTCTCACATTAACGCAGAGATCATTAGAGGGAACCAAGATGATTATCTTTATATCGCTACACTGGGAAGACTGTGTGTTTTGGGGCTTGAGGGACCTGTTTCAGGAGCTCTTGACAGTGAAAATGTTTGGGAACCATGGTGGCTGTAGATCATAACAACTCTGAAGATGGTAAAAGAAAACCTGTCCCTTCTCTTTACCTCTTAAGCACAATGTCTCCATTGTTTGAAGCGGCCTTAAAACCTTGGAGCGGGGGAGGTGAATGACATTCCTCTGACATGTAGAATAGCTTTTCACTGTGGCGACTAGACAAGGGCAAACACTCACTGCCTCTTATTTAGCTTTCTGTCAGTAATCAATCTGTCAGTGCTGTTGCTTATAGTTTTTTAAGCTGCGACTGTGACTCATCACTCCTGAGTTTACATTAGACCGTAAAACAACACTGAGTGGGAAGAAAAAACCCGTCTGTACACCTGTAGAAAGATAGAAAGTCCCAGCTGTGTTGGAGGTCTTGACCACAGAGATTTTGTTGTTTTTTGCTGATCATTTTACTGACACCTCTGACCTTTGTTGTTGTTGTTGTTGTCATTGTAATGTAACATAAAGGATAAATAATGTTGCCACGCTTACCAGCAGTGTAATAGAGCTCAGCACTGTGAAAGTGAAAATCCTAAACATTTTCTGCATCAGGATTTTGATTATAAAGCCATAATAACAGATAAAATATGAATAATATAAAATATGCTATATGAAAAACAACTAGATTTCCCACCAACCAGCTGACTCCCATGTGTTTAATAAAGAAAAACAATAACAAATCCCTCATTAACCCCTTGAGATGCTACATGACAGCAATGAATCGATTAGTCACGGCCATCCCACTATCAACGCTTGTCATTTTTTAATATTGTAGGAATACATTGTTGTTTGTTGCTGAGTTTTCCCAGTGTATATCAAACTTAGTTTTACCATACCAACCAGAACTAGTGGTGACAGTTTTCATGACATTATTTACTGTATATTTCGTGTCAGACAAAAACAAAACACAAACACTCTCACACACGCTGTGTAAGCCCACCCGGGATTATCTACCACTCTCTTCCTTCCTCCAACCAGCGCCTGGTTCCTCTGCTCAGTGCTCTGAATCCTGTTGCCGTGGTTACCCTTCCGCTGTACACAATGACACGGTGGTTGCATAATGTTTTTCTGCCGGCGCAGTTTGTGTCCCACACTTCAGCTGAGTGGGCAGGGAGCACTCCGAACCGCATCCCACACTTGCGCTCCATGCTAATGAAAAGCTCGGGAGTTTTCACACTGAATCATATCGGACAGCAGAGAGCCCTCCGAGCCTGTGGTTGCTCCTCTGCTGCAAAGGGCAACGTCCTTCTGGCTTCTCTGTCATTTGTTAGTTTGATGTTCCTGTCTGGACCTGTAAGAGAAGAGAAACTAACCAAAATTGATGTGAAAGATGCATGAAACTGATGGAAAACAGTCTTTTCCATCAGTGTTGAGTCGCTTTAAAGGTCCCTATATAGACGGGATTAGTTTAATGTTGGGACGTGGGGTAAGGTCATTTTTACCAGGGGTTTTAGTCCTCTCCGAATGAGCCATGTCAGTAATTATCCCGAAGAATGTCAGTAAAAATATGGTGATTCTCAGTCAGGAAAAGTGTGTGTGTGTGTGTGTGTGTGTGTGTGTGTGTGTGTGTGTGTGTGTGTGTGTGTGTGTGTGTGTGTGTGTGTGTGTGTGTGTGTGTGTGTGTGTGTGTGTGTGTGTGTGTGTGTGTGTGTGTGTGTGTGTGTGTGTGTGTGTGTGTGTGTGTGTGTGTGTGTGTGTGTGTGTGTGTGTGTGTGTGTGTGTGTGTGTGTGTGTGTGTGTGTGTGTGTGTGTGTGTGTGTGTGTGTGTGTGTGTGTGTGTGTGTGTGTGTGTGTGTGTGTGTGTGTGTGTGTGTGTGTGTGTGTGTGTGTGTGTGTGTGTGGCCTATTTCAGAAAAATAAGTTATTGAAGAGGCAAACAGGAAATAAGGGGTGTGACACACAACAGAGCTTTCAGCTGGCATGGAAACAGGGAAGTTGTGGTTATTTGGTTGCTAGTGCGCCCCAGTTTTTCTGAATTTTTACAATGTGCAGTGAAAATAGTGAAAATTGTTTAGAATTTTCTAAAAACCCAAGTTTACGTCCTCAAAGTGCTTGTTTTATCCGACGAACAGCACAAAATATCAGTTACACAGACTATAATGATCGTTGCAGATTAATGTTCTGTCAATCAACAAATTGATTATTTGTTGTGTTAACTACATGTTTTTGCTTTTGCACACATATACACCCCAAGTCAAATGTGGAGGAAGAGCTTGGAGCTGTTTTGTCTCCCGTTCTGGACGAGTACTCTTATGTGGCGCTGACTAGACAAAAAGGTGGCGTGCACTGCCCTGGGGCTTTATTCAGCCCCAATGAGCCAAAGACAATTTAATTAACTAAAGAAGCAGAAACTCTACATGTAGAGATCGGACATCTCACACGGAAACAAAATGTTGGCGGGTTCTTTCTTGGCCCCAATTCTCACAGGTGTATATTGTTTAATCATTGTGGTTGTTTAGGAATTCAACTTAAAACAAGGAAGTGACCAGAAAGTTGAAAAGGCTAACTGGTAAAAATGTGACGCACGTTTAAGATGAGCCATTTCTCACTTCCACAGCTCTCTTTCTCACTCTCACTTTGCCTCTTGTTTTTTTACTCTCCTGCTGTAAGTGCCAGGCAATTTGGCAGCAACACATGCAGCACAACCGATTTTTATCCCCCCATTAAATATTTATCTCTGGTTTAAAAGAAGAAATGCATCATTGCACAGCACATCCAAGGTTTATCGGAATGCCTGTTTTCTTTGGACTGTCATCCAAAAACACTTGGCAGTCCCGTTTAAAACCTCAAGTACATTACCAAATCCATAAAACCATTACACCATTCACCATTTGGAGGGATGAGTTTCACTGTTTTGCTTCTCCTATAAGTACGGAAACATTTAAAGCTGCAGACGGTAAGTCTCGAGGAGTTCGAGTTGATTTCAAAGGTTTACAACTCTCACGCCTCTACCACGAGCTCCTCCGCTCTCTCAAATCGAGTGCTCGTCAGTGCGCGTGCACCAGATTCCTGTGAATGCGCCTGTGTCTTTTCTCATCAATAAACGGCATGGAGTACCAGTCTATGTGGAAAACACGCAACATGGAGGTAGGCTGGCTAACTAACTCATAGATAGCAACGTCATTTAGCGTATGCCTAGTTTGAGGCGTGTGCCTGTGATATTGTAACAAGCGCGAGGGGGGATCTGTGGCGTGTGCACGAACTGTGTCTGAGAGTCAGCTCTGCGCTGAGTGGACAGGATGACATGGGCGCTGTCGGTTTTAAAATCGGATGATTTTTTTTTTTCATCGGAGCATAGTGTTGGTTTCAGTGAATATGATCAAACAAATGTTGCAGACTGCAACTTTAATCAAGTCCAGGGTACTTCCTGCACAGAGAAAAGTCAACAAACTAATGAACTGGCTGGCCTCGGTCTCCAAGTGCCAATTAAAGGGGAGTACAATTATACATTTCTGTTTACTTGAATTAACTGTTTTACTTGTAGGTCTCCATTTGTTACAGGTGTATACATTCACGTTAAAACACCAACGTTTACAGTTTGTCCTTCATCTAATCAAACCGTTATTTCCAGTAAGCAGTAGTGAGGTCGCTAGTTTTCTTTTGAACACATTGATTTGCCTGCTGTTGTTGGAGGACTTACACTTAGTGTGTGTGTGGGCACATTGGAGCTCTTCAGCCTGAAAGAAGTGGAATAAATGCGGCACAGGTAGTTGAAAGAGACGTTTATTCCACTCTCCAGGCACTCTGGGGGTTTAACATAAACCGTTGAGTAATATTATAATAAAATTACAATTTTAACCAAATTTTTAAAAGAAAACCTGTATGAAGAAGCCTGCTACACACTACCGCTCTCTGCCAAGCTGACATGGTGATGACAGAGCCCATCAGCCAATCATCGGGATGCATGAAAGCTGCTTTGTCACAAAGCTGACAGGGATGATGGAGACTCATGGTAGATTACAGCACCTCACTTTTATCGAATGGACAGACACAGACCTGTATTTAATCACATCAAATCCTTTTGAGGACACCATGTGAGGCAGCAGTGAAGATTAGCTATTTGCTGAGATTATCGGTAACAGTTTGAGGATACACTAATAAAGTCATTCTTGTGTTTCAAATATTTGGTCAATATATAATATGTTTGTTTTGTCAAAGTAGAAAGAGACATTGTGGTGGTGATTTAAGCATGGATTTAACCAGACTGAAAATATTGCAAGAACAACAGTCGCTGAGAGGATGCAGAAGCATGTGAAGAGGATGCAGAAGCATGTGAAGAGGATGCAGAAGCATGTGAAGAGGAGCGTAGCAGGAGTGCGCAGAGCGTTGTTGCTGTACGCATGAACAAGTCTCCCAGCGCGCCGGTATTTGAAGCACTGAGACCGTTGCGCTGTGATGCGAGAGAGGACAGCAGTCAACATCTGCCACTACGGCCATGAATTTCTTTTTCACAGAGGCTTATAGACATGCATGTGTGGTTACGTCAGAGCTTCTCTACCGGTTACATGGTAGAGTCAAAATCCATACCGTAGCCAGATTCATACAATCTTTACCGTTTATACCATACTCCCCTAGGTTGATGGCATGTTATTGTATACGTAGCCAAAGCTTTAAAGAGTGTCATATGAGTTCATATTATGTGATTTGTTTTGTTTGTCACTGAGCAGCATCAACCTAAATGAACAAAAATACCTCAAAGCAACATTCCTCTGTGGTTCACACCAAAGAAAACCAAACCGTAGGTGAGATCATACTCATTGTGTTCCCACTTTGTGTGTCATCCTCCATCAGTCCGTGTGCATCAGTATCAGATTTGACAGAGAAGCTTTGTGTGTGTCTCTGCGAGCCTGCCTGCTATTGTACTTAACACTTTTCGGCTTTTCAGCAGCACCCTCTCCTATTTCACAGTAGTAGAGACAAAGCCAATCAATAGCTGGCTCACAGTCCTGGAAGAGAGGCGATGCATCGTGTAGTACAGGCCACTATTGCACAAAGACGGTGCTTCTTATCTTTGAAAGCCGAATCAGAGATGAGGACCTATAAAATTCTGACCTGATAACTACATTTTATGCGAGTTAAGCTTGGGCCCTTATTGTATTGTATTTAGTAGTTTGTATCTCGTCTTTATTCATTCTGCAAAAATGCTAAACGTTTTCTGCTTCCAGCTTAAATAATGTGACACATTTGATGATTTTCTCTGTTTTTTACCATTAAAGATGGTAAAGAAGAAAATATGAAGGAAATATTTGTTTGTAATTGTTCCGGTTCTGCAGCTTCTCTAACTGTACGGGGAAGCTACTGAAAGCTCAGATGTTGAAGATGGTGCAACAAAAAGGATGTATGTGTTTAAGATCATTATCTCACAGAAACAGTGTGTATGGCAAAGACCATCTGTTGCCAGTAGAGCTGTTATTTTATCATTGCACACTGTGAGGGATGTGTTTTTGGGGATGGTGGTTTAAATGTCATGATATACTGTACATGCATTATACTCCCACGAGTGTAGGCTGCGGTTAAGAGGATTTCATGTATAGATGGATTATGCGGGATTGAGGGAAAAGATTAGAAGGGTTAGTTTCATACCTTTCCTTTCGATAAGAATCACTTATTAGATTATACTGCTGTAAATGCTGTCCAGACACGCATAAGCTTGGTCTTAGAGAAGACTTGGTCCTGCTCAGTCTGGCTGGGAGACAAATGCTTCTTATGATAAAACACCAGGGGTCGTATTCTCAAAACATCTTAAGGCTCAGAGTAGGTCCTAACTTGCTGATTTAGGAGTAACTCTTAAAAAAAAGGAGCGTTTCTCTCCTAATTTTAGGACTTCTAATTTTTTTAAGATAAGTGGAATTCACAAAGCATTTTAGTGCTAACAGTAGCTCCTAAATCTATAAAAACGTACGAGTCCTCTGGAGTAGGGATATCAATTTTTTAGGTCCGATACGTTTTTTTAATTTTTATCAACTTTAGCCGGTGACCGATGTGGACTGCAGATTTTCTTGAGCCGATACTACTTTTGCTCTCTCAATTAACAGTAAAAAAAACAAAAAATACACAAGATCATGATAACAAAGATCACGAGTCTCAATTTTAAAAAGGGAACGTTTAATCAACTTAAAAGGCCGTCTACAGCAACACGGAGTTGCCTGTGGACGCCTGTCTGTAAATAGTGCCAGGAAAAAACCATCGGCAAACACAGCAGCCCACATCGGCCGATACTGTGGGCAAACATCTGCCCATAATATCAGCCTATCACTACTCTGGAGTACCCCTGAGTCACAGGAAGGAGCTAACACGGCTGCTGCAGTCAACATTTTGGAGAGATTAAATGATAGTGAGCTTTTAAAACGGCATTGCCTCAATGGAGATGGCATTATGAACGTGGTAGAGTTGGTCAGGGATGCCATTTCATCAACAACCAATAAAAACCACCAATATCACCGCAGATTAAAGATGGTACAACTCTCTGCTGTTTGACCACGGGAATAAAATGCAGCTGTGCAGCGCAGACAATCTAAGTCAGCTGGTCAGGAGGATTTTGCTCCAGATGATAAAGGTCCTATCCAGACCACACATAGTTCTGCAGTTCATTCACTTCCCCATTGAAGTGTTTCTGTCATTCCCTCTCAGTCAATCACTGTGGGCAAAGAAGGGATGAACATGATGTCATCCACAGCAACAGGTTTTATAGATGTGACGTGGCGGAGAAGCGACTGTTGTGATTCTTTCTCCTTTAAAAGTAGTGCTCCACATTTATTTCCTGCATTTTAGTATCAGGATTGCAGATGCATAAAGACATCAAGTGGCCCGACCTAAAGCCAGCTGGAGAATGTGCTGAAACAACTCTCCAGCAGGGAAGTGTGTGTGTGTGCGTGTGCGTGTGCGTGTGCGTGTGCGTGTGCGTGTGTGTGTGTCATCTTCAGCTGCTGTCAGCCCAAGCTGTGCCAGACACCCTGCGTTGAAGACTTGAGCTTGTTGTCACCTCGTTCTCAGTGAGGAAGCTGCCTTCTCAACACAACCACGTGTCTCCTTGTGAAGCTTAAAATAAATAAATAATGTGTCGAAAAATAAGAAGCAACAACATCAACAGGAAGCTGTATATCACCTTTTTTCTTGGTTTGGTTACCACTGCATGAATAATATTTACATTTACTGGCATTAATATTTTTTCTGGACTGCAGAATTAATTAATAAGTCTCAATGTCTGGACCCACGTTGTGCCACAGAGTGCTGAGTGATTCTGACCAAACAGTTTTAGACCTTTTAATTATCTATTATCTACTTGAGGTGTCTTAATCAGTGTTTCCTTTTGTCAGCAAATGCTCCCTCAGGACTTGAGTGCAAAAGAAAATGATAGGCCACTGTAAAGATAATGATGATCAATCAGTTATTTATAACCTTAGGGTGAACGTTCCTTAAACTTAAACAGAAAAGAAATCGATGCAACAAGGCCAGTTGCGTCGGTTGTTATTGTTTGTGTTGCCTGGAAGCTTGATATTATGAGCATGAGAAACTCCAATGATGTTCATTTTCCTAATCATACGTATCTGTGATGAACTGTTTATTAGAGTGCTGCACAATTAATTGTTTTGGTTATGAATCTTGGCGTTGAACAGTGTTTGTGTCCCTTTTTTATGCCTCTGTGTCAGTGACAGCCGCGGCCTAAGGCATTACGTTTCCCGTTCTTGTGACCGCGATATCTCTTCAAATGTGGAAAAAACGTTCAATGAAACTGTTTAGATTTTGGAGGTCAAAAGTCTCTGTGATCCGATAAAATGCATTTTTGTCCATAACTCAAGAATTCCTGCTCTATTATGACAAAATTATGCAACGCAATAAGTCTGGAATAGAGTAATGCATTGGTGACGCCAATCTTGAATAATCGGTAATTCTAGTTTTGTTGTGCATTAAAGGGACACTACCGATTATAATCCAGTTCTGTGTCATGGATTTAAATCAGCCAAATATCTATTTAAAGTCACCATTCCTTCATTGCATCCTTGGTTGGTAATAGGGCAGCAACTAATGATTATTTTCATTAGCTATTAATCTGTTGTTCATTTTGTGGGTTATTTGAATAGTTGTTCGGTCTCTAAAATGCTGAAAAATGTTTTTCACTATTCCCTCAAACACAAGCTTACGTCCTTTTATGTATTGTCTTCACAAACCAAAGATATTCAGTTTACTGTCATAGAGGAGGAAAGAAACCAGAAATATTCACATTTGAAAAGCTGACTTTGGACATTTTTCTTTAATAGGGGACAACTAATCATTGCAGCTGTGGTAGGTAGAGATGATCTGACCCTAATGGAAAAAAAACTTGATCTGTACCTCCATATTATTTTCTTTATCTTGTCTATCCACCAGCAGCACACTGTAAACGAGTTGCTTCTGCTTCTGTGTGTGTCTGTATTTCCCATGAGGGCTAACACAGAAAAAATAAAGAGGTAGTAATGTAGAAAACATGCACAGCTGCTGCTTCTGTCCACGCGGTTTTATTCACTGCACCATACACTCTGGCCACACTTTGTGTTGTGTGCTTGTTAGCATCAAATTTATTCCTCACCCTGCCCTCTTCCCCTGATTTTTTTTTTGGTTTTGTTTACAAGGTCTTTCTGATGTTCATTACCGCTGAGCATTGTTCATCCCAACACCCCCTCATTTTAAACAAGGCCAGACTCCCAGTCAGAGCACAACCTCTAACTAACTTCTGCCAGTCATTCAGGCACTCATTTGACAGCTCACTAGTGTCCAGTGGTCAAGTCTTCTTACTGAGTGCACATAGAACTCTACTGCACTGTCACAACTCTGTATTCTGACAAGAAGGCAAACAACAAAATCCTCCGTCACTTGTCTACTTTTGTGCTCCTACACAAGTAAAAGACACAGCATACTGCAGATGTTTCAGCTAGTAGGTAAACTTAAACGTAGTTTGACAGAGGCCAAAACTCGGGGCACTTATCTCCATTGGAGTACAACAGCAGAAGGGGAGAGGTAAAAGTGTGAGACATCATTTACAGAGGGGGACCCCCGGAAATTGACGTTGCGGTACCGAAGCGGTCTTAAACTTCCCACATACTGACTCTGGACCACCTTTTTAATTGGAGGAAAGTGAGGAAAACTTGTTTTATGAGGATTGAAATGTTGCATAAGTACATTGCTGTATTGTTGTTACAGGAATATTTTTTGTTACATTACATTAAATCAAGACTGGGCTCAAAGTTGTAATTCGTAAGATTTGAGATGCATTGTTTCTAGAGGCCTCTTCGGTGCTAAGCTATAACTGCAGGCCTCTGGGACTTCATCTCCCAGACTTCCTTCTGAAACTGAACAGTGTTGACTCTATGACGTCAGCACTGTGGCTTGATGCCTTCACACGCTCCACATTGATAGAAAGTCAGAAGAGAACAACATAAAAAGATTACTGTGTGGAGCATTTGAATTAAGTGCGGGAAAGTCTCCACAGACACTCAGATCGTATTTCTTGGCAAAGCAGCAAATATATGCGTTTTCAAGATGAAAATCTTAGAGTACAACTTCAACATTTTATTCTGTATTGATTCAAAGTATATTGCTATTGTTTTCTCCATTAATTCATCCAAACACTGGATTATACACATTATAATAACATCACGTGTTTACTACAACAAAAGAAAAGCAGGAAAACTTTGGCATTTGTTCTTGAAAAATGGCTTATTTTAATAATTTATTCCACCTATCATTTCATTTCATTATATTGCATTCATTGGGCAGCTGTTGTCGTCCAAAGTGACTTGTAATAAGTTACTCGAACACAAGTCTTTTAAATGTGTTTTCATACATCAGTGCTGTATGATCCAGGCCGCTCCACAGCTGTGGCTTTGAAGCGGCACTTTAGCAGACGTAAAATCTAATTTGCTGTGTTTGCAGCGGCTGAACCGAGTCTGGCTTCTGTGTGGCCCTTTGCATGTAAATTGACTCAGAGCAGGTCTGTTTTAAGAGGCAGCATCAGTTACTTTGTACTTTGTATATGCAACTGTGCTTCCCTGTGTGTATATTCAACAGGCAGGACTGTATATAGTAAACCTGAGATATCAGTTGGTGAATGTGGAGTACTGATCTGTCACTCATGCAGACCTGCTATATCAAGGGTTAAGTATGAAGCTATTAGTCTTTTAACCGCTGCAGTATCTTTCCACTGATAAACACCAGCACTGTTAGGTAATGCAAGGCTCTCATAGACACAAACAAACCTCTCCTCTTCTTTCCCAACCAGCTCCTTTCCTATCATCCCCTCCCCTCCAGTTGCCTTAGAGAAACAAGTAGGCCAAAAGTAGGAAGCCTTGTCTGTGCTTTAAGCACAACAAAGGGAACGGAGCAATTTGATCCTGCAGTCTATCTGGGGGTTTGCGCTTGTACAGGATTGAGGGGGAGAGCTGCTCTTGAAAAACAGCCTTGCTGCCTCTGTGATCCCAAGGAAGGCGTTTTCATTTCTGCCTGCTCATTATTTCTAGCCCATCTTTGCGATTGCTCAGCAGCATTCCTGCGAGTCAGTGGTCTCCCCCAACATCCCTGGAGGATGGGAGGGATTTCCCAGCTAGCCTCTGCTAGCAGGTGAACATAAGGGGGTCTTCTACGGGCGCAGTCCACCACATTAACTCCCGTTAACTTTGCTCTAAGCTAAATTTCTAAGAGCTAAATCTCAGCTGTCAGAAAGAGAAACCCTACCAGGGAAAGGGTGTTTGATTTTCAAGGCACCGTTGGCTCCACTACCTCACCAAGGGGAAGAGAGCTCAGTTGTACCGCTGCCATTTTCCCCTTGTTTGTATGTGTGTGCAGCTGGTGTTGTTAACAAAGGGTGGGCTCACTTTTCCCTCTCTTTATGTGCGTACTGCGGGAGACCTTTGGAAATAACACAAGTGTGGAGTTCGATTCCCACAGGCTAAACATGTAGTTTTTTACCTGATGCACTTTTTAGCTCTCTTATCGTTACCTGTTAATGTAGTTTATGTGCTTAAATGGGTGGAAACTTTGCCATCTTCTTTGTAGAGCTGTACTTGAATATTCCACTATTCAGATATTCGTTTGATGGGTAGGAGTTTGTTTTTCAATTTTGGGATTTAGATATTTGTTCTTTATTTTTAAAAGTGTTTAATTAATTAAACCGAAGGACACTTGTTGCAGCACGGTGTTTCCATTTCTGCTCAGTGCAAGTCTTTACTGTGTTTTGCTGTCATTGACAGGTGTGTTTCTCTGCTCTCCTCACCTGGGGCGGGGTGCACAGCAAGGAGCTGCAGGAGCGACTCAGCAGTCTGCTAACTCTTTGCTGTAGCTACCAATATTAGCTGTATAATGGCAATTCATCTACTTTTGTGTCCCATTGTCCAGTTGCCATTATTACACAGGTGTGATAAAAACAGACTGTTCAGAAGTTATATAATGTTAAGTGTGTAGTTCATTGTAGTAGTCGAGCGTAGAGGTGCAGGTGTTTTGTCCATTCTGCAGTCATCGTGTGTTTCTGAAGAACTGTTGATGCTCCCTCTACCTGTGCCTGCCCTTTCCTGTCACCTCTGCCCCTACTTACACAACCCCTCTGCTCTTAATGACCACCACCATGTGTCCAAAATAATACTGCAAGATGTTTGTAAACTAAATAATAACATGCCAACAATTCCCATAAATGTTAATACAAGCTGCTCTGTTTCAACCATGTTAGGCTTAAAAACGGCACAAACAAGCAGAAATTCACTGTGTTCTGAGCAAAGGAGGTCCGCTAGGTGCTAATTTATGAAGTGTAAACACTAACAAACAATATAACCAAGCAGTCTGATGTGTGTAGAAGTCTGTGTGGGAATACTTTAGCAGCCTGGTGTCGTTTTCAGGCTGTTTAAGGGCGATAAAAACGGTCAACGGTGCATTATGGCAGTGCGCTCTGGCACAACGCTGGCTTGCTCATTTCCTCTGAAAAGGTTGAACCAGTAAATTTTTCATATTTCCTCTAATTCTCTACTGTGCTGATAGCATTTGCCAACAAATTATCTGCAGTTGTAATCATGGTAATAGTTGCAGAAATGCACATTTTGATGAGTTCTTGTGCTAAGATGTTGCCATTACTCAGTTTTCAATCTGTGCATTACTTACCGCATTGCAACTTGATTTGAGTTTCCTTGCCCTGTCTCGCTGTGTATCTCCGTAAAGACAAGAAAGTGCATTATAAATATCAGCACATTAGTGCTGTCACATATTGATAAAAACCTCATCACACATCCATTATTCTATTATTAATCACACCATCAGAAAGTCCCCTTCCAGCCTTGGTAAACTGACAACAAGATGAAGTAACTATAGTACATCCTTCCTGTTATGCTTTGCTGTGGTCTTTGTCAGAGCATGTTCAACCTAACAGGTGCGTTAACATATTAGTCCAGGTGATAAAGTCATGTAACGTTACAAGTGTAGAATTGTTTGTTGTTGTTTGTTTCCCCCTTTTGGTGTGTTGAGATTTCTATTTCTATTACTGCAATAACATAAGTTCAGGAGATTTAGGACACATCTGTGTCCACTGGATTCGTTGAACAAAAGAGGGTCGAACATTCACCCAACTCTTTACTAATAGCGAGATATAGTTGCTTTCAACAGTGAACCTTTCAGTGTATTGTCACTATTATGTGAATGTGGGTGAATTTTGCTTGACATTGTATGTCCAAGGCCTCACTTGCCTATTTAATTGTCAGACAGCATAAGAGCACTTACAAAATATCAAACTGAATATTTTCAAGTGTCTGCAATGACTAATTTTTTTGTGCACAGGACTTGTCAGTGCACTGAATATTAGAGACCAACAGTATTACATTTCTCACACAAGAGATTGCTTTTGCCGTTCTTTAAGATCCGTTCTATCCAGATGCATCATGGCACATAGTGTACATGACCAGTGCCAATAACAGCGTTATCTTTATTCAAGAGTGTTGCACAGAAAAGGTGTGACAGGATGTCTTCAAACTGCACAGATGGTGTATAATCAAGAACAGGAAGTCAGTTGTGTTTTCCTTTTTTTCACCAAGTCCCACGGCTTCACAGATTACACTTTTCCTCTGCGTGAACTTTTCAGCAGCGGAAAGTTTGATAGCTGAACGGGTTGAAGGATGTTCTGAGTGAGCTGCTGTGTTTTTGTTGGGGATTCTGGTTTGTTACTGTTGGCATCTCAGATTTCCTTAATGCCAACACTTTTCGTTTTCTCAACTACTTTTCCAGTTTCAGTGGTCGGCACATGAAGTTACATGTTTAGCTGTTGAACTTCCAGTTTACCGTACTTTGTTTTTTCACAGACATAACGCTGTCTATCGGTTTGTATGTTTTCCGACATGAAAACCTTTTTTACAGAACATATAATGCAGAAAACGATGCCTGGATTGATTTTGAAATGGTGTCAAAGCTATTTATTTTTTCATTTAAATGTTAAACAAATGACTTCTACTGAACATACAGCACTATTTAGCTATTTATTTTAGTTTTATTCTTTATTTTCTCTGTGTTCATTGAGAATTGCTCGACTATTAAATACTACATTGTATTCATATGTACGTAATGCATAATAATGTTAAATATCCTTAAATAAAGGAATTTGTTAAGGAAAGCAGCCTTCTGAGCACCTTAGAGTCGTCATGTCGGTGCAAAATCCACATAGAAAAGGTCAATTTTCATTTCAGCTCAAAAAATATACCATCTCTGTTTACCTGCACGTCCATTCGTCTAGATATACACACATTACCATTAGCTGCATGCTTCTAATCACCTAAGCTGTCTGAATTTGAACTTTACAGCTGCTCATTTGTAGCTAACTTGATCGTCCTTTGAGGTATGATCGCGTGCAGACTAAGACACTCATTGTCTTATTGTGGCTTCATCCTGTCAGGCGTGTGTGTAACAGGGGGTTCAGATTGTGGAGTCATCTGTATGCACATGTATTATATTACATATACACAGTGTGAACAACAACGTCTGTGGATGTTTCGGCCCCTTCTATCTTCACGAAGGAGGTCTGACTGACAGGTGGGAAGCACAATAGGGTGGACTGAAGCCAGACCAGATGGGGGTGGAAGTGTCATTAACATGAGAAAGCCCTCATCCTCAGCTCTCACTCTTCCTCTTCACATTGTCTGCTTCGTGTCTCTGGCTCCGTTGCGGGACAAGTCACTGCCTTAAAGAGACATTATTGCCTTTTAGCGAGTCAAACAATTTTCAAACCTTCGGATTACTTCCCTTCAAATTTAATGTTGATGATTATAATAGGACTGCAATATATCCAGAGGGTTTTTCTCTCTAATCTACTGCTGTCAAAGCAGATGCAAACACTGTTTTCACATAGTAATGTAGATTGAAAATAAGACGTTGTGCATGTGTCAGTGACGGACAATGCCACAAGTACTGAATTCAGACATGTATTATAATAAAAACACAGAAAAATTGATAGTTAGTTGGTAGCGTTTATGGTAAATCAGTGATTGTTTTCTTTAGTGATTAATCTTTGGAGGGGCGATATGGAGAACATTAAATATTACAATATTTTTGAAAAAAGACCTTGTTACGATATTTCAACTGTATTGTAGAAGTGACTACTGGTGCTTTCACAAAATATTTACACAATGAGATTTGTGGATATAATAATTAACTGGGTGAAGACAAATACTAGAACAATAGCTATGGTCTGGTAAAAAGGATATTATTCCACTCATTACTGTAATGTAGCCTTTAAAACAAGGAAAAGACAACGTTATATAACAATACTATTATTGTTATATTACGATATCCAAAATCTAATACCATGTTGTACCATATCACAATATCTATATAATGTTGATATATTGCCCAGCCCTAAGTAATCTGCAGAATTTTTTCTAGATTAATCTGTCAATCGTCTAGTCTAAAAGTCCAAAAATATTGAATTTCCAAGAACCCAAATCTTCAAATTGCTTTTTTAGTCTGACCAGCAATCGAAAACCTAAAGATTAATTTACTAAGACATAGGACAAAGAAACGCAACAAATCCTCACATTTCAGAAGCTGTAACAGGGATTTTTTTTGGTGACATTTCTGCTTGAAAAAATGACTTTAACAACTGCTTGCTTTATTAACAAAACAGTTGCCAATCAAGCCTTCTCTGCTGAATGAGAAGCACCACCAACACAACATCCCTTTACTTTACGTTTGGTCTGTAAAATGTAAATAGTAAAAAACAAAAAAAAGGCCTTTGAAATTCATTAAATCAAATAGGTTTGTCTGACCTACAATTTCAAATTACAAGACATTTGTTTAATGATCACATAAACAAAGTAAAGACGCAAATCAGCACATTTAAGAAGCTGTAACCAATAAATGTATGGCAGTTATGCTTGAAAGGTGACTTCAAAGATTTATCGACTAATTCAGTACGTTTACATGCAGTTTAAAAAACAGATTATAATCGGGTTGAGTATTTGTGCAGGTAAACACCTTAACCAGGTTAAAATCTGGAAACGCGTCTGCGCATGTGCCGTGGGATACAGCTGCCCCTCCCTACTCCAATGCAGTGGTTTTTGACCCAGCAACGGAAGAGATCAGGAAGCAATAGCGCCAAACACAGCAACAACACAAGCTTTACCTTTTAAACCTTCACCACAGCAACTAACGTTACTACCAAAAAGACCATATCTGTTGTAATTCTGTCCTAAAGTCGTCCATGTTCTCCATGCGTAGAGTTACCCTTTCATTCTTCCCCACTCATGTAAACGGGGAGAACTGACATAATCCTGTTATTCACTTAACCAGAGTAAGACCGTACTCCAGGTACTGCTGCACATGTAAACGCACGTATTGTTGCAGCACCTTTGTAAGCAGCAGACATTCACACACAGCCGAAAGTGTTAGTGTGAAAGTTTTTTCACCACTGATCAACCCAAGGGACGCATAACAGTCATGGGTCAGAGCAGGTGACGTTCTTGTTACTGATACTCCCAAAGGCCTCATTTCTATGTTCCTTTAAAGCTCCTCTGTAGCTGGCAGAAGTCTGGATGCTACATTTACTCAAAATATATTGGGAGACACACTGAGGAGAGAGGATTAGAGTGGGAACATATATCTTGGCAGGACTGTGGGAGTCAGATGACAGCGCAGGGATTTCTCTTTATTTTGTCCTTTTTGTTTTTTCCAAAATGGAGGAAGCTTTTGCCATAAAGCTTCAAATCTATGAGAAAATCTCTGTGGAAATTAAAAAATTTTTTTTAAAAAAGAGACAGAATGTGACACTCGTTTTCTCTCACCCTGCTTACTCCCTCGTTCTCTTCCTCCCTCTGTGGGTGTTTGGTACACTACGTGCTTCATGATTGCCAGGGCCGTGAAGGAGGCACAATCGGCAGAGGCGTCAACAGCCCTCAGCCAACTGTCCTCGCTTCCCCGAGTGTTTTTATTCTGGCAGCGTTTTAGATCAAGTGACAGTGAAGTCGGCGTTATCTAGTCAGACAGCGGTGTTTAGTAACAACGCTGCATGGTGGAACGTGACGGTGGAAGTTCCATAACAGCTCCTGTGTTCTTCATACATCCTTGGATTGCCTAGACAGTGAAAGAGCACCTGAGGTTGTACTCGTACACACAACTTGGACCTTTTCAGCCTGTTAACACTGTAAACACTGAAGGACCCTGCAGGGGAACAACAGCTTTGAAGGTGACAGAGTCAACACGTGTGCACTTTAGAAATGATCAAATCATTGGTCAAAATTAGACTACAAAATGAGGAAACCGTTTATATCCTGAGGGTAACATATTTATCATAATGATGGGGCTTAAAAGAAATTAGTGCAAAACGCTCCCTCTCCATTTCCAAAAGGCCAAGGTAACATCTTCATTACTGCTTGTTTTGTTCAATGGTCTAAAGCATGGGTGTCAAACTGATCCAGTAAAAGGCCGTGTGGCTGCAGGTGTGTTCTTGCTTGGTTGGAATGAAAACCTGCAGCCACACGGCCCTTTACTGGATCAGTTTGACACCCATGGTCTAAACCTTAAAATATTCAGTTTATTATCACAGAAGAGGAAGAAAACCAATAAATATGAATGTAATTAAAAGCAAAGTGGAGCTAGCTAAGTTGGGTGTTTTTTTTTTTTTTTAAATACCAAAAAGTATTTTAAAACTTTAATTGTTTAGCCTCTGAATGTCTGGAAAAGTATGAATTATGTGGATATGGCCATTTATTGGTGTTGATTGGCAAATAATCTACACATAAAAATCTGTTAAAGTGTCATTTTGTATTCATTTTATTCATAAGTGCACATGGAATTGCAGGTACGTCTGCTCCCAATACATTATTTAATCGTAAAAGTATGAAATAAATATCTTATTATATTGTACCCAGCTTTTTCTTACTGTTCAAAAGCATAATATTCGAAGATTGAATTGTTTAATACAACTAAATTGTAGTGAATATTTGCAGTAAAGGTCTTCTTCTAACTAGTTGAATGTGTGTAGGAGTATGACATGGGTTGATGTGCTGCCTCGGTATAATTTCCACACTGTTGTCAAACTGCTTATTTGCAGAGGGTGAGGGCAGGTGTTTTCTTTTGTTCTCCGTAGGGCCGCACAAATACTCTCGTTTTCCACTAATGATAGTGATTCGCTCTCACTTGACTCCCTTTTTCTTCTGTAAATTAGAGACCGTTTTGAGGATCAAAAGAGTAAAAAAAAACAAAAAAACAAGGTGAATCATCATAGTATATAACAGAATAATTGGGTTTTGTTGCAGTAAGTCTCTGAAAAACCTCCACAGGTGGATGCGATGTCGCCCTGATTTGTATCTGAATACACACTTGTGTCTTTATTCAGCTTTCGTTGCTATTTCAGTTATTAATTAAAGCTGTTTCTGATCAACTCTTTTATTGCCTTATTATCCCACCCACTCCTTCTGGCTCAGATGTCTGTGTTTACCACATTTTAACTGATGCAGATGCGGCCAAATGCTTCTTTTTTTTTATTGTATTAGTGAACAATGGTGAACCCTGTGGGAATTTAACACTTCCCTAGCACTAGAGTGTCCCTACAGCTGATTGATTAGCTCACCTCTTTCTGTTTCTCTTACACATCTGTCTTATTGTCCATGTATGTATCTGTAGCCAACAGCCAGTTAGCTTAGCTTAGCATAAAGACTAGAAACAAGTGGAAACAGCTAGCCTGGCTCTGTCGAAAGGTAACGACACCTTCTGACAAGCAACCGACGCCTCACGCAATCCCCTCTCCTCTCCTCTCCAGCGGCCAGTTCGCTGTGGTCAGGAGATGTCGGCACAGGAGCACGGGTGTGGAGTACGCCGCCAAATCCATCAAGAAGCGGCGCAGCAAGTCGAGTCGACGGGGGGTGACGAGGGACGACATCGAGCGCGAGGTGAACATCCTGAAGGAGATCCAGCACCCCAACATCATCACGCTCCACGAGGTCTTTGAAAACAAGGCAGAGGTCATCCTGATCCTGGAGCTGTGAGTGGCCTTATTTATTCTTCTGTACTCATCACAACATGGATTTCTGTTTTTAAGTTATTACATGAAAACCTTAACAAAATGGTTGCATAAGGTTCTTAAAATATAATGCAGGGAAAAAAAAGCTATTTCTGTGTTCCAGTGCCCATACTACCATATTATTTAGTTTGCCAGAAAAAAAGATTTATAATGTCCTTACACATAGCCAAAAAAAACCCAGGAGGTTTGACGGTATCCGGTCAGATTTTGCTGCATGCAAGCAAGCATGCGTTTCTGGCTATTCTGACCCATAAACTTTATGTATTGTATATAAGCAAGAGGGTCAAGGGTCAATGCTCAATGTTATGAAGAACTAGTATGTTCCAATTGTATGCATTCAGCATGTAACAGCACGTGCTTTGTTAGGGCAGCTACAGGACATACTAAAGGTAAAAAAACTAGGGCGTCTAGCCATGTGTGTTTGGATATCGCAAAATCACCTAACATTATATTCATAGAATCTGGGGCTACAGTACGTAACCAACGTTTTCTTTCTAAAACAACGTGGCTGATATTTGTACGTACATGCTGACTTTTACTCGCCGTGGCGACCGCTCTCTGTAACTCTGTATGACACTAAACTCTTAAGCATGCCCACTTTTTAGGCAGCTAATCAAATGTGAAGGATGAAGCGAACCCCAGCTGAGACGATTAAAGCGTACTGCTGTTGTTACAAAGCCTTTTTTTATGTACAGCCTCCCATCCTTTCCCAAAACGTAAACATATCCATCCTTCTCCATTCAAACACCGTAAAACTGTTGTAACAGAATAAAAAAAAAAAAGAATGAACCCTTAATTTAAATATACTGTTAAAACACACACAAAACACACACAAACATTACCATAGTTAAACATTAACCACATACAGTTAGGATAATTGACAGTTAGGCTATCTTTGCAACAATTAAGGTAAACAAAAATTTAATTAAAATAATAACTAAAGTCGAAATATACATCCTCGTCATACATAACACAACAAAAAATACCTTGTTCCCGCTCCAGCTACTGTAGGTGCTTATCATCACAAACAGCGTCTGGCGGCTGTTCATCTTTGTGAAAACCTGTGTTGGTGTGAAAGTAGACAGCTTTGTAGCCAGATCTACTTCCGGATAGTATTTTAAAATAAGGCAAGGCAAGGCAGCTTTATTTGTATAGCACTTTTCATACACAAGGCAGACTCAAAGTGCTTCACAGCACAACATGTCATGAATTCAAATGCATTACAGAAAGACAAAGAGAATAAAAACATAGACAATAATCAAAACAGTGCGGACGTTAAAAGTGCGAAGATTTAGCAGAAAGCTGAGGTGAACATAAATAAAAGTAGCGTTCTCAATAAAATAAAGCTTACAGGACCTATAACTAACCATACAGTTGATTAAAGTAATTCACAAAGGATTTGATTTAAACCCCTCTTGTGGCTGCACACCGCTGAAATATCCTCTTTAACTGGGAAATACGATACAGCGCGGACGCTAAAGAGACTCCAAACGTCATGCCCCAAGCAGAGACGCCATCAAAAGGGTTATTTTTCCAAACTTTGGAAAGCTTCCTTTAGAGCCTTAAAAGTATGTTCATCTGTTTTCACACACTGAGCTGCACCAATGAAGAGTTAACTGGACTATATGTGTGAAGACACTGGACTGCCCCTTTAAAATTTTTGTGTCATTCCACATGGTTGTTTTGTTTTGTAATTGGAGTACAAGTCCTCACAGTATCCAGTGTTCAAGGTAGATCAGTGGTAAACTGGCCTGAAGCTGTGTCGTGGTGTCGTGTGGCACAAACCTCACTAAAGCACCAGTTGGACCAGTATGACCAGGTTTAGGTGGAACTCCAAACACTGTTGGATCGTTCATCACAATTATCCAGCTGAAACACTTATTCAGAACAAATAAGCATGAATAAGCAGAATAGAGCACGACTCAATTATTAGGTCACCTTACAGCAGTCCGCAGTAATGAGCGTCATGTTGAGGGCTGCAGTTGCCGGGCTACATTCCTGTTCGGTGATCACATACGATTGAATACCAAGGAAGGAATAACAAAGCACCAAACCAGTCAAGGCCTGCAGTAAAGCGTGTGTGTAATTATTAATAAGTCCATGGCTCTGTTCCAGCTCAGTATAGTAAGGTGGTAGAGCAGGTCACTGTGGCTATAAATAATATCATATGTACTGTATATATCTATATATCTATATAGAAATACACACACACAGTGGGGATCGAAATTGGAAAACAAAGTATTACTTCATGATTTATTGTTTATTGTTCCTAAAGAACCAAGGCACTTCAACAAAACCCTTTATTTTGTGAAAGAACAGTGTTCATTGTGTCAGAAGGGAAGATTTAAACACTGTTTTCTTCTATAGGATTCATGAATAAAGTAAATGGTACAATTAGATTAAGAAAATGAATTAAGACATAATTGTGTTAGGTTGCTACATTATGTGCCATATTATTACATTTTCCTGAAAATGCAATCCCCACATTTTGTCATAACTACCACATTATTTAAAAGGTGTAAAAATATGATTACATATTACATTCAGGCTGTTTATTACAAAATGCGGCAGATTATTACATAATGCGTTGTTACATGCTGTTTAAATGAGTATTCAAGGTTCAAGGTAAAGCTGGAGGACAGTTTGAATCTGGCGTTCCCACGAGCAAACATGCTGCTCTGGCGTAGACCGTGAGTCAGATTCTGGTGTTTTGCTTTGGTACAGTGCTCCATCACTGTTGAATATATTTTTCAGATAAATTAATATCACAGTATTTTTAAGGCTTTATTAAACTCTTCAACAGAGAATTTCTTTTTAAAATCAGAATGAAAATGATCACAGAAACAACCTTCATTTAATGTCATTAGTGCAGAATGACTCTGTTCATCACTATCTGGGCTATTTACACTACGATTGATACTTCTATATAAGGATTGTGCAAATTACAATGCTCACACTTTCCCCTTTAATACAAGGTTTCTCTAGAGAAGTATATGTCTTTCTGTGTGTCTTTTTAACTTGACTCTCTGAACAACCGCACATGAGTTCCTATGCAAGCACAAATGGCAACTAAAGTTCTTGAATCTTGAAAACAATCAGCTTCTTGATAAACGGCTGTGTTGAACCTTGATGAACTCAGTGTGGATTTTCTTTCTCTCAAACATTCGTAGAATTGTTTCTCATGTTTCCTCATTCCCCAAAACACACAAGTGCTCTTTTACATCAACATGATCCCTGCTCCTGATTGCACTAATGCACAAACAAACAAAACACGCTCCCATGAACCACATTTCCATGTAATAACCGCCGATCTCTCAAATGGAGGGCGACAATGAATCACAGCCTATTCAGCTGCACAATCATGCCCAGTCTATGTAAGGGGTGTTCTTGGTTATTACTGCTGTTGTTAGGGCTCTCTCTCTCTCTCTCTCTGTAAGTTCATCATTCATCTGTATAAAAACAACCCACTAGCTCTCCCTCTCTTCCAGCTGGCATCCATCCATCCTGTCTGTCTGTTTGTCTTCAACACCTCCACAACACATACTGTATCACACACATTCAAGCGTTGCTCTCACTGATGATGTCGCTCACTTCAGCACGGCGTTGTTTAATGGTGTCAAGTTAAATTTAAGTTAAGGAAGGGTTGTGTGTGATTAACCTTTTACAGAACTCCCTTTTCTCGACACTCCCTGAGCTGTTAGTAAGTGTGGCACAAGACAAAAACAAGGTTCTGTGACGTAGTTAAAGGAAGTTTAAATGATTTGTTATGTAAAATCATAGCCTCTGTTCTCTTGTGTGTGTCCTGACCGGTCTGTCATGGTGATTTAGTCCACAGATCCCCAAACTTCCTCATGTCAGAAAGATGCTGTGACAATCATTTGCTCCCTGAGGAACTCATATGACGAGTTTTGTATTGTTTTGTAAGTCAGGCTGTGTTTGTGTGGGCGCGTTGCTATGAGAGTAGAAGATGAAATATGAACCAGGAAGTATAGTTTGAAGACTTATTAAATTGACATACAGCAAAAAAAAGAGTGCAAAAAGAAACAAACTGTACAGACTATAATGAAATGATGCCAGTATCAGTGCAAAATATATAAAATAATATTGTTTAAGGTTCAGGTATTTATGATAATAGTGTTAGGTGCATTGTGGGTAAATGTAAGCCGTGATTGATGTTATCACTTACTGTAGATAAACCAACTTTGGCGTGATACCATTGCACATTTAAAGATCTTATGGATCATTTTTTTTATATTTCAGAGAATTTTAACCTTACATTTTACATGGATTTTTATTATTATATATTACTAATGAATATATTGCAATTTCTTAAGAAAATACAGAAAGAAATCCACGTGAGAAAAAGAAAATCTACTAAAAATACCTTTTATTACCACCGTCTCATATTCGTAAATGTTCATATGCTAGAACTTTAAATAGAGAAGTGAATAAAAACTTAAATGTATTACAAAAAAGTTTGTTATTCAGTCAATAAAATAAAATTTGTTTTATTTTTGAATTCAATATCATCGTTCATCATCAGAGCAAAATTAGATGCATTTTATGACAAAAAACAATCACCCCAGAATAGAAAATGACGTCGTCTTTCTCTTTTTTTCCTAAGTGATCCTATTTGAGTTGAATGCGCAGGCAGGAGATGACTCTGTGTTAATGCTTTAAGCTTATAGCATTAATGCTCCTCGGCTGCTGACGGTTCACACAAAAGTCCACGGTGACTTTCGTTATCTTGTTTTTTTGTGCTTGACTTGACTGAGAATTGTGACTGGTATCTGACTCTACAACTTACAAGTGTCAAATGCAGGGAGGATCTCTTTAGTGGTCAATTTAATAAAAGGTGATACAGTCTTGAGTTAAATGCCTGTTTTATCTTTTGATAAGTGAATTGTTTTAATGCGGTTGCACTTAAATGACACAAGACTGCTCCTGTTTCTATGTAGAATTAACTTTCCGCACTGGTAGGCTGACATGCTAGCTTTTCCACCCCTGGGCAGGTAAAACAACAAATTACATGTTGGATGCTAAAAATATTTAGCTTCATGTTGTGTCCCTTTGTCCTCCACATCCTCTCCTCCTCCTGCTGCACCCTGGGTAAATACAGCCGTGACAGCGACTGTCCTTTGACGTTAAACGTTGACCAACCCAGGTATGAAAAGAGGCAGACTGGACGTGTTCAGGCACAAACCCTTCTTGAAGCCTCTGATAGTTCGTACCCTGTTAAGTACAGACGTACACATCCAACGTATAGAGTTGGTGTTTGGTGGGAGGAGAGGGTGCAGGTCTCAGCTGTGCAGCTGTTGTTGTTTCCTCCCTGGAGGGAGAGGGTGAGAAAGAGAGAGAGAGAGAAAGAGAAAAAATTACAAGGAGTAAAACTAAACGTAAAGTGTTACATGGAGAAGTGGCCGCTGAAATGAAAGTAATTTTCCTTTTTAACCATCACTTCCATCCTTGCGTATATTGCATGACAGTGTTTATACTGTTAAGTGAAAGCTTGACGACTGAAGGGAAGCATGGCTGTAATTACAGTTATCTGCACTCTTCCTCGCTCTTCTTCTTTTCTGTCACACTTCCTCTCGCTGCAGGCTTTCCATCGTGTTATCATGTTGTGACCGTGATAAATCCTCTGCTCTCTACTTTTATTACCAACTATTTAATGATAACAGTTCAATCCCACAAGGCCTTTATTAAATGAGCAAAGTTTTAATGAAAATGAAGGGTAGTGTGTTGCTGGTGATTAGCAAGTGCTGATAAAAACAGGTTCAATTCTATCAGAAAACCGAACCGCGTCGGTTATGTATCATGAAATGCTGAGAATCTTTTGCCCTAAACTGTTCAGACCAGGCTCAGTATTGTTCATTCAACGTTGTGGATCAGAATGCTATTAAGTCCCAGAATTGGGATCACATTGGAAACTCATTTATTGTTTTTACATCATTAATGAATATACAATTATCAGCCCTGCAAGGTCTTTTTACGCATTTTAACGCAACATAATGGTGAAAAAAAACTTTATTTTGCATGAAAACAAAGTTAATTCAAACACCTTTTTTCACATCCTCCACTTTGTTGTTTTTAACGGAGCGATTTCAATACGACTCTGGGACGTTTTTGAGAACAGTGGACTCAGGATGTGTAAATTGGTCAGGCTCTAATGCACCAGGATGATGAGATTACATCAGCTCAGCTCTGATAAGCAGGGATTTGTAGCTGGCTGTGATCTTGAGAGATCACCCATTTTAATTCTCTCCTTCTTTCTTCCTTTCTTTCTTTCTCTCTCTCTCTCTC
This sequence comes from Echiichthys vipera, assembly GCF_963691815.1. Classification (NCBI taxonomy): domain Eukaryota; kingdom Metazoa; phylum Chordata; class Actinopteri; order Perciformes; family Trachinidae; genus Echiichthys; species Echiichthys vipera. The sequence goes on along the minus strand of NC_139829.1, from coordinate 8,866,006 downwards.
CTCGTCAAGCGTGGCCGGCGGTGAGCTCTTCGACTTCCTCGCAGAGAAGGAGTCGCTGAGCGAGGAGGAAGCCACTCAGTTCCTCAAGCAGATCCTGGACGGAGTCTTCTACCTGCACGCCAAGCAGATCGCTCACTTTGACCTTAAGGTACTGCAGCAGCTAAAGACAGACAGCTTCATAGTCTCTGCACGTATCTGTGTCGCAATTCAACACTACACACTAATGCAAAGCAGGTTCTAGGGTTGTAAATCATAACTACACAGACTCAAACAGAACGGTTTACAGTTTACAGCAGTGAAATGAATGAAAAACTGCAAAAATTTAGGGTGGAGATGTGTTAACCTTCTGAGTTTGATTCAGAGGCCTGTGGTCGATATGAAACTATGTCAATTCAACACAACAACTCAGTCTGTGATATTTATATCTATTTATATCTCAAATATCTATATACTGTGTTACAGCGCTGTGTAGATAGGTCTGGCAATGCAAGGCTCTTTTTTGAAGTAGAAGCTCCAAACTTTCTGTAGTTGCAGCTTCTCAAATGTGAGGATTTGATGGTAAGCGCACTATTTTGGTTTTGATTGATGGTAAACAAGGAATTTGAAGATACCACCTTGAACACTGTGAAATTATAAGGGACATTTTCCTATATCTGCAGATTTCGGAATGATTTATCAAGAAATAGTCAGCAGATTAAGTTAGCTAAAGCCGTGTTAGAGACACTTTTGTCCTGAAATGCAGTGCACAATCTGCCTTTTTTACAGCAGAAATTTGGACATATTATTAAAACCACAGTTGTAACTAAGTACATTACACCGCCTCTGTTCCTTTCAGGTGTGGCAGTGATGGCAGCATGCACAATACCAGTACCCTGAAACTGAAACAGCCATTTTTAATATATACACTTGTGCTTTTACCCTGAACCCCACTATGAATAAAAAAAAAAAAAGCCGTATAACGTTCTCAGAAAACCAAATCTTTTGAAAATTGTTCTGCTTTCTCTTTGTAAAGTTTCATTCCCGACGTCGGGGCTACAGCTTAATCTGTTGCTTCGCTTTCTGTTAGTACAAAACTGAAAAAGTACTTTGACTTCTTGCATACTAACTGCAAAAACTATATATTGGGACAATGAGTATGTATTATGTTCCTTATAGTTGGGACACAGCAACACACACTAAACCCAAGCGTTTGTACTCAGGAGATCTTTTGTTTCCGGCAGTTCAACAAATGCAAATGAGACTTTTTCGAGTGATTAGTGTTCTCGGTAAAGTCCTCAAAAGGAAAAAACAGAATTGTTCAGATTTGTTTTAGAGCAGAAGAGATCCACTCTTCTTGATGATTGTGAGATTCCCATGAAAACACTTTGGACGCAGAAGATGATGACGGCGACCCGTTGAAGGTCATGTTCTGTTTAGTTTAACACAGTTGGAGATTTCCTTTTAGAAGAAGAACAAAAACATAATGTTTTCATCTTATCAGAGGTCACAGTGAAGAGTTGTTCACATCCTTTTTCCAAAAAAACGCCATCTCACAGGAGATTCTGTATTTGCATCAGCTCTTTTAAACCTCTCCTTTTCTATCAGTTTCTCTTTGTTTCCAGGTTTTTCGAGCCAGTGCATCTGAGGCTAATTATGACTCATCTGTTTTGTCTCATTTCTGAATTAGCTGCTGTTGATAATGTGGTGTGCGTAGTTTTAAACTCCCGAAGGGAAAAAGGTCATGGTGTGCTCATGGCATGACGCGCCGTACAAGCACGTGTTGTTGTGGAAGTTCCTTGTGCTTAATCAATATCATTGATCGTTTGCCCACCTACGGCTGCACATATGGCGTCTTCAGAAATAACAGTTCAGGCCGACTCCTCTCCTCTGCTTACAGAACAATCTTCATAAATCATACATCACTTAGTTCAGGTCATCCGGCCTCCAGGTCTGCAGAAAATAATGACCTTGGTGCCACTTATGATCAATGCCAGAGCTTTTACCAACCGCTGCAGCCTCCGCTCCAGATATCATCATCATCATCATCATCATCATCATCATCATCATCTGTTACTCAGCGTCTGAAGCTGTGGCTCTGATTAAGATTTCATTTGTTTTGTTTAATGACTTTCCTCGGTATTCCACTTTAAAGAATGGAGGTTCTGTGTATCTTAATAACCCATTGTCTTGTGTTTGACACCATTCAAAAGACATTTTGTCAGTTTTATTCACATATGTGTCTTTTTTATGTGGGTATTGTGCAGCCTTACTGTACCATGGCAGCAGTAGTACACATTCAGGGTCTCCCTTTAAACTGCAATTACACAGATCTTCTTTTCTGAATCAAATCGATCCTGCAGAGATGGTGATGTTGCCAATCGATGTACTTGACGTCTGAGTCATCTTTTATATTCAATTTGAACTGAAAATGATTTAAGTCCAGCTGTTGTTTTAATGGAAAATACTTGAAAAGACCCAGCTTGTGAAAAAAAACAACCACCAAGCTTTGATTCTTCTACTGTATCATTGTTCACTAATGCTCAGATTAACACTCTAATCCTTGTGATTTGCATTGTGTTGGGAAACGTGTTTTGGCTTCACTGGAAATCCCACTTTGCTCTAGGTGAAGTAGAAAAGACACTGTAGAAGTACTTTGTTACAAGTATGTAATTATAATCAGGACCATTTTAAAAGTAGTCAATGCAGAAACCTCATCAGATTACTATTAAGCATCATGCATGAATGTAAAATCATAATTTGGGATTTTTCTGGATTAATTCAAATATAAAGAGAAATGCAGCAAATCTTCATTTTAATGAAACTGGAACCATGAAATGTTTTTTTTTGCATTAAAAATAACAAACGATTGTTAATTTGAATTTAATTTGAATTCACTATTTTTATTTTTTTCATTATTTTATTCATTGTTTGAATTCATTGTTTTAACTATTACTTTTAAAATTTTGAATCAAAAGAAAGAGTCATTAATTTAGCAATAAAACCTTAATAAAATCAAACATTTATCAATATAGTTGCCAATTGATTTTCTGTCAGTTGTGATTATTTGCAAATCATTTGAGCTGTACTTGTACAAACTGTTTAGTAATTCAATTGGTAGCAAAGCATCATAGTTTTATAAACTACTCTTATGTTTTGTGTGCAAAAATCTCAATATCCCGACAATACTGGCAACTTAAATATTGAATTAGATTTAAGGTGTTCAGATTCACACAATGCAGACGGAGAACTTAAACAGTTTGATATTATTCTCCTTGATTATTAACATCATGGTTTACAGAGCAGAAAACCAAAGAGCTGGGCTGGAGAATGCATTTCCTCCTCCTGCTGCCCACAGCCAATCTGTTCTCGCTCCTCCCCGGACCAAATCCTCATGTTCGGCTCATAAAGTCGACGTTTGGAGAGAAGATGGCTCCGTCTAAAAAGAAGCATTATGCCTCTCAGGAATGTCCGGCTTATGTTGTTTGGCTTCTCTCTCTCTGCCGTCCTTTCCCTTCTCCCACTTCCTCGAGAGGTTTTTTACTCGTGCTTTGCATGGGATTTCCATGGCTGATGAGCCTCCTTCCTGACAGCTTGTTCCTGTTTTTTTTGTGTCTGACTCTGCTGCTCGCGCCCTCGTTTACACTTAGTTTGTGTCCTTTCATTTTCATCATAACTGTTTCTCATTGAGCTCACTGTGCACATGCTAATAAGAGCTTAAAAAGAAAGTGTTTTGTCCAGACTACACCTCTCCATGCCTCTTGTTTGTTCTCCCCGTCTCCCCCGCTTTTTTTAAACTGTCTCTCTTTTTCTTTTCTTCTAGCCGGAGAACATCATGCTGCTGAGCCGCTCAGTGCCTCACCCGCGCATCAAGCTCATCGACTTTGGCCTGGCCCACAAGATGGATTTTGGCAACGATTTTAAAAACATTTTTGGCACTCCAGAATTTGTAGGTCAGTGTCCCGGTGAAGAATCATCGTGATCCTTTCTTTTTTTATGGTTTCAGCTCTGATGAGTTGGCACAAATACACCCTCCTTCCTTTCTTTACTATACACACACCCACACACTCAAACACACACAGACACACACACATACACTGCCCTGTTTTCCTGGCTTTGTCCCAAGGGGTTGCATGTTGTGAGAGTAGGTGCCAACTGTGCCATAGTGACAGTGAGAGAGACCTGATAATAGACTGGAGATTATCAGAACGGCTCCTTCTTGCCAACACAAATGCACACTAATAGACTCATCAGTGGCTCCGTCCCATCACCCCTCAACTTCCCCCTTTTTTGCTCAGGGCGGCCGCCAACACTCCCAGTCTCCCTCTGCCCCGTTGCCGGTGTCCTCTACCAGCAACATTCAGGCCAAAAACCCGAGCAGTTCAGCAGCGTGGCAGCAGTCAGATGGTCTAAATAAAGATCAGGGGGCAGGAAGCCAAGATTATGAGTTGGATAGCTGATGCTGTAAAACAGGCCTTGCTGCTCTCTAATTCATGAGGTACAGAAATTGATGCATTATGAATTCATGAAAAATATGAAATATGAGTCTTAGATTAGATGAGACTTTATTGTCCTCCTCAGTGGATATTTGTCTTTGGCTTCTCCCAAGTGGAGATTTTGGACAATAAATGTTGAATTTCCATTATCATGACAATCATGAATATTGTGAGTACATGACTCGACCGGTGAACTGAGTGCAGTTTTTCCTTTAACTGTAACATTCATTTGGCCGCAGTCCCTTAGCTACAGTTCAAATCAATTATGATTCATTTTATTTTACAGCTTCTCATTTGATGTAGCTCATTAAAAGAATGAGTAGAAAGTGAAAATGTCGTTGCATTTCAAATTAAGACCACAAAAAGATCCGGATAAAAAAAAGTCACTAAAAGGGATGTGTGTCTTGTCTGTAATGCATTCAAAATAATAGTTTCTTACCAAAATGTAAAGTAGAGTGATGCCAGTGTGTGTACCGTTAAAACACATTTAAATTCAATTTCCAATATTGCAAATGGGCAGGTTTGCATTTGAATTTCCAATGTTGTTTTGTTCTGCGTTGTTTGGAGCTTTTCATAAATTAGTTAAAAACTTTTAGTCAAAAACTTTAATGGTGCTAATGTGCTAAAATGTGAACAAATAAAGCCAATGCATTATGAAGTTCAACACTTATAAACACTGATGCATGAATATCACCTGGAGGGGGTGTGCTCAGTAGCTCACCTGGAACAGTGGGCGCCCCATATACAGAAGTTAAGTCCCCGAGAAAACCCCAGGTTCGACTGTGACTCGCCACTCTTTGCTGCTTGTCCCCTCTCTTTCTCTCTCACACTTATTTCCGATTAACCTTCAGCTTTACTTTCAGATAAAGTCATAAAAAGCCAAAAAATCAGCTCATAAAAGAAGAAAGAGAATAATAATTAGAATGACAAAATTAATATTAACTTAAAGTATAGAGAGGAGCAGTTACAGGGGCTGCGTCCTTCGTGGTTCCTGTTTCAAATCAAACCTGTTTTGCTTTAATTTGGTTAGAAATGAATGCGCTGATTCATGTTTATTTTCAGTGTTCACAGATCTGCGACAGGAGAGAATCAAAGTTCTAGCAGGTGTGATTTAAAAAAAATAAAAAGTAAATACAGTGGCTCACAAAATAGCACCTCCTAAAGAAACAGACAGAAGGTTATAACTCGCTCAAACAAAACCGATCAAGAAGGCACTGAGAGAAGAAAATAAGTAAACGAATCACTGTGGGAAATAATCAGAAAATGAAAGCATGAAAGCTGAATGTTTGCTGCGTGTTGACCTGAATAATAATAATAATAATAACGTTCTCTTTTGTGTATTCACCTCACAGCTCCAGAAGTAGTCAACTATGAACCTCTGGGCCTGGAGGCGGACATGTGGTGAGTAAACAAAAACATCTAAAATTAGCATTCTGTACATATGCTGTTTGAAATTGTGATTTTACAAGAACATCTGCTGTTAAGTAAACGTATGTTTTGCATGATTTTTTTCTCTTTCTTTCTTTCTTTCTTTCTCCCTGCCTGTCCTCAGGAGTGTTGGTGTGATAACCTACATCCTGTAAGTATCTGAGATGTCAGCAGTGATGATGGATAATTGTGTGAAATGTAAAACGTGTACATATGAATCGTAAAAACACAAAAGGGGCCACCTTCTCCTTTTCTGTCTGCATGTCCTTGCAGAGCGCGGGGCGCCGTCACTCCCCAAACATGACAGTCAGAATGTTCGTGGAGACGTAAAGAGGTCACTGGCTGCTCTTTGACCTCTCTGTCGTGGAGGTCGCCAGGCAACTCGCGGTCAAAGCGCTGTTTGTCGTGAATAATGTAATGGCCTGCAGCAAGGACTGTCGAACATATTAAAACTGCATACATTTCATTCGACCAAGTAGGTCATGTTTTAGATTCAGTTTCTGTCTTGGTTTGTATGTCCGTAAGCGGGATTACGGACAAACTACCTGCACGATTTCCGTGAAACTTTAGTGGGACAAGAAAGAACCCGTTAACATTATGGATAAACAAATCATTTGTCAGAGACGGAGCGCAACGCAAACGCAACAATGGAGGGGAAGTCAGTCACCGTCAAAATATGCAACCAAGGGCTGAAATCCTTACAAAGCGCCTGTAGCTGGATAAAAACATGAAATTTATGAGGGTTATTTTAGCACCCTTTGTCTGCCAGAGAGGTCATGTTAGCCAGTTTTGGTTTTATATCTTACGTTTTGATTCATTAAGATGACAGTTTTATCCAAAGCCACTTACAATAAGTGCATTCAACCATGAAGGTACCACCAAAACATTGCAACAATCATGCAAGTGCTACACAGTTTAGCATGCATGTGAACATAGTCAGTTTGCAGGTGGATATCATTTCGCTTGACTTCAATAAAGTTCTTAATAAAGTGAGAAAATACTTTTCATTTGTAATTCATTTACAAATTTATTTCAAGGAGTAGGGCTGCCCCCGACCAAGGATTTTCTTGGTCGACCAGGGGTCGTCATTTGGAGCGACAAGTCGACTAATTGACGCATGTATACAATATATATACTGTATATATAGATTCTAATTCTGAATGTGTCAGAAAGAGCCAGCAAGGAGACTGTCGGACCACCTGCAGGTAGCTAGGCTAACGTTACTTACATGTTTAAGGTGGTAGGTCATGGTCGTTGTTGGCGAGTGAGGCAAAGTTTTTCTTGTAAAGTTTGCATTCTTTTCAAATAAATCCCATATTTAAGACATCTTTCCCAACATGATTGGATATTAATTATTAACTGTCTAACTGCAATGTACAGCCAAGGGACCTTCCGTGTTAAAAAAAAACAAAAAAACACCCACAGTGAGTGCCTGGCCCTTCAAATTAAAAGCTCTCCAGCCTTCAGTCAAAGATTTTCACTTAGTTTTGACAAGAAACAGCTTCAAATGTTTGTTTTTCTCCTGTGACCAATTGACCAATGAAATTTTGTTCTGCTAATGTTTTTTTGGTCAATTATTTTGGGGCAGCCCTACACAGGAGTATACAGAAATATGCGTTACCCTTTGTGTGTTTATTTCATATATTTATTTATTGAATTACCAGAAAACATGCCATACTGTGATATATCGTGTTCAAGATATGAAATGATCTCTATCGGGAGAGAAGAATTTAGCCCAGCCCTGTTACACATGTTTCCCCATTCTACCTCACGTCTTATTGCCTGCGTCTACTTTTGCCTTCTTAAAGTTTTTATAAAAACCTAGTCCTGGGTTTTTTACCTTGTTGTGCATCCCACCACACAGCTGCTTTTAGGCATTTTTCTGTTGTTTGCTGGCCTATACATGTAGAGCAATGGATTGTTTTCCCCTCTGGTCTGGTTTGGGTGGGCTGTAATTGTGCTCTGTCTGTTTTTGCGAGATAGGGCATGAGTCCTGATTACATATTATATATAGTCATAATAAGTCTTTTTAAAACATTGCACCTCATCTCATCTCATCTCATCTCATCTTCCTCCGCTTATCTGGGGTTGGGTCGCGGGGGCAGCAGCTCTAGCAGGGGACCCCAAACTTCCCTTTCCCGGGCCACATTAACCAGCTCTAACTGGGGGATCCCGAGGCGTTCCCAGGCCAGTGTGGAGATATAATCTCTCCACCTAGTCCTGGGTCTTAACGAGGCCTCCTCCCAGCTGGATGTGCCTGGAACACCTCCCTAGGGAGGCGCCCAGGGGGCATCCTTACTAGATGCCCGAACCACCTCAACTGGCTCCTTTCAATGCAAAGGAGCAGCGGCTCTACTCCGAGTTCCTCACGGATGGCTGAACTTCTCACCCTATCTCTAAGGGAGACTCCAGCCACCCTCCTGAAAAAAACCATTTCGGCCGCTTGTAAAATATTGCACCTGTATGGCAGATTTGCTTTTGATTCAGTTAAGCAATTGATCTTTAAAACAACCAACACTTACATGTACGAGAACTTCATCCTCTACAGCCGAGGGCTTTCATTGAACTTGTGAGTGTTCTTGAAGCAGCGACATGCAGACGTGTCGGCACAGTTTAATTCAACGGGGAGAGGGAAGTTCATGCTCTCAGCGACCCGTAGATCAACTGCTGTTGGCTCTCCATGATGCTGTCCTCCTACCTTTATAGCCAGCTACGATGTTTCCTGAGCTCCCACACACCTTTTATCCTTCAGAGAGGCACCTACAAGAAGCACAAACACTTAGTGTGCACAGAACGGCACGTTAGGTGCATTTGCCCACACAAACATGTCGAGAGCCCTCCCCAAAATACTGCGAAGTAAATAAAGTCAAGGTAAATGCCAACACCAGTGTTATCTCATTATTACATAATAAGCAGCTGCAAACATCACATGCTTCATTTTAAAAGAATAATATGTACTTTTAAAGTGGTGCGTCATTTTGACTCTACATTACATGATCACATATGCATCAGTGCACACATACATGCTGCACACACAGGATCTTTGTTCATGCTGTCCACCCACACAGCTGTCACAGCGCTGCCTGGCAAGGTAGAAAATACATCGTTCCCTGCCTATTATCGCAGCTGAGCAACAGTGAGATGCACTCACTGCTTGTCTTCTATTGTTATAAACAGCGTGGAGAGGGGGGGGGGGGGCTGGGAAGGATTCAATAAACCATTTTTGGGAGCATCTCCAACTCTTAATGGGAGTATTCTACATGAGCGATGGACTGGCTGTCGCACTGTAATAAAAGCTGCACAAAAAGCTCCATTAGAGAACTCCAAAGTGGCAAAAGATACTACGGTTTCCTTTTTTAAGAGTTTGAAAGACTTAATTTGTCTGAGATAATGTAACCTGAAAGCTTTTTTTTGGCTCTTCTGGAGGCCTAATTTGGGTGGTTAAGACCGTCTCTCTTTATTTCAGCATAAAAACTGTTCACAGTGCAATTTTGAGTCTCATTTGGGAAACACTTTGGTGCACTAAACGTAGCCACAGAATCCTGACTTTACACTTTCCTGCTGATTTTGCTGCCTGGCTCGGCGAAGAATTGCCTTACTTACATGTTTGTTCTGAGCAGCTGCACCTTTATACCGTCGATAAATTCATACATTTCCACTCAACTTGAGCTTGACCCCGCACCACCTCCATGTCTCTCCCAGATGGTGTGTTAATTAGCGGCTGGTGCTGACGAGCTGGAGAGGTTTCAGTGGAAAAAAGGGAAGGCCGGTGTTTGGTTTTACTGCCTGAGCTCTAACTACATGCATGGCTGCTCAGCCGTATGTGTGTGTGTGTGTGTGTGTGTGTGCTGTACTGTGTCTTGGTTTGTCTGTTAAACATGCTTTTGTCCTGTTCTCTATCTACATCTGCTTATTTTTAAATCCCCATATATTTACTGTAACTGAGAGCCGTTAAAGCTGGCTTTCCCAGGGGTTGTTTGCACACGCCAAATACTTGAGTTTGATGGCGAGGCTTGACTGAGTCACCATTAGTTGCTACGCTGCTTCGTAATCACTTTCCCCACATCGACGAGCAGTAAGGTTTCGGTTTCGAGGGCCGGAGCTCATCAGCGGGGGGTCAGTTAGTATTCCTTTTGATTACAGAGACTCACTGAGACAAGTTAGATGATGACCGAGAGCTGCTGTTGTTAAAGTAGATCAGATAGGAGGCCCGGAAGTTGTTGAGATGATTCAAACCTGCAGTCACAAAAACAGGTGTTTGACCGTCTGCGTATCTCTCTCTCTCTCTCTCTCTCTCTCTCTCTCTCTCTCTCTCTCTCTCTCTCTCTCTCTCTCTCTCTCTCTCTCTCTCTCTCTCTCTCTCTCTCTCTCTCTCTCTCTCTCTCTCTCTCTCTCTCTCTCTCTCTCTCTCTCTCTCTCTCTCTCTCTCTCTCTCTCTCACCATCTCATCTGTGCAGCCTGAGCGGTGCGTCTCCCTTCCTGGGTGACAACAAGCAGGAGACTCTGGCCAACGTGTCGGCCGTCGACTACACGTTCGACGAGGAGTTCTTCAGCAACACCAGCATCCTGGCCAAAGACTTCATAGCAAGGCTCCTCGTCAAAGACCCCAAGTACGTACTGTATGATCCCTAGGCCTGATATTTAAGACGTGCATTTTGATGCTGCCATGTATGTGCTCTCTCTAAGGTGCTGTTAGAGGGGGATATATTAACAGTTTCCAATTTCCCTAAACAAGTTCAGTGTCAACAATGTCACACTTATCCCCATTCCCCTGCATGAACAGTAGCCTACGTCAAAGAAACTTTCTGCTTCTTCATATTTGCTGAAACACATTTTAGTTTCTGTGTAGCTATAAAATGAGAAAGTTTGTGCAGGACTTGGTTTTAGCTCGACTTGGTCACAGCGCTCCTTGGCTCTGGGAGTCACATATAGTGACACTTTCGGCAAATATACAAAGAAAACATATTTTTCAGTTTTACATCCAAGAGGGCTGCATCGAACATTTTGGCGGGCTGGTTCTGGCACCTGGGCCTCATGTTCGACACCCATACTCTGTATATGGACTGATAATTTACTTCAAAATACATCATTCTAAATTATGGTCTAATTGTTTTAAAGTCTAGAAGGTAAACTCAATATTATCCCACTGCAGATATTACCAATAAAAATGAAGTTGTCTCCTTAAACTGCAAACGTCTCTCTGTGTTGCTCTAGCAACAAGTGAACGCCTCCAGATCTCTTATTCTCTCCCCTGTGTCTTCAGAACAATGGGGGGGTGGAGATAATTTAATTTAGACAAGATAAAGTGGGAAAAAAAGAGGCACAGGCTGCTTTTAAACAGACCGTGGTGAAAAAGAGGAGAAACTGCTTTTAGAAATCTCCCGACCAGAGTGCATCAAAATGGAAAAGCTTTTAATTGATCTACATCGAGAGCAGACATGGATCGGCTCAGCTGGCAGGAAGATTGATGAAGAGATTCCCTTGAAGAAGACACGCATTAATAATGTTCACCATGATGCTGGACAGCAGCAGAAAAAAACACTCAATAAACAGTGATTTTCTCTCTGAAAATGTGGAAAGAATCCAGTTAGAAACAGGGATGTGGTCTCGAGCAGACGTCAACAGGAGGAAGTGGTGTGTGTGTGTTTACTGGACCGCACCAGTTATATAACTTTTATGTGCTTTTGCAAAACAATGTCTTGTTGTCTACAGCAGGTATAAGGGATGTGGCAGTGAGGGACTAAAGTGTCTGCATTTTCAACCACACCATTTCCCTAAAAGACTCTCTCATCCTTTTTATTGAAAGTCAGATGATAATAGATTATTGACATTCAGAGCGTTAGTCTGTTAGCGCTGTGACTCACCAGGATGTAGACTATGGGTATAAGCGTGCCTTTGGTCGCAAATTTCACACGCCATTCTCACCATTCAGTCGCTATCTGTGTGTAACCGTTTTCAAAATCCCCTTCGTCACGGGAAAACAAAACATTAACCTCTTAGCTGCAACTTACACGCTGAAAATGGCACCTTTTGACAAAGATTCGCATTGTGCAATAAGACAGGCGTGCTTAGTTCTTTCGGTCAATTGTGTTAAAAATATACAAAGAATATGTATGAAATATATCTTATATGGGGATTTAGCCATTTTAATGCCAGGGCTCACCTCCCCTTGGCAAATGTTTTTAACAAAACAACACCTGATGGTATTTTGCAGAGGTTGCGCAACTTCATTCTGATGCCAGAATTGATTGTGATTGGTTTAAAGAAATAAAAACAAGCCAGAGCGTTTGTTTCCCCCCTATATTAGAGTGATAACGGATGTAGAGATCAGTCTATTAGTAATGTTAACTGGTCGTAATCTGTGTGTGGATGGAGTGCTGACTTTATGTCATAAAAAACATCTTCTCCAACTAAAATATCCTCTCTGTCAGGATGCACATATCCTTCAGGAAGTGTGAATTGATGGTCTTGTAAATTGTTCCCTGTGTACTCAGATGTCTCAGTACCTTGTTTGACGTAATGTTTAAGAGAAGTATGAGGAGTTTCAAAAAGGATATGAGATGTTTTTAGATCAACAAAGGTCAATATGGAAATGGTGGATGGGCTCCAATGATAACAAATTTCATTATTATCCAGTAATTAAATAACCATATAGCATCCAATAGTTTTCCTTTATTTGACATTGTCACATTTATTCTAAAGTAGTGAGGCTTCATTAGGGCTGCAGCTCAGGGTTTCCTGCAGCACTTTACAGCTTAGGCGGCCGCGGATGCAACGCACACCTGCCGCCTTAACTAACGTCTTCCCAAAAATATATATTTATATATGTATAAAATATATATATTTATATATTCAAATCAATGATGAGCGATATTCGCTGTGTTACTCTGTCCTGTTTTCTCCCTTTCATTCCAAACCGTGACCAACACCAGTCTCCCTTCTCTGCAGAACGCATTTAAAAAAAAAAAAAAAAAAACTAACGTTTTTAAAATCTAGTATGCCTCCTGTATCGTGTGATGCACCTGAACATGGGGCATGTTTCCTTTACAGCTTCCACGCTCCAAACTGTTGTTGGGAGCGAGCTGGTCTCATCTTAATTACTTGGCTCGTGGTAACTTGCGCCTGGTGGTCCGGGTTAACAGAGCCGAAGCACTAAACAGCGGTGAACTAAGGCTTTATTACTTCACAGTGGGACAGATTCACAGGCATAAAAGGCATTTTGTTTTGCTAGCGCTCGGCTGGAGTATGGACTGTGTCACCATCACGTTCACACTGTAGTCTCAGACTGATTGCCGCACAACAGTTTTATTTACACTACCCAGAACACACCTGTCCCACTACGTCACACAGACACCTGCCAGGGCGAGGCTGAGCAACCGGCTATCGTGCTATCTATCATCGTTCATTATTATGTCATATTTAGTGTTTAATAAACAATTGTGAGATGTAGTACAGAATCTAGTGTATATTGCAGTCAAGACCAACTGTCTGAAACCCAAAGATGTTCGGTTAATAATGATTTAAAAAAAACAGAGAAAAGCAGCAAATCAACTCATTTTAGAGACTGAAACAAAATGACCTAAATGATTCATCTATTGTCAAAATAGTAACCAATCATTTGAGCTCTATTCTACAGATTTTCCCAGTAGTGATGTGACCATATTCAGTTTTAAAACCTGGCTGTGTTAATGGGGGATCGTTGTTTACACAATCCAGGATATGCAGTCACTGAAACACCAGATTTGCCAGATGATGCATGGTGCAATGCTCTCCTTTTTCCCCTGCGTTGTCGACCCTTTGGCCTCTTTACAGTGAATGAGGGGGCTGCGTTTTTTCACGCAGTGCTCATGTCGGTCAGACCGCAGCCTGAGATTCACCACAGTTCGTTCCTGTTGGGGTTTAACTCGCAGTACTAAAAGAAAAGAAAAGAAAATGGTTGACATTGATCATTCTTGAAGGAAGGATTATGAGGATTTTTAAGGTTTTCATTCATCATGTGCACAACTAATTAGAGGGAAGCAGTCGTTGGCAATGAAAATCTTTAGTCTCATGCTCCCTCCAACAACGGCAATGAAATCTGAATAAGAAGAAAAGGAAGATCACACAAATATAAATTTAAAAAAAACAGAAACATAAACATAAAAAAGTCCAAGTCAGGATAAGGACTAAAATAAAACATTTATATATATATATATATATGAGTATAAACAGGAGTGCTACAACTACTGGTGCTCTTAAAATAATAACTTTAAAGAGATGAATATGTCATCCTCCATGTGTGAGATAAAACAAATCCAATTCCAGTTCATTTTGACTCATACTCTACTCTACTCTACTAACCCATATTTAGGCCTATAAATGATGTTATATGAATGATATTATTGTATATGTTGTATTTTTATACCTTATATGTTATTAATACATATGTATATGAAATATACTTGTACAGTTGGATTGACAAATTGTACATATAGTAGATAAATTATATAGATTCTATATATATATATATAAGTAAGTAAATAAGTAAACTGATAAAAATGATGGTAGGATTGAAGTGTGAACTTCTTCCTTTTCCTTTTCAGGCATAGTTTATTGTATGCTGCTGTTACATAGTCTTTATGTTCAAGTTCAAGTTACTTCATTAGTACCCAGAGGTAGATTTTGTTTGCAGTAGAGTCACATACACACATCACACGTCATCCAACTTAAAACAATGGAAATTAAGTGGCAAATTAAAACGTTTTTACAGGTCCAGGAGTATCTTAAACCATATTATGTTAAAATGTGAAAGAACTAAAAGTAAAAATAGAATAAAAATGAAACCAAATAAATCGGTAAAAATCATTTAGGTTGTTCAAACATAATGGGTACAATAAAATAACTAAATAGATAAAACTGAAAAATACAGTTAAAACGTAAAAGAAATGAATACAGCACTGAGTATATAAATAAAATCCGCAATAAATAATCACCTGTGCAAAATCTAGCTCTGACTTATTCCTCAGTGTGAAGGCTGCAGGGATAAAACTGTTTTTGTGTCTTTTTGTCCCACACGTGGGGGAGAAGCTGAACCTCTGTCAGTGTTAAACGCCATGTCACACTAAAAACACTGAATGAGATCATTAACTATCAGCTCAGCAACAGCAAAACATCTAAAGACACAGTCATGTTTTATACGTTTCTATTTATCTTTCCACAGAAAGAGAATGACGATTCAGGACAGCCTGCAGCACCCGTGGATCAAGGTTGATACTGATTTAAAACATTTGTAATCATGTGTTCTGATATTTCAAATGGCTCGGGTCTATGAGATGGATGTTGACTGAGCTAAATCTATCTGGCCAAGAATATTGTCACCCACATATTTTCTGTGTTGATGAATTTAGCCCAAAGACACTCAACAAGCACTGAGCAGAAAGGAGTCGGCCGTCAACATGGAGAAGTTCAAGAAGTTTGCAGCTCGAAGAAAATGGAAAGTAAGTGCTTTTTCTGTCACGCTGTCTCTAATTTTTTAATCACACGCTCTCGGGCTTCAGGAGAGACATCGAAATGTTCTCAGTTACTCATTATTCTTGCCAAAAAGTTGCCACACTTGCTGCAGACTCACCATAACCATCCGATTTAATGCCAGTGCTGCTTCTGCGGTCGTCTCCTTGTCTGTTTCGGTATGTCACGGCTGACCCAGCGTCGCGTCTAGCCTGCGAGAAATGCAGGGGTTGTTTTATCTGTGACGGTTTGGCGGTGCTGTCACGCTGCGTCTCTGTCTTCGCGGCTCGAGTCTGGCACAGAAACCGGAGGCTTTCTGGCTTTTCAGTGACCTTGATTTGACTTTTGAGTTTATTTCCACATGAGAAGTGTCAGGTTTATAGAATATCTCACCGTTTTTTAGTACAAAATGTAGTCAAGATTGCAAATAAAATCCAGCTGTAATTAAGACCAAATTCTGTTCTTTTTAAATCCAAATCAAGAATAAAAGCTAATGTATCCACCCATTGATCAAAAGGAGAAGAAGCTTTTAAAAAATGATTAAGAAAGTGCAGATATTTCTCATTCTTATCACAAAACAAGTCTTCAAACAGCCATAGAAGACATGTCCTCTGTGACTGCTTTAAGGTAATGCCATCAGGAAATGCATCATAGATCGTCTTTATGTAAAACAAATAGAAGAAAAAGAAGGAAGACACTTTACCTCATGTATAGATTTTGAACTTTTTAACATACAGTAATGTACCTTCATGGTGTTGGATATTGTTTGCCGTTTACAGATTGGCCTCTGTTATGTACCCCTTTCTTACATAATAATAATAATAATAATAACTATTTATAAACACCTTTAAAAACAAACATTTACAAAGTGCTTTGACACCGTTCTGCCCCGAGCTAATCAGTGTTAGCCACGTCAGGCTGTAAGTGACTCTCCCAGGATTTCTCCGTTAATAGTTCATACAGGAAAAAAACTGTCTCGATGGCTTATTTGATGTATGTAAGTGCTGAAAAAGACTATGGGATGATTTTGTGCCGAAATTACACTTAAATTCCAAGATCAAGGGATCGCATCAATTGCATTGAGTACTCGTCTTTCCAAATCTATTTTTAGAATGCAGCGCATCTGCACAACAATACAGCCTACACAACACGTAATGATTATTATCAATCAAAACAGTCACAGTTAGCCTTTAAGGATTTATTTTTCACAACCACATCTTACAAAAACGTAATTAAATTTGAGTTCCCATTCTGTTAATGATCAGTCCCACTGTGGAGAACAGGCGCTCCGCTGGCACAGAGGTGGCAGGGATCAGCAGCTGCTGCTTTGACACAACGCTCAGTTTCTTGTACCGGTGCCTGTTGGACTTCCACCACTCCAGAGGATTTTTCTGAGGACCAATGCATGGCTCAATGAAACAAGTGCCTCTGCGCTAATGTCGCTGCAGCCCCAAATGTCACTGCTTCCCCCTCCATATCATCTGGGCCTTGCACAGTAACCTCGTCATGTAGGTCACACAACTTCTCTCAGATGGTGAGGCGAGGAGCCAGTTCCAAAAATCGAAGATGTTTGTGTCTCGGGTCACACACGCGTGCACACAAAAAAACTTGAGTGCAGTTGTTCACCATTCAATTAATTTGAAACAAGGAATCGATCACTAGCTCCCATCCCTAACCAGTTCTCAATATCTGACCCAAGTGCAAGACTTTAAAAAGAGTGGACTCGAGTACCAGAGCCCTGGTTGTAACTGTACTGTACATCTCAACATCTAACTGACCAATGCACAGCAGGAAAAAGTCTGCACTCAAGTCACCTAAGTATGAAAGTTAATGGGTTATGAAATAGTGAATTACTGAGTGAAGTAACTGAAGCAGAAATATGCTTCTTGTCTACACCTGTCTGCCAGTTCATGGTCCCCTGAACACGTCTTAGCATTAACTTCTTCTGCTCATGAAATCACACATTCTTCTCCTTTTTGTCCCCAGCAATCCGTCCGACTTATCTCCTTATGCAACCGCCTCTCCCGCTCCTTCCTGTCCAGAAGTAACATAAGTGTGGCGCGCAGTGACGACACGTTGGTAAGTCTTTGGAGACCTGGAGATTCTTGCGTTTTGCTTTTGACTGGCAGCCATAAATGTCTGAATGAGTACAAGAAAGACATTAAAAGACACAAGCCAGGCAGCAAAGATCTTGATCCAAATCCATTAAGGTATTGGATTTGCAGCTATTAACACCAGCAAGGCTTTACATTGCACTTGAGTTAAACATCTACAACAAGAGAATCATTCCTTTTAACTGCTGCCCTCTTTAATGCACACCAAATAAACCTAATTGACAGGAGACTGGCAGCTTAATTAGTTTCAGATTGCTTTTATTGAAGTGCATCTTATTGGAACGCAGAGCTCTCAGTTACAGCTCTGGTATTTTCTAACTCAACAATCTCTGTGAGAATCTCGAGCTCCCACATGTAATTGATCTGTTCCTCGTTTCCCCCCACAGGTCAGGTGTTTGTGGGATTGTTGGAATTTCACAGTGTGTGACCTTAAAACCTACGGGTTGAGCTGAGAGGAATGTGAGAATGAAACTCCTGTAAATGTACAAGTCAGTTTGTTTGAGTTTACTTAAACAAATGTGTTAGACACATAAGAAAG
Source organism: Echiichthys vipera (assembly GCF_963691815.1). Classification (NCBI taxonomy): domain Eukaryota; kingdom Metazoa; phylum Chordata; class Actinopteri; order Perciformes; family Trachinidae; genus Echiichthys; species Echiichthys vipera. Next base: position 8,847,968 of record NC_139829.1, on the reverse strand, counting down.
GGTTTTGTGATAAGTGTGTGTCCTAGCATTGATACTGACAAGCCTGTGAGATGTAAACACTGCAGCCTCAGCGAGAGGCTTAATCATTTACAAAGCATTACCAGCAGGCCCAGGCCAGGCTTGTTTTCTCATCAGAGGATTACGCAGCAACTTCCCCGTGTCGCAGGTGAGCTGACAGGTAGAACTTAGCGCCCCCTATAGTCCACAAACAGAACTGCAGCAACACTACACGCACGGTTAAGTGCTATTCTTAAAGACTGGACTCAGAGGCGGGTCTTAGTGCGGTGGCCCCTCTGTAAATGTTCAACTAAGAAGTTGTTTGTGCTCTTAGAGAGTGGGAATAAGTGCACACTTCAGGGAAGGAGTTGGTGTGAGGGCTGAGACACTTTTATTGATTCATAGTTTAGTCTGTAAAGTGTGCTGGTGCAGAGTAAGAAGTAATTATCAAGTTTGAACCTCAATGTTCCTCACCATGGAAACACTGGACTCATCAGGATCATTTAATGACGCTGTAGTTTTGTGTTGTGGCTGTCCGTTTAAACTTTGTTTCTGAGAAGCCATGTGTTTTCATCCAAACTGTAAATGAAAGTTGTTTTGGTTTGGAGGATCTTAAAGGAGGTCTGCTCAAAATCCTGGAACAGAAGTGAGCTGGGATTGCCTCCACATGGCTCTCACCACAATATGTGAAGTAGAAATGTATGAAACAACTTTCTCTGCTCAGGAAAACATTACTCCACTTTATCTTTACATTGGAAAATAGTTTTTTGCTTCTAAATGAATGCTCTGAATGTTGAGTGAGCCTTTTCACTGTTGCCGTGGAGAAACAGTGAGTAGTGAAGCATTTCACAAAAGATAGTTGCTCACCAATAGCAGATTCATTTTCATGTCCTACAGGGCCCCTGCATGTTTACGTATGGGACACAGGTATGGTGTTTGTGGAGGAAATGAGTCTAAATGTCGGTGAACGGAGTCAATCTCATGTTTCATATTGAAGAGGGAAAAATACACACATATATTCATTAGTGTTGTGGAGAGATGTCGATACCATACTCAACCACTCTGAGAAATTGGGATTTTGAGATTCTGCTCAAAGGCACCGCTCCAGCTTGATTTGAACCCTCCGGTCCCCAAACTACATCCCTACAGACTGAGCTACTGCTGCACCAATTGCATTTTTCATGTCGTCATTCTGGTGAATCGGCCACAGAGCTGAAGAAAATATAACATGAATCTAATTCAGATTCAAAGTAGTGGTGTAGGGCTTCTTTTGAACGAAACGCTTTTTTTGAACGAAACGCTTCTTTTGAACGGCTCTTTGGTGTGAACGAAGGGAAACGGGTCGTACTTGAGAGCCGTTCTTTGTATCGTTGTGCCCATACTTCACTGCCTGCTCTAAAACCGCAGTGCCAGGTTCATGCTTGCACAAACGGTTTGTGGCACTTCCTTCTCCTTCCGCGGTTGTGGGCTGCAGGATGCACGGCCTAATGTTACGAAACTGTTGAAAACACACCGAACACGCTCTTAGTGACACTTTTATTTGACATGTGTGACAGGCATGCATGCATGATTCCATTTTTTGCAGATAGAATAGTAACCCCCGCCCCTTTAAACAGAACGATGAGCCGCTGTTTTTAACGGCTCCCAGAAAGGAACAGAGCCGTGAGATCTGGCTTTAATCAAAGAGACATAATTCTCATCAGTACCTCAAATGTGGCTCAACGAATTCAGGCTGAAATTAAGGTAAATTTAGGAGAATTGAAACAATTTGTGCTTGATTAATGACGTATACGATGTATCACTTATCACACTTTACTGTCAAGCGACTAATCAATTAATGAGCTAATTTTTGCAACACAAATTCAAAGGGAGAGAAACTCACAGAGAAATGGATGACTGGGTTAAGAAGCTTGCCAAGGTAACAAGCGTATAACAAGGTTTAGTCACCTTTACAAGAACATCTCAGAAATAACTTTTTGAGAGACAGAAGAGCATTACTCATTCCCATTGCCAGTCACTGGCTGAACTTTCATAAGACCTGATCTTTCTATTCTCATAGGTGGAGGCCTACTCTTGCAAAAAAGAAATAATGTAGATAATTAAAAACTCTCCATCCTGTGTGATGAATTACAGTTTTCAGGAGGTAAAAATCCCAAACAACTGTGTTGACGGAGAATCCCCAGCAGGCGCTTTGCTGCTCGTACGTGTTTGCGTTGTGTTTGCAGCTCCTCTGAGGTGGTTCGGTCATGGCTCCCCCAGCAAGGAGGTTATCTTGAGGAATGTAGCCGGAGTATCGAGCTTGGCAGAGCAAACGCCACATCAGCCTCTCCTCCGTCCCCCTCACCTCCCTGCCTTTCTCCTCCTCGTCTCTTTGTGCAGCCGAGCGTCAAAGCTGATTCCTAGTGCTGTGCGACCGAAGGTTATTGGGTCACATGTCGTGCAGAAAAAAAGTCTTCATCTATTTTGAACCTGAACTGCAGATTGCAAAGGAAAGGCTGTTTGTTTCTGTGTGTATTCATGCAGAGAGAAAAAGATGAAAGAGAGACTTAAGGGGTTGAGCATGGGATAGAAAGAATTCACAGGATTAACGTTCGCAAGATTAGATCATCTTCCTGTGAAACAGTAGGAGAGTAACTATCTTTCCCACCTGTCTAGGATGAAGAAGACTCTTTCGTGATGAAGGCCATCATCCACGCCATTAATGACGACAACGTGCCCGGTCTGCAGCACCTGCTCGGCTCCTTGAACAGTTACGACGTCAACCAGCCCAACAAGGTGATCGACACAGCCCTACTGTTCTACTCTTTAAACTTGTCTTTTATTTATAGCTCATTGGTCTTCGAAGCACTTGTCTGGGTGTCCATGTGTTGTACCAAGAGCAAGTCGGACAGGGCTGAAATAGGCCACAAAAAACTAGTCATCTTAAAGAGTAAGAATTTTAATGATGAACACTTGTAATGAGTGCTTAACCCGCCACCTGGCTCTTTCACCTGTCTCCCTTCAGTAACACAATAATCTTGAAATGTTTACAACCCAACAACAACATAGAACTCCATATATGCTGCCAAATGTTATATAACCTGCAGCAACGAGTTAATTTGTATCATCAAAACGTCAACTGGGGGACTGAGTGTGCCACAGGCACGGATCAAGATACATCACATGATGCTGAGTTAAAAAAAAGACCCCCAGCTGCGTACATTTAATGATGGAACGGTCTCATATCAAGACTTTATAACTTCTTCATCTTCGTTGTTCATCACACTGTTTGTTGACAGCTAATGGGTGATGGGGGGGGGTAATGTTATTAAACTCAGTGAAGTGTAGCGGAGAAGAGAGAAATGGGAAGGACGAGGAGTGAGGGAGAATGAAAAAACAGCAATGTGGAGAAGAGGAGGAGGAGGAGTGTCCAGGTAGTGACAGAGACCTTAACATTGCTCTACGTTTAACTTAGGGAACTGATTTAGAAAAGGTCATCTCTCCATTTTCTTCTACCGTGCACACACAAAAGATGTTTTAAGAACCTGTGGGAGAAAATCAGCCTATTTTCTTAAACTCTTTATGTAATTACAGGCTGTCAGATTTAGATATGGTCACTGAAAACTACAAAAAAATACAATGTGTGCGTTTGCTCATTGCAGCACGGGACTCCACCCCTCCTTATTGCAGCCGGCTGTGGCAACATTCAGATCATCGAGGTGCTGATGAGGAAAGGTGCAGACATCCAGGCCCATGACAAGGTAAACACTCATCATGTTTGGTCAAGTCAGTGCGGCTCCGACAACCAGCTGTGGTGTTTAAGTGACATGCATTAAGGTGTCAGAGCAGAAGATTGTGTCAGACGATTATTTGGATTATGCCGGGGGCCATCTTCTCTATAAATACATGAACTCACTGCACTGTAGGCCTGTGGAGGGGAGCGTATGCTGCATCTATTTGTTTTAAATACAGAACAGCTTCACATGATGTAAAATACAAACTGTTTTGCAAAACAAATGTGGAAAACTATTTGCATGAATTGAACTTTTCAAATTACTGTCACTGTTTTGGCTTAAGAAATCTTAGGTTTTTATGAGCTTATCAATCAAACATTGTTAGTAACTCTCTCACAGGTAAGTGCGGTTCAAAGGGCTGATATCAAAACTGTGTAGACCCTAAAAACAACAGAAAAAAACAATTTGAGACCAGTGCACGAGACAATAGAAATTAAGCGGTCGAAGATGAGTGAGTGAGTGAGATTTAAAAGCTATAATAACGGTAATAGCAGTAAAACAGATTGAAATAAAAACCAGATTAAAAAACCAGCTCGATTAGATTTAAAAAGACAATTCAATAATAAATAATGATTTAAATAAATAATGATGTAAATAAATTATATTAAAAAAATAATAATAGAACAAACAACACTTTTGTTTTATTATTGTTTATATAATAAATTAAACAACATAATTGTGAAGTCTTCTAAATAGTTTTTCATTTGAAAAGGATATAGGAATTTGTGTTAACAGTGTAATGCAGTGACGTTAACAGAGAGCAGATCAAATAGAGGCTCTGAACTAAAATATGACCCATTATACTTCATATCAAACAGAGGGAATTAGAAATAAAGGCCTGCCTCTAATACAAGCCTGCTTCAAATAAAGGCCCCGGTTACTATCTGAGGAAATACGGTAGTTTAAGTGGGACGGCAGGATGCTCGCACATCCTAAAAGAGTTCCAGCTCTGTCAGAAAAACACGCTGTGCAGTATTTCAGGAGGACATGCTCGTATCATCGGGCTGCAGACACATTCCCGGTAAGCTTGACTTATGCAGTAAAAGGTCAGGGATAAATCCTGGAATCTTCTTCTCTCCTGAAACCTTCAGAGCGGAGCCAACGCTATCTACTACGCAGCGAGACACGGCCACGTCGAGACCCTGAAATTCCTCCATGAAAAGAAATGCCCTCTGGATGTCCAAGATAAGGTGAATCAAGACACACACACACACACACACACACACACACACAAATACACACACACACACACACACACACACAAACACAAACACACACACGCCTACTACTACTCAACACACTCTTATTATCTCTCAGCAATTACTCACACACTCCTACCCATCAAACCTCTTGAGAAGCATTACGTTGATTTTCCAAAAAGCACCGACACACACGCACACCGACACACACACACACACACACACACACACACACACACACACACACACACAATTCATACGCTCACACTCACCACAGTAAGCACCTGGGGAGAAAACCAGTTACTCTGGCATTTTATCAGCTTATTTGCTGTTGCTATAGAAACAGGTCTTGCTGAGAAAGATGGGTTGTGTGTGTTTGCTTTTGATGCGGGTGTAGCCTGGATCACAGAGCTCGGCTCGGGCAGACAAAAATCCCGAAAGACACTGACGTATTAAAGTTTCATCTTACTTTATTACACCATAACTCTGTAATCACAAGCTGAGGCGTCCAAGTAATTGTGTTATGAGAAAGGGCAAGACCTCTCAACGCCTTCTTTTAACAAGGTGAATCTCTTCTGTCTTCTGTGCTGTTATGTAATTCCTCTAATTAAATCAACCTGTAAAGTTTTTTCAGTTAGATCCTGTTTAAAGTGAACACAGCGTCTAAGGTGTCGTTTCACAAAAGCAGCTTCTCCTCTCACTGGCACCCCTGAAGTTAAAGCCGACGGATCGATTTCTTACGAGTCTGATGTCCGCGTACACAGGACGTTAAAATATGTGGATGTGTTTTTTTTTTTTGAGTGGCTGACTCAGAGGAAAAGGCATCACTAACAGGAAAATCATCAAATCCTCGGCTGGAAAACATCCACTTATATGTTTATGCGTATATTTGAACTGTGGATGATTTGTCCATGTTAATCCTTTGTTGCGTTCCTCCAGTCTGGGGAGACTGCGCTTCACGTGGCGGCTCGCTACGGAAACGTGGACGTGGTGAGCTACCTGTGCAGCATCCGGGCCAACCCCGACCTGGCTGACAGGGTAAGACCAGGCACCCAGTCACTTGGCAAAATTACCTTGTGTCGTTTTTTTCTTTTAAACACTTTTTATTCTTTTGCATTCTACGTTTCCATCTCCAGGAGCAGGAGACCCCGCTGCATTGCGCCGCTTGGCACGGATACTCGCCAGTTGCTCGAGCACTCTGCCACGCAGGCTGCCACGTGGACGCAAAGAACCGGGAGGGCGAGAGTCCGCTGCTGACTGCATCTGCTCGGGGCTTCGCTGACATCGTGGAGTGCCTGGTGGAGCACGGGGCAGATCTCAAGGCGACTGACAAGGTGATCACAACCTGAACACTTCATCTCAGTGCCACCGAGATTCATTTTTATGTCTTACTCTCGTACTTAACTTTTCAGTGCAACACACAGTTTTATAATGACAACGCAAAGACATTTGCACTTTTATTAGTGCTGTTTTTGTATTAGAAAGAGAGATGAGTTGACCAAATCTAAACACACATGTATTAAACATTTTTGCCCTATTCCTGTTGTTTTTCAGATTCTTGGACGCCTCTAGTCCAACATATTAACATCCCAACATAGATTGATGGATAATAAAAATAATTCCACATTACATAACCCAGTGTGGTCACCTTATGACAGGTGTCTGTCTGTCTGTCTGTCTTTAGGACGGTCACACGGCCCTCCACCTGGCCGTTAGGAGGTGTCAGGTCGAAGTAGTCCACTGCCTTCTCAGACACCACTGCCACCTGGACCAGCAGGATCGCCATGGCAACACGCCGCTGCACATCGCCTGCAAGGACGGAAACCTGCCCGTCGTCATGGCGATCTGCAGCGCCAAGGCCAGCCTCGACATCCCAAACAAGGTGAGACCAAAACCACGCCCTAGATACTGGACTAATATCAGGGTTTCAGGGTCAGGTCGCCTGAACTCTAGTGATGTGTAGACAGGTTTTGAGATCCATCTGTATGATCAATCTGTATGACTTCCTATCACTGAAGATAAGTGAGATCTTATAAAAAAGCATTTGGGGTTAGAGTCTTGCTCAAGGACACTTGGGCACTTGATTTTACCATAAAATACAAGAGCATTAAGAACCATTTAAAAAGGCCTTATAGGAAACCAGACCAGACTACACTACATGTCCGCTGTGTTGGATGTCCATTCTGCACTATTTTCATGGTTACATCGTGTCCCAACTGCACGTGACGTGACCGAGCAGCAGCGTGATGCACCGTGCATTTTGAGCTCTTGGACGCCGACTTTCCATTTATTTATTTCGCTCGCGTTGAAATAGCCACAGTGGACGAGGAACTGCTGATTTGTGAAGCTGAAAGGAGGAGTTATTGATAGGATACCTCCAAAAAATAATAATAATAAATATGATCTTGAAGCCAAACAGGGCCAGATAAGATAACACCAGAGACGTCTCTGAGGTAATGCAAAGTGTTTGGGAGACGGTATGTGGCATAAGTGATGGCGCCAACTCCTTATCTGCTGGTGCAAGGGAAATTAAGCAGTTTTGCAGGAGCATATTTCACAGCTTGTTCCAAACATTCAGCGCATTTTAAACTCTTTCAGCGTGGACAGAGAGCATCTGATGTTACTCGGCGGGACACAAATAAGGAAGATGTTATGGCTGAGATTTGAGACAACAGTGTGCCCTTTCCTGTTTCAACTCGGCCCCTGCCCAGAACAAGAATATGGTTTGGCCCTGATCTCAACCCCACCTAGAACCTTTGGGATAAACTGGATCGCCGACCGTTAGCAAAACCGTATCGCTCAACATCAGTGTTGGACGTCCCTGAGGCTCTCCCTGCATCCAAGTTCCAACATCTGATTGAAAGCTTTCCCAAAAGAGTGGAGGCTGCTGTCGCAGACGCAGGCTAAACTAGAACTGATCCCAGGCCAAACAGAGGGATAAATAAACATAGAAAGCAAACATATTATAAGGATTAAAGGGATTTCTGTAAGTGTAAATAAATGCAGCAGGAGGATTTTTTTTCTGTGTGATCCAATCTAATCTTCACTGGGGTAATGATCTGGCATTTAGCTGGTTATATTTCCTGTAAAAAATATTTAATGTAGGTCTGTTTGTTGTGGTTGTAGCTGAAATTCAGAACTCAAAGCTGCTAACTAAGCAGCTTTTTCCTTATTGGGGTTAACTGGTCCTCTAAGGGATTTCATGGATGTGGTTTATATTTGGGGAAGATCTGCTTCGCCTCTGTGCCAGGCACGACTTCCCACACATGTTTTCTGCCTTTTCACGTTCTATTTTGGCGCCATCCATTTTAATGTATTCTGCGATGGGCTTGCTTTTCACCGACACTGGTAGCCCCCTCAGCTTTTTCCTCGCATACGGAAACATTTATTTCCCAGAATAGTTGAGGGAAGTGATGTGCATCGGGAGCAGACAGCACTGCTTTGATTTATTCATTATTTTCCGTTTCTGCTTGTTTTTTTTAAGCTCATCTAAAGCGGCATATCGCACTTTGCCGAGTCTGTGCCTGGATTTGTCTTCACTCTCAGCAGGAGAGAGGCACTGTGGAGAAAAATGAGCAGGGTGGAGTTAAAAAATGTCTCCTGTTTTTGTTTACAACAGAATAAATTGGGATGAATGCATCCTTGTTTTTTCAAGTAGTGACAGAAGGGAATTGATTAAAACTCTGATTACAAACAAGCTTATTCTGTTGTGGGTATTGATATTTTCCAAAGTTTTTCTTTTGTCTTCTGGTACAGGAAACTTTTATAGGATTGTGTATTTGGGGTTTATACGTTTATTGTTCTTAACCCCAGCGGAGCACCTTTGTACGAGTCAAACAGAGGCAGGGTAGCCACAGCAGGAGCAGCAGGGAGACTCCTTGTAACCAGACAACCAACTGCAGCACGGCCTTGTGGGTGCAGAGTTGCAAGAGAAAGAAATTATGCGTTTTAATGAAAACAAACCTCAGCACAGGACTTCTATTAAAGTCCACATGAACAACAAATTAAAGCAGCCGTTCAACTTTATTTAACTTTGACTAAGCCACAATGCAGAAGTGTTATCATTCACCAGTGTGGATGCTCATATTGTTATCGTTATGGTTATAGTTCTTGTAGATGGCCCTTAACTTGGGCTTTTTCATCCATATTGGATTATAAAACCAGACATTTTTCTCCCAGCCGTGTCTGATGCTGCAGGATCTGTTTCCTGTTATTTCTGCAATGTCACCTCTGTCAGTTCCAAGTTTGGCTGTTAGGCTGTAGATTCAAGACCATAAACACTTTTCTCTCTTTCTCCAGTATGGCAGGACTCCCCTCCACCTGGCTGCGAACAACGGGAGCCTTGAGGTCGTCCGTCACCTCTGCCTGGCTGGAGCCAACACTGACGCCGTCACCAATGTGAGTCACCCTTCCCTTCCCTTCACAGCAACAGCAGCTAAACATAAGTCACAATGCATTAGGAGGAGAATTTACCCCCGGGACTGCAGGTGACTGTGAAAACAAAGCGTTTTGGCATTTTGATGAATTATACTGTACAGAGTGGTGTATATCAACACATGAACACTGCTACTCAGCACAGAGAGAGGGCTTGCCACCATGATAGATTGTATAGTACATGACAGGCATGACACAGCTCATGCAGTATACAAACAGAAAACACCTCTGTCTGTATTTGTTCCCTAGTTGTCCAATTCCTACTTGAGCTGCAGAACACGTCACTACTCACTTATCACTGCTCCCACTTAATAAACGTAGAGAAGCTGATGGCAGCCTTTTAACTCAAACTGGCTTTAATCAGCAGGATTTCATTATTAGCAGTGGCCTCCTGATACTGAGATGCACAACCGTTCTCTTCCACAATATCTGTCCCTGTGGCTTTGAAGCCCCTTTATCGTCTAAATTGATTTAACCTTTTGAACCCTGATACTCGGCTTCAATTTCCTCTTTAAGAATCTTTAGAAAATGTTTATTCGTCACAGTGCAGCAGTGGCCCATGTATTTGAAATATTCAAACCCAAGGTGTCCATTGTTTTAGAGCTTCACTAAAGTTTTGTTCTTCATTCTGTTCAATTTGTAAATCAGCCAAGAATATTCACTATCTTTGGAAACTTTGGGATCTCAAAGCTGAGTTAGCTATAGTGAAGTACTCAGAGAGTGACGTGACTGTGCCGCGCATCCTGGGAAACCTGGAAAACAGTTGACCAGTTCATTTATGCTATGGAATAAGAAACTTCTCAATATTTCCCAATATTACTAGTTATGATCTGAAATATTAGTAAACTTAAACACTTGATGGGCAGACATCATCTTTCTGTTTTAGTGTGGGGATACATTTTGTGGCAGACCGAAAACTGCAGAAAATACAGTGTGAGATCATTTGTATCCCCCTATAACTTTTTCTAGGAAAAAAGAAACCAAAGTTACTAGTTATGATCTGAAATAGGTGTAATCTTAAGTATTTTTTGGTCATAAATTTCTCCCAGTTTTACCAATCAAGCTTTGAGATTCATGTGATAGGAAAATACCAAAGTGCATTAGATTTCTTTGTCACTTCATCGTGGTTCTTTTACTCTTATCTGGTGAGTAAATGTGTTTTTATCTGCTTCAGACAATCAAATATTAGATGTAACAAACATTTAAAAAATAAGGCTGCACTGCCAGATGTCCCACACTGAGGTTTCTTTTTCTCTCTCTGCATTCTCTAGCTGTTAATATTGTATGACAGCTGATGTGCTATGCATGTTTAATCTGGCAAAAGCGCATGTTGAGATGTATAATTCATCGTCCAGTGGCCTGCGGTCAGCGGAGGATGGAGGATAGAGATAAGCTCATGGCTCGGAGCCTTTCGATTTCTATCATTTGTTTTAAGATGTCATTGGATACAGAAAGTGTAATTTGTGGCCCAGTATTGTCAGCTAGAAGATAGGTATTTAATCTAAAGCAGAGATAAAATTCCTCTCCCATCATAATAGTCATTTTGTAGCCAATATAACACCAGCCGTTGACATCATCTGACAGTTGCCAAGCAGCCATAGTAATAGTGGTAACACTCGGCCATCTGTAAGAGCGAGTCCTGTGAGTAAATTACTCACATGTTAATCACACAAACAAGTGGTCAACTTTTAGTTTGAGCTGCACTTCACTAACATTTCTGACATTAAACCGATCCAGAAAACGTAAAGGTTCTTTTGTTGTTGCGCTCTACATCAATATCATTACGTCTACAACTAACAATTATTTTCATTTTTGGTTATTTTCTTGGTTAATTGATTGGTTGTTTGGTCTAAGAAATGTCAGAAAATGTTGATCAATGTTTCCCAAAGCCCAAGATGACGTCCTAAAATGTCTTGTTTTTGTCCACAACTCAAAGAGATTCAGTTTACTGTCACAGAGGAGCAAAGAAACCAGAAAATATCCACATTCAAAAAGCTTGAATCAGAGAATTTTGATGTTAAGAAAATGACTCCTACAAATCAATATAGATCAGATAAATTCTCTTAAGAATAATGTTATTGTTTACCATGACTGGTTTGGATGTGATGTGCATCCAGACATTTTAGGTTACAGGTAAACAGTTTACGTTGTCTTCTTCCAAATCTCTGTTGATAATTGATGAATCGGACACATTTCAGAGACTCTGGAAACCTTTGCATTCATATCTAGAGACACTCTGACCTGCTTACCTGGAAAGGCAATGGCTGATTGTTTTGTATTTATGTACTATTTATTGATATATTCCCTGCCATATTCCTGTACAAGGGTATATATAGTAGATCAGTGCTTCTCCAACTTTGTACGTGACGCACCACCTCAGAAAATATCAGGCTCTCTCAAGTACCACCACTAAGACCAGTGTTAAAATACAGCCGCGCAGCCCGACACTATTCAGCTACGGGCAGGAAGGTTTTTTCCTAATCAGAAGATGATTTATTGTCTTCAGCCATAACTTCAGTTTCAGAAGATCTGCTCTAAATATTCTCCTCCTGATTCTTCCTAATCCTGCCCCGTTGGAGCCACGATTGCAGTGTTTTTAAACTAATCACTCTCTTGCCATCACAGATTAGCTTGTGACTCATGAACATGACTACGTAGCAGGGCTGATATTAAAAACTAAAATATTACAGGAAATGCTAAAAATTTAAGTATTTTCTTTCGAAATGTTGTAGTATTTTAATAGTTTTTTTTTTATTTTGGAGATTCTTTCGAGTATCACCAAAGAGAGCCTGAGTACCACCAGTGTTACAAGCACCACAGTTTGAGAACCAGTGTAGTATATATATATATTTTTTTTGCTTTTTGCTTTCAATGTACTTGACATATGCTGCAGCTTATTTTGGTTTGGGCTGGGTTTTTCTTTTCTTTTCTTTTATTATTATTTTTCCTGTTGATGGTGAAGTTTGTTAAAGTTAAAAAAAACAATAAAAACTAAATAGCTCAAATAAATCCATTAATTTAATAGTTGTCATCGTTGCAGCTCTAAATATGATGTGAATTTTATCAGAGAACTGCTAAAATAAAGAAGAGAATGAAGCTAGAAAAGGCCTTTAGTGAGGACACTTTATTGATTTTCTAGATAAAAGAGTAATCAGTGTCTTTCATAACAAACCCAGTTAAAAGTCATTAACGCTCTGCAGAAGTAGGAAGCGCGCTGTGGGCGTTTCAGGCTGTCGATGCAGTCTTTCCCTGTGGAACCGCAGACAGCCGGACAGTGACAGATGGCTGCGTTATTCAAAGAGACATGAAATTCATCGGGACTGTGGTGTTTCTCTTTCAGTGTGTTTGAAAGGAAAATGGAGTGAGAGGGAACAAAGTAGGGCAGCTATAGAGCCGGGCGGAGGGAATAAAAAGAGGGTGCACATTTTTCTAACTAGTTCCAATCAGAGGAGCATATTTCAACGCCCTTTTTTTCCAAGTTCAGTACGGATTTTAGGGACAGTTGGAAGAAAATAGGTTCCCTAACAAAGAAGCAGTCCTAGAACAGCCTTATAAATAAGAATATGCCAATAGTTGAGTCTACAGACAACAAGGCAGACCATCCAACCAGATCATAATAACAGTAGTGAGTAAGGTCTTTGAGATTTGGGATAAGTCTCAGTGCTCTGTGGTACACAGTATCAAGCATATATAAGTTGTAATCAGCTCTCACCTGCGCAATCTGGTGTGATGCCTTCACATGCTCCACACTGATAGGAGGTCCGAAGAGAGAATGGGAATGACGTAAAAAGTGTCACTCAGTGTGTGGCGTATTTGAATTTAGCGCGGCAAGCAGCAAATACAAGTGCTTTCATTGGTGGGTCATATGATCAATCATCATCGTTTAACTCACTCTTTGATAGATAGGAACTTGACAGACAAATAAAAAGATGAAAATCTTACGGACTACAACTTAAAGTACACAGGAAGACAAACATTTTTACAGAGAAAACAAACAGTGGAACCAAAATCAAAGCTGATTTCGGCAAGATGTTTTTGATCATATTCACTGAAACCGTCACTGTGCTCCGATAGAACTACATAAATCATCCGGTTTAAGAAAAAAAAACTGCACCTCTACGTGCACATAGAGCCTGTTGTCTGTGTGAGAGCTAACTGTCAGTCACAGGTCATGCACACGCCACAGATCCCCCCCCACACACACACACACACACACACACTCTCATGTTATAATATCCCAGGCATCAAGCTCGACATATACGAAATGACGTTAGCAATTGCTGTCTATGCGTAAGTTAGCCAGCCTACCTCCGTGTAGCATATACCACATCCACTTCATCAACACTGATGATGCGGGCGCGTTCACAGATATGTGGTGCACATGCACTGACTAGCACGAGAAGGAGACTGAGGTGTGCCCTCAATCTGCTGACTGGCCGACTGCAGCTTTAACAATATTTTAGATCTCTCCCTAAGTTTCTCAAAGGCTTTCTGAGAAGCTCATGTCTCCTTGTAGCTCCTCTATAATTTATTTCAAACCCTGATTAACAGTCAGTTCAGTAATGTTACTGTAGTGGATTATTCCGTAGAAAATATCCAGGTAGCACGGGAAATAAATGCTCCTCTTCTGCAACAACGACTCTAACAAGACTAAAGAGTCAGCCGGATCTTTTGTTTGTCTTTTAAATCTCTGGCAGAATAATTGATCGGTATCTTTTGTGAATCTCACATGCTGCCTGAACCATGAACCAAGAACTTTTGGCCTCAGAAAACTCAGAAGTTTGAATGAAGAGAAAACATACAGTACAGGACAGTAAGATGTCTCTATTGTTATTGACAGAATATTCCAGTAGCAGTGTGTTTCCCTGTTTCCACTGAGCGAGAGATATTGGGCGTCCTAAATGAAGTGTCAACAGAAATGTGTATTAGAAATCGTGAACGTACATGCACAACAAACAACATGTAATGGATTAGAGATTTCTCATGCATATATTTATTTATCCCTTTCTTTTTTTCTCTCTCAGGATGGAAAGACAGCAGAGGATTTGGCCCATGCCGATCAACATGAACTCATCGTTTCTTTGTTGGGAAAGCTTAAAAAGGTAAAAGCTGACACACCTAAGCCTATCAATGAAGGTTTTATTTTTTAAATGTCATTAAAGGGGAAAGGCAAGACTTGAAGCAGAACTGCTCATCGCACTTTGAGTTTATTTCAGTGCAGAGGTGTGGAGAGAGACGTCTGCAACAGCAAGGGAAGGTGTTAGATGTGAGCATCTTTAGACATTTTGTAGCAGCGCTTTGCTCAACACATAGAGATTAGAGGTAGATTAGATTATACAGTTATTCAGTCTCTAAAAGGTTTTTATCTTTAATAAAAAAATAAAATAATTCAATACTGCTTATCTGTTTTTTAGTTTGAAGGTACAGTTTTTGACAAAACTTTGAATTCCTTACAGACCATTTTAGAAATGCGCTTTAAAGCTTTACTAAAACTTTTCTACTTTAGTAAAAAAAAAAAAGTGAGATTTCCTTGGCTTTTTTATTATAAAGCAGGGCGAGCTGCTGTATAAATACTTAATATATAAAAAAAATATAATGTATAAAACTCTCAATCGACAGAGAAATGCACACAGTCTCTATTCAGAAACTGTGCTGAATACAAGCTGAAGGGACTTCCTGTTCGGTTGTGATGTCACAACTACACTATATACAGGTAGAAAGTGGAGCTACAGTGCCGTTTCAGTCAATGCGCTTTTTCAGGAGGAGGCCTTAAAGAGACAGCTGCTTAAAACATATTGTGACAGCAAAACACGCACCCCAAAAGAAATATGTTTTGAATATTTGTTACAATTAGAACTGGAACCAGACAACGCTGCAGCTGTGTCGGCGCATTTATTCACACATGCATATGTTTTAAAGAAGGCAAAGCAAATTAAGTATTTGACTGTGGTAGGGAATGTTTGGCTTACCCGTCAACATCACATATTAATTGTGCAAATTTATTCAACTGAAAAAGAACCAGATGAACTTGAACAGAAAAACAAAAAGGACATTTGTGAAGGCATCCTTAAGGCTGGACGAACTAAGGGTGGACCCACGGACTGACACTTAAGACTCCCCTTTCTGCCGGTCATCCGTCGCTCCGTTTCACTTGCGCTGCTCATGCTTCATTCAAGTGTCATGGGAAGTCCGAAGTTTCGAACCTCCAACTAGGCAAAGGAATTCTTGTCAAAGTGGAACCTCCTCCTAGCGAATTCGGGGTAAGTCGATTTCCCTCAAATTAGTTAGTGGGAGGTTCCACTTTGACATGCATTACAGTGCACTTTGCCAGGTTGGAGATCCAAAGCTTCTCATGGCACTGGAACGCAGCATTTCTCTCTCACCGCACGTGTCGGTGGAGGAGGGAGCGTCAGAGCTCATGCAGGGGGAAGAGGGTGGGATTGTGAAACATGCCAGAAAAGTAAAAATTTCTTTAATTACTCAAAATATAAGGAGACAAAAAATGGCAAACATACGTTCATTTTCTGCAACCTAAAGCTGCTGCTCGGTTGCCAAGTTAGTGTTGAGCCCTGACAGGTATATTCAGACAGACAATATGAGAAAAAAAATGTTTTTTTTTAACATTAAAGCATATTCTAGCAGAAACACGAGTATGAACCTGAAAATGTCTTCTTAGAGGACTCAAACCTTCTTGTTATGTGACATTGAGCATGTCTAAGCTGTTTGTTCGGCGACTTCAGCTCCCAGTCTTGACTCGAGTCACATCCACCAAAACACCCAAAGCTAAATGTTACCAACTTCTCCTCTAAATCTATTTCTTCCAGAAAACCTGCTGAGATTCTGTGCAGAGCGTGAAAACATGACAGCAGCAACTGTGAAAACACTCATCCTCTGCATATGCTGGGCTAATTTAAGACTCTTTAGCACCCCGATGCCAGTTTTTGACTTCCCGAGAACCCGGAGAGGAAAAAAACTTTAAATACAAAGTTGTGTTCCGCTCAGATGTGAATCACACTTATTGAAATTAGAAACTTTTATTCATTGAATGTGTTTACATGACCCAGGTGGGAGTAGGGAGCCCCTTTCATATTCCACGCAAAAAAACCTCTCAGTATTTGAAGCCACTTGTGATTCATGACTCATCTGTTAGTGGTTAAAAAAGTTTCTTTCATGTTAACAAACGTTATCTGTTGGCAGAATAACAGAGAATGCCTTTGGTTGTTTATGTATCTGAGTGTACAGCGTTCTTTATGGCTTTACATAGATACACTTGGTTATATCAATGGGTGGATCTGAGGGCTAACTAACACTGTGCATCCGTCGCGTGCCCCGTGCTTTAGGGTACTTGTCCCCTCCTCCAGGCCAGTTTGTACTCACACTACCTGGGCCTCGGCGAATGCTTCTTGCTGTCCATACATCATCACGCCGTAACACATCACAAAATCTTTCCATAGACCCCAGAGTTTTCGCCGCGTCTTGTCCAAGTGTTTTTGAAAATTTTTATCCGACCAATCTGCAGTAAACACTCCACCTCCGCATCACACCAACGTGAACCTTTCGCCGCCGTTGTTGTTGTTAGATGTCCGCGCATGGTCCTTCTTTTTTTCTATGTCCAAACAGGCGCACATAAAATGACGTCAGAACCGCCGTAGTAAAGTATGCAGTTTACAAATAATAATAACTTTATTTATATAGCACCTTTTAAAAACAGTATTAAAAAAAAGTTTCCAAAGTGCTCTGACAGACAAAGCACATACACATCTACAAGGTAAGATAAAGGTAAGGATGCTTTTAAAGTAAAAAAGACAGATGGATAATAACAATGAAATTAACAGATGATAATGTACAAAGACAGTAAAGATACACCAAAATTAAGTTTGTTAGTTAGTTTATTAGTTGTACCCTAAGGGAAATTCTTTTTCACAGTCACATAGAAATATATAGAACGCATACACATTTCAGAAAGCACACACACACATACAGTTATACAATTGGGGGTACATGTGAGAATTGCATTGTTCCATATATTTATCTGTGAGGTTTTGTAATAAATAAATAAATAAATAAATAAAACAACTATATATCATGATATATACATTTTTCTGGTAATTCAATAAAAAAGCTATATGAAAAAACCTCACAGTAAAGCCTGTGTTGTGGACCCCTGTGTGAATTTAATACTTGATGAGAAAGGATCCGAATGTAAAGCTTCGTACAAACTGTAACGCAGTTCAGCCGCTGATTTTGCGACACTGCAATAGAAACGATAAAGAAAAATATAAATCAGAGTTTTTTTATATCATTTTGATAACATATATCTATATATTGTTGTATCGCTCAGCTCTACACCAAAACACATTTTTAGGAGAACAGACCCACCCAAGAAAGAAAGAGGGGGGGGGGGGGACATGCATGTTATATCTGGTGATGTTTGAACCTTTCTAAAATAAAAAAATAATATACAGTATGTGGAACAATATCTGACAAATTGAAGTCTGTCGTCTGGTTTTTAGGGCTCCTTGAAATGAAAACGCATGGTAGTCCTTGTCATACAGTAGTTTTGTTGTTTCTTCAGGACAACCACAAGCTGAGCTACATCCAGCAGCTGCGGCCCACTCAGACAGTCCAGCCCAGGATCAAGCTGAAGCTTTTCGGCCACTCCGGCGCCGGAAAGAGCACGCTGCTGGAGTCCCTGAAATGTGGCATCCTGCGCAGCTTCTTCAGGAGGAAGAGGACACGGATGACCAACACAAACCGCCACCCCAACTCACCCGTCAACACCAAACCTGCCGGTAGGAAACAGACGGCTCCGCTGAAGCTGAGATAATCCCTCACAAGATTAAGCTTTCCCCTGCCGAGGACCGGAATGATTTATTCCTCCAGCACAGGCCAGAATAATTTATTAGCCTTTCTATTCTGTGCATAGAAACATTCATCATTCATCATGACATGCAAGAGGTTTTTAAAGAGATTTTGAAGCAGGAAAAGAATAATTCCAGTCAAACAACAATTTGTTTTTTATTAAGTTTGTCCATTGGGTCTGTTGGATATTTTTAACATTTAATCAAACCCCCCACCACAGTGACTTCCTGGTTGATCCAATAAGGAAGTGCCAAAAATGTCAGTTCTCCGAGCCTGTGAATGTTCTCATTTGTCCAGGTCATCGTTATCCCCAAAGCAATTTCAGTCAAAAGCAACTGGACTTGGTTATTTGTCTAGGAAGACGTTTCACCTCTCATCCAAGAGGCTTCATCAGTTCATGTACGCATCTGACCAGGCTGGGACTTGTCCTAGTTCAGTTCTCCGAGTGTCCACTAGGGGCAGGTTTCATAATAGAGCAGTTTCTCATTGACCCCCATGTTAAACAGGCCGTTTTTCACCAGATAATTAAACCTGTTTAAGGCCTGGGACAAAAAAACATTCTAGTCTGTATGTTTAGGTCATATCTCCATGACAACACTGAGGGGGGTTAATCTTTTTTGTACCAGGTGAGTTTTTATTTTATTGGAGGTTAAAGTCTATGAATAATAAGGGGCGTAGCCTCTTGAGTGACGGAGGTAAACGTCAGCCAGACGGCCGTATATCCCTCCCCCCACGACTCCCATAGGCGAGGGCGATTGGATCAAGTAGAGGTTACGTCCATTTTTTTATACAGTCCGTGCATTTAACTCACAAAGTTCAGTGCTAAAATGTAAAAAGTTTCGATAGAAACGACGACCAAAGCTACAAAAATAAGATGAAAGTAACTGGAATCATCCTCTAAAGGTCCCGTGTGTAACGTTTTACGCGTTTTTATTGATGTATGTTAATAACAAGGGTTTTGCTGACAGAGAACCTTTAAGTAAGAAAGAAGTCAAATGAATGAAAGGACTTTATTCTTTTTGACTGGTCTTGCGAATTTATCCACCAAAGACAATTTTCAGCAGAATTCACCTGGAAAAATGTTGACATGCTGCTGCTGCTGCAGGTGGCGATGATGATGTTCATTTCAGAGAATCTGCAGAAATGCAAAATGTGTATTTTTAATGTGCTGTTTACCCTCCAGTTTAGTATAAGATTGATGTCGACATGTGTAGTATTTTTCCTGAGAGTTTCTGCTTATTGTGAGAGTAAAGATAGAAGCGTGGATGACATGAATACAATAACACACCTCCCCACTTCCACGGTTCTGACCCTGAGACATGGAGATGAAAGGGCTGAAAGTGAAACATAGAAAATATCCACTTCAACCAGGATGTTTTATTTCTATACAAACAAAAAGAAGTAGAGATTTGACCTAAAGGTTTTTGTACAGATTCGAGTTTGCAGATGCTTTTTTTTTCATCGAGTTTTATAGTCTTTAGATCCAGCACGTCAGAAAAGTCTGAGCTTTATGTTTTCGGGTTGACCGTCCGTCCGTCCCATTCTTGTGAACGTCATATCTCAGGGAGCCGAGTGAATGTCTTCAAATGAACTGATTTGACTTAGTAGGTCAAAGGTCAAGGTCATTGTGATCTCACAAAATGCATTTTTGTCTATAAGTCAAGAACTCCTTTGGTAATTATGATAGTATTTCACACAATCTAACAGGATCAAATTATGAAGGGATGACATTTGGTCGGGTACTGAATTGGTGACACTGATCTCGAAACTGTGCTGATGAACCGGGTTCAAGATGTCTGTGGGGCTTTCACACTTAACCAAAAAATACACTTAATACATTTTTATTAAATTCCATGAAATTCTTCACTGCATATACTCTGTAAGTCTGGACAGTTTGGATGTAAACTACGACTCGACTGGTTGATGGATACAACCGCAAGGCAGTAATTCTAGTTTTCTGTATAGAAACAAAAAGACTGGTTTACAGGAGATTTTAAAAAATGAAAAGCAACCAACTCAAACACTAACCGGCTCCTCACCTCTCGGCAGACGACCCATTTATCAACCCCATTTCTCCAATAATGGCAAACTTATTAAGTAGAAACACTTGATCTTTCTTTATTGGTATTCAGAAGGACGCTTGTGTAAAGGGTCGGTCGTGCACACAGAGACAGGTCTGTGCTGAGACTCCCTGACACGTTCAGCGTAGTGTACAAAATACACAGTTTGTCTCCAATCTCTGTGTTTTGCACTCCATCTCACACACACACACACACATACACACACACACACACACACACACACACACACACACACACACACACACACACATACATACATACACATGCACACACGCCATTGTGTTTCCTTTAACCGCTCTATTTTGCGGCACTCAGAGCCATTACCTCCCAGACAGACGTGATGCTCGCTCAGATAATGGTCAGTTACGGGAGCCGTGTAGTGTAACCGATCCCATCCTCTATACTGTCTAGAAATCTGCAGCCTCTGTCAGAGCTGCGGAGGGTTTGAAAGAGCTTTTTCTTCTTCTTTCAGTTTTAGCTGAATTCAGTAACAGCCTTTATTGACTCTGTATTGTGTCTGCACGATATGTGACTAGGGTCCAGTCAGTCAACAGTGAAACACAAAGAAGCAGAGCTGAGAAGGAACGAGTGGCAGTCATGATGTCCATTTGTCTGGTTTTTAGATTCCTTTTTGGAAAAAGCTTCGGTTTTATTCTCTTTTAAAGTCGAAGTGTGGCACGTTGAATGCGTATTATATCTGGTGTCAATATCTGTAACTTTATGATGCTGTTGTCTTCCACAAAACTCAGCGCCTGATAGTATTGAGAGGTTGTAAATGCAGCTTGAGGTTCTAATAAATGAATCGCCCATTTCTTGTTTGACACATACAGTAGTGTAAGTCATAAAGAGAGACAGACAGACAGACAGTCCAAACCTACAGCAGCTGTTTAAAAAGAAAGCTGCCTGAAAATCGTGGGCTTGCGTGCGTGCGTGCGTGCTTGCGTGTCGACTCTCACTCTTCACATTTTATTCCCTGCTCTGTTTTATACCGTCATTGGCTTCTGATTAGCCAATTTTGCTATGACTGAGGTTGCATAACATCAAGGTTTCGCAATTGTAAGAACTGTACAAGCTACGATATCTACGGTGCCCTGATTTAATCCATGTTCAACCTCTTTTCTTGAGGATTTGACCTCAAACTATTCTATTCGCTTCAGCTCAAATCAACCTTTATTGAACTGATTTGTTTGGCTCATCCAAGGCAGGTTTTGGACTTTAAGCCCCTCTTTTCTTAGTGTCCTTCATAGAACCGGCCCCCGTTATGCAGTGCAGTATTGTTGTGCTCACTGTTGAAACAACAATCATCTGAATATCGTCACATATATCGTCACAGGGTGCATTCACATCAAGCATGTGTTCTCATTTAGCTTTTTGTTTGGCTGATTCTTTAGGACTGAGAACAACAACTGGCTGCAAAAAGAAAAACAGCCTGATGTCGAAATCCATCTGCAGCAGTTCTTCAGAGCTTTTCTCTGACAAAATTACCGACTCCGTGTAGCGTCAGGTTCCAAAAACGGCACACTCACGTCAAAGTGAGGCAGCGTGGAACTAAACGAACCCAAAACTGCAGTGAAAAAATACGCTTTTTTTGACTCAAGACCGTGGAAAACAAAGTGTAGGTGTGGTCCTTCAGAGTGTGAAGGGAATCCAAATGTCATGTCTGCAAAAGGGGATTTTATTTATGATGAATTGGCACCACCTTGTGTTTGCAAGAGTGCAACCTTTGGATGGAAAATGGGACTGGATGCTGAAATGCTCACTGGGAGAGTCTGAGTTTGTTCTGTGCACACACAAGTACAATTGAGGTTTGTGAAGACATTTTCTCTTCCGTGTTATTTGCTTACATATCGAATCAACATTCTTCTCACGTTGTAATTAGAACCATTCTGTGTTATAAACTAGTGGTCTAATCATCTGTGAAGTTTCTTCTGTAGGACACAAACAACATTCTTCTCACTTTTTGTTTAGCAGTTGTTGTTTTTTTACAGAGTTTAAATAGAATTTGTATTTTTGACCTTATTAAATACCTCCAAAAGAGCATTTAGAAACTAAATTGATTACACATGCTAAAACCTGTAAAATAATGACAACTTTAAGTAACATTTAGTCACATGTTTGTAGGATTTGGTTAAAAAAAAAAAAAAGATGCATTGAATCTATGTTGAAATGTGTGATGCATCAAATCCCCTGCTACTGACGCAAAATCTGTTTTTCTAAAAGGCCGAAATCCTCTAAATATATTCAATCACATTCTCTAACTCTGAGCCTGCGGCAGACTAACAGTGTGTCTTCTGTGTTTAGTGTCGGTGAGTATTTCCAACCTGTACCCGGGCTGTGAGAATGTGAGCGTGCGGAGTCGCAGCATGATGTTTGAGCCCAGCCTGACCAAAGGCGTCCTGGAGGTCTTCTCCCCCGTCAGCAACGCTCTGTCCACAGCCGACGAACAGGCCACGAAGGCCATTGACATCCAGCACGGCAACATCCACGGTGACGACCAAAGACGCTTATATCTTTCCAAAACATGAACATCGTACTGTAAATACTTATTAACAACTACTTAATATTAACATGCTGCTTTTGTCGTTTTATTCCCTCTCTGCAGGCGTGGGGGATTTCAGCGTGTGGGAGTTCTCGGGGAACCCGGTTTATTACTGCTCCTACGACTACTTTGCAGCCAACGACGCCACAGCGATCCACCTGGTCCTGTTCAGCCTGGAGGAACCGTACGAGACCCAGCTGGGACACATCACCTACTGGCTGAACCTGCTGAAAGCCCTCCACCTGCCACAGGACAACATCGGTGAGGACAGTGAGGGGGGGGCGACAAGTCATATTTTTAACCATGACTGTGTTAGTGGATCAATTGACGATCAAGTTATATAATATATCACATTCATCCTATGTTATTACCCGATTTACGTACAGACATAAAGTTATGTAATGCATTCGGGGTAGAACAGGTCTTAAATTAAATAGAAACAAAATACCTTTTGTATTCAAGTCAGAAATGAACGTTAAGCTTGAAAAAAGTTGTTTTTTGGGGTTTGTGAAATATACATTTTGAATAATTTGGAGGTTTTCACGTGACAGCAATCTTCAGGCTACAATTTTTGACGTTATCAAAGACCGTGAGTAAAGATCATGGCCTTTGTCATTCTCAATTTAATCATGCACTTTGCAATCGTCCACCAAACAATATCTAAAAAGTCATTGAGACTTGCTCATTGTTATTATTAGTGTGAAAAGATGTATTCAGGTCTTTTACTTAATTAGCAAATCCACTAATCGGAAGATCGGCGGTTCGATCCTCGGCTCCACCGGTCTGTATGTTGAAGTATTGCTTTGTATAGTATATGTAGTATTAGGCAAGATACCATATTATTGATTGTATTTTGTATTTTTAATCTGCAAAGTAAAAACTACAGTATTTTCCTCTGAGATTGGTTCAAACGTTTTGTTTTGATGGCTGCTGATTCTGCTGACGGTTGTCACGTTGTTGTGTAAATACATTCAGAGTAAAAACAGACTGAACTTTGTGTTTTTCTGTCTGTCTTCCTCCAGCTTTCGGAGGTCGGATCCAGCAGCCTCTCGTGGTCGTCCTCGTGGCGACGCACGCCGACCTCGCTGACGTCCCCAGAGCTTTCTCTGGAGAGTTCACCTACGACAAGGAGAAGGCGCTGCTCAAGGAAGTCCGGAACAGGTAAGGACTCAAACCACAGGAGGGGGAGGGAAATTATTGTTGTTGTTTGTTTTATTTCGGCAAAGCAGGCAAGCAGTTCTGTAACAAACAGGCTTAAAACAGATAAAGTGTTTTTGTAAAGGGATGCTCCTTCGTGTACCTCAGTGCTCCTTTAAAGAAATCAAAGTTACTGGGTTTTTTTTATTCTTGGCAGTTTTCCAAGCCTTTATTAAATAGGACAGACAGGAAATAGGGTGAGAGAGAGAGAGGGGGAGACATGCAGCAAAGGGCCACAAGTCAGAGTAATCCGCAGCCGCTGCCTCGAGGACCTTCAGCCTCCTTACATGGGGCAAGTGGCCTAACCACTGAGAGAGATTGAAAATGAAATTTTTTTAAACTGTTGTTTTTTTATGATTTGTTTTCAGGTTTGGGGTCGACCTGCTGATCAGTGACAAATTGTTTGTGATGGACGCTGGAGCCTCAAACTCCAAAGACGTGAAGCTGCTCAGGAGTCACCTGCAGGAACTTCGTGCCAACATCATCTCTGTGAGCAAACACACACACACACACACACACACACACACACACACACACACACCTACCTCTTTTCCTAAGTCTTTACCCTTCTTGACCTAATCGTCCTCAAAGAGCAGACAGTATTTCTATGAATATACTATATTTATGTGGTTGAACGTAACTCAGTTTCCTTAATAATCTTGTTTTTTTCAAATACATAGTCAGCCTGAAGAAGCCTCACACTTTCCCACCCTGTTTTTTGCTTACTTGTTTCTGAAATAATCATATAAAAGTATTTGTTTCACGATTTCTACATCTGAGTATTCTTTTATGAAAGATACTGAATTCAAGCGACTGAATCTGGAGTATGATCCTTCCATCTTAAGAAATGATAATGATTGAATTTACGCATTAACTGCCCTCTCCCCCTCCTCCATGGCTGCAGAGGTGCAGTCCCATGACACTGCTGTCGGAGCGTTTGCTGACCACGCTGCCGTCCTGGAGGAAGCTTAGCGGACCCAACCAGCTGACGTCATGGCAGCAGTTCGTGAGCGACGTCCAGGAGCACATCAACCCTCTGGTCAGCCAGGATCACCTCCGCACACTCGCCCTGCAGCTCCACAGTATGGGGGAGGTGCGTGTCTTGTTTTTTTTATCCGCCTCAAACCAGACCGAGTGTAGCTGCAGGAGAATGAGATTGTGATTTTAGGAAGGGCAGGAACAACACGTACAAGGTGAACACCGTTCCAAACTTTTTGGAGCTCACACATGAGAGAGAGAGATTAAACAAAGGTTTTTATTATGACTATCTTAACAGGTATCCAAGCTAGATAAGGCGGTCCATCCTGAAAAAGTTGCGACTCAACTTTTTATATTAAGCGATTACACTTGTTGGTGCAATTTGAGGTTATGTAAGACTCCCATTCAGGAAGCAGTAAACACCCTGCCTTTATCACTGAGACAAGAGCATTTTTTTAAAAACTTAGAGGGTTTAAAAAAAACAACCACAAGCAGCCATTGAGTTTGTGTACCAGCTGATTGCTTTCTGCAACAAGCTCCACAACAAAGCTCAGTCGATCCGTCTATTGTCTTTCTCTCTCCTTGAAATGAAGCTGCCTTCAAGAGCGGTCGGAAATATCAAGATCATCACAACGATCTGACAGAAAATGTTAGTTAGTTAAAGAATGTGACTCCCTCACCACTGCACAACCCTGCAGTGTTTTGCCGGAGTCCGTGTGAATGCACGCTGCTCATTAAATCTGGTCTTCAGCAACCAACTGTCAGTTTTCCGGACGACCACCAGGGTGCTCTGTTTTTTCATGAATAAATTAAACCAACCCTTTGTTTTCATCTGTAAACAATTTCTCAGAAGTACTCTGCAGCAGGAACATGTTGTTTCTCAGTTTATTTACCAGAAAGATTCAGCTCAAAGAGGACCCATCCTGAGTCTTAAAAGTCTTTCTTTATGTATTTGTGTTTTTAAGCACACTGGATGTCCTATCTTACTATTTTCTTTTATATCAATTTGTTTCACATTTAACTCTTTTCCCTCTGATTTATATTTTCCTTTTCTGATTTCTCTCTCCATCTTTATCTTTTTCCACCATCTCCTCTGTCCATCCACAGATCAACATCATGCAGAGTGAGACAGTACAGGATGTCGTCCTGCTGGAGCCTCGTTGGCTCTGCAGCAACGTCCTCGGCAAGCTGCTCTCTGTGGAGACGCCCAAGGCCATCCACCACTACAGGGGGCGCTACAGGCTGGAGGAGGTTCAGGCACTGGCTCCCGAGAGCGACGTGGACGAGCTGCTGCAGATCCTGGACGCCATGGACGTGTGTGCCCGCGACGCCACCAACCCCGCCATGGTGGATGTTCCTGCCCTCATCAAGACAAACGGCCTCCACCGATCCTGGACCGAAGAAGAGGAAGAGGAGACGATGCTCTACGGTGGGGTACGACTAGTCCCCGCGGAGCATCTGACCCCCTTCCCCTGTGGCCTGTTTCACAAACTGCAGGTGAACCTGTGTCGCTGGAGCCACCAGCAGAAGCCCGAGGAGGAGGGCGGGGAGGATTTTGATGGAGATATCCACCTGTGGACCAACGGGGCCAAGGTGAGCCAGGGAGGAGTGGAGGCCATGATCCTGCTGGTCAACCACGGCCAGGGGGTGGAGATTCAGGTGCGGGGGCACGACTCAGAGCGGGCCAAGTGCTACACCCTGTTGGACACCGTCTGTGGTATAACAGAGAACCTGCTGACCTCCACGCTCCCCGGACTGCTCACAGCCAAATACTACCTGAGCCCTCAGCAGCTGCGGGAACACCACGCCCCCATCATGATCTACCAACCCAAAGATTTCTACCGGGCCCAAGTCCAGCGGGAAAACTCGCTCACGAACACCATGGGGGGCTACCGAGAGAGCTTCAGCAGCATCCTGTCATTCGGCTGCGCTGAGGTTTACCAGCAGGGGACCCTGGGAACAGACATCCACATTTCAGAAGTCCCATTATTGGCTCGTAGGAAGCTCTGCCGCATGTTGGACCCTCCTGACGCCCTGGGGAAAGACTGGTGCCTGTTGGCCATGAACCTCGGCCTCACAGACTTGGTTGCTAAACACAGCAACGGGACTTCAAACGGCACCCCAGAGCTGGACTCGGACCCAGACTCCCAGCAGGCCGCGCTGCAACCCAGCCCAACAGCGGCGCTGCTGCGGGAGTGGAGCGGGCGAGCTGAAAGCACAGTCGGCGTGCTGATGGCCAAACTGCGGGAGCTCGGACGCAGAGACGCCGCCGACTTCCTGCTCAAAGCCTCTCCTGTTTTCAGGGTCAACATGGAAGCACTGGTGGGGGCCGCCAACGGCTACCCCCCAACCTGCAACGGCGGCACATCGTACAACTCCATCAGCTCTGTCATCTCCCGCTGAACGACTTTCTGTCCTCGCCAAACGTCAGATAGTCTGACATATCCACCCAAAACAGGACTTGTGTGTGTGTGTGAATGAACATGAAGTGCAATCGCTGAGCTGCTCGCTCCTTAATCACTCCATTAAGTTGGCGTACGAAGCACATGTTGTTTGCGCTCTCCACACCTGTACAGCTGATCTTTCCCTCCACGATGAATGTTGTGAAAGAGCTGATTGTCCTGAGCTCCAAAGAGGAATCCTGTGCTTTGATTCTGTTCTTGATCTTGTTGTGCTGCTTTTTAAAATCTCTCCTCCTCCACTGCACACTTCAGTCTCACTTATCTTACAGCTAAAACAACAGAAAAGCTGCGTTTTTAAAAGCTATTTCTACATGAAGTAGTGATTAAACAGATGGCAGCCTCATGTTTGGACCTTTTTCATATCATAGTGAAAACTGAGGACCTGCCATCTTCACCTACTCCATCCATCACGGTTACACATATTATCTCCCTTCTTGCTTCTGTTTTACTTGATGTGACATTCGTGCCATTGAGCTTAGTCTTGAATAAATTAACAGCATTTTTCAGAGTGCCTTTGTGGCCTTCTACCTCCCTAAAGCACAAATAGTCTTGTTATTATGAAGAAAAAAACAGTCGTTCTTTGCAAACATTTGAAGAACTGGTGCCTTGTTGACACTAATAAGAAAAATAGATCAATCAGGTCTTCAAATGGAAAAGGCATTTGTAGGTTTCACGTTAGTTAAGAAAGAAAAACAAAAGCTCAGCTCATGTTGCAAGCTTTTCTCTGGAAATTCAATTTTACTGGCAAAAACAAAGAGAAAGTTAAAATCAGCTGTTTTCTGTTGAGTGTTTGGGAGTCGCTTCAGGAGATGAAACATCTTATTAGAGTCATGACGCTCTATAGGGGAAACAGTCAATTGTTAACTGATGCATTTGTGGCTCATTGTTGATAAATCTTTGGTGGCACTTTATTTTACAGGCCCCATAATTCCCTAAGAAGTGTCCTGGACAGAACTGTGTCATGCGGTTTAGTGAGACAATGTTACAAGATTTGTTTGTTGTTGTTGTTATTGACTTGAAAAACCAGACGACATCAATTTAAACCAGAGTAAATATCAACAGATTTGTGATGTTTGAAATTAAGGCTGCATTAGTCAGTGTTTGTTTACATACTTAGCTAACTCCACGTACATAAGTTATGTAACAATCAGACTTATTTTAATCCAAAGCATCCAAGTAGATGTGTTAGGGTTTGCACAGGTGCACTGATTACTGGTGTTGTTGGACATTTGCAGGATTACACAAAAACTTTTGCAGACTTTTTGTAAGATATCACACGAACCTGTATGAAGGTCAGAAATCAAGTTTTATTTTCGGTCTGCATACTGACTTTTTGTTACTTTTTTTCCACTTTTACATTGGAAAACGTGTTTTGGATTTGTATGTAGTATGGTAATGTGATACTAGATGATGCTAGCTTGAGTCTGCATTTTCCCATAATTATTACAGTACTAAATTACAAGATTATACTCTCCAGGAACTTCCCGTAGAGTGTACAGTTACGTATCAGGACCTGTAAAATAAAGTGTTACTATAATTGTTTTCACTTCAAAGTCTATTTTGAATTCACACAAAGGGACCTTTAGCCATTTCCAGCAGAAAAAGAAGAGAGACAGTGTCTTAATGAAGGATGTTGATTCGTCCAGCACAAAAAGGGTCACGCAAACCTAGAGATGTTCAGAATCATCAAGGCAAACAGGGTAGAGATGGGCTGAGCTTCCTTTACTTTGAATAGAAAGTGCCACCGAAATTATAAAAAGCAAACGTAAAGAAAAGTTCATTTTGGACATTTTCTATTAAGCTGAAATGTAATTTATTATATCAAGTAAACACACCTGACACTGCCCCTTTTTTAATGCTTCCTCAGCAGGTTTTGTGCATTAGTGACGAGCCGTCCACAGTGTCAGATTTGTACACGGCATTAAACGCCGCTTCTGTTGGGCTAAATTTGAGCTTCTCTCGGTATCGCTGTCAGTGTTGGTCGGCCGCGCGCGGCTTCACGTCTAACTTTCACTTTATCCTTTTGTATCATGAAGCTGCGGCCCGGCTCGCTCAGCAGGAAAAGAGGGCGTGAAAGAGGGCCAAAAGGCTGCTGAAGACATAAATGTCCTGGTGTTTGCTAATCTTTGCAACCAGAAAAATGCTTGTTGATGTTTGGAAAAAGAGTCTTTCATTCCTAAGAAACTTTGTTAGCCTTTTTCAGGACACAGTGTCACAGTTTGATAGAGAAAAAAAGAGAGATGTGCCAGATTAGAGTATTTCCTGTCTGCTTTACTTCCCCAGTGTTACCATCTGTTCGCAGAGATAAAACTTTCAATACTATTTAAAAGACTGTACTTCTCACACAGCTCTTGTTCTCGGTCTGAACTTCCAGCTGTGATGTAAATACTCGAGACCTGTTTCTTCGACTCCATCCTCCCTTTTCTGCCCACCTTTCTTTTTTGTCCCAAATACGGTTGATTCCAGTTTCAACGAGGCAAGATGAATGTACTACACATCTCCTAAGAATATTAAAAAAACAACAAATCAAAGATGACATGGAATTTAAATTTCCCAAACTGTTCAGAAACATGAATTTAATTTCCTGTTTTATTGAAGCTCTTGTTGCCAATGTGGTGTGCCTAAAACACACCCGCTCATTCCTCTTATTATTGCCTTGTACAGTATACAAGCTGAGCAGTGATGTTTCAGAAAGGGAAGTGAATATTATGTTTTTGTAAAACCTGGGAATTACTATATTATCAACTTTTGTCTACGTTTGGTGTCTTTCTTTTTTTTTTGACTGAAACAAGTGGATTTAAAAGTGTCCTCAAAAACACATTTTTCTGTACGTTTCTGTTTGATGGGGGAAGATGAATTCGATATATTTCCCACTCGGAGACTTCGCTCTAACCAACACATTGCACACATTGTCTTTATGTTGATATTTATGTTGCGTTCTTTCAGCATGTCTTGGAATGCCATGTTCTTAGTACTTCTGACACTTTATAGTGTAATACATTTTATAATAAATTCTTTACCTAACATCCTCGTCTCTGTCCTAAATCAAGACATACGATCAGAGCTTTGCAGAACAAGTGAAGGTTAAAACATTTGTTGACTCTACAGCAGTTGAAAGCCTTTTATATTAGGCATATAAAGGTTGACCCCACGCCACAGGCCCCCTTATTTGCATAATAAACAAGAAATGCATAAAGACATTTAAAGAAAAGAATACATGCATAAATAAATGAGTAAATCAATTAAAAAAATGTAAAAATATATTCAGAATGAATAAAAAGATATATCTAAAAAGGAATCCAAAAAAAATAAAGTTGGAACTGAAATAGGAAAGTAAATAAATATGGAAATAAATACAAAGGTAAATTAATAATCAAGCAACTTGAATATCAAGTTCTGTCACATTTTATCAAATAATTAGTCCCCCACATTTGTTTTAAATATATTTTTTAGGTACATGTAATGACATTTATTTATTTATTTGTTATTTTGTTAGGTTCAGCCCTCCATAAATGCTGAACACGATGTTTATTCAGCTATTTTTATTTTCTCAGATTTCATTGTATGTATAATTTATAATCATTTATACTATTATTTTGAGTGTAACTTCCCCTCCAGGTCTGAGCATAAAATGAATAATAAAATGCTGATTTTTTTTTAAATAAATTTGGTAAGAAATATCAATATTAACACCAGCATTGATGTTTCATCACAGTCAAATTGTACAATTTAGTTTACAGCTCAAAAACAGGTTTAAGTGTGCAGTACCTCTTAAATAACGCTATAAGTTTAAGAAAGCAGCCTTCTGAGTACTTTTGCAGGGTCATATTGGTGCAGAATCAGTGGACAGCCCCCATAGAAAAGGTCTATTTTCATTCCAGCTATAAAAAACAAAACACTACTGCCAACCATATTGATAATCGGTGACGTTTTCCCTCTAAAATCCCACATCATTCAGCTCCGCTCCTGATCAGTGCAATAAAAAGACACAAGAAAACTAACGACCTCAAGACAACACAGCTTCTGAGTGAATAGGTAAAATAAATAAATGCGATGTAATTTTGCACCTTCTGTGAATACTCACTGCTAGAGAGTTTTAGTGTTATTACCCAATCACACACCTCCTGGATCAATAATGTTGCTCAGTCAAAAACCAGATGACGTTGTACAAATCAATTGGTGTCCTTTTCGTTACTTCATTACTTCTGTAAACAAGAGCCGATGAGGTCAGATAATTCCTCTTGTACTCAGTGCAGTTTGTTTTTGTTTTGTTTGTTGTTGTTTTTTGGGGGGGGGGCATGAACAGGAACATGTGTATATTTCTTATTTAAGTAAATGTCATTCTGGGGCTCAATAATAGATTGAAATCACATTATTTCTTCTGTTTTCTTCTGAATCGGGGGCCGACTGGTGTCTTTTGGGTGTTTGCTTTGTTTGTTCCTCCACCAGATTCCTGCCTGTTACTCACACATCTCTGGGTTCATTGTGGAGCTGCAGGGACCTCCACCCATGCACTCACACTCACATGACTCAGGGTTTGTCTCAACTCGCCTCGACTTCACTGCTGACTGCCATTCAAAAATATTTGTACAGAGAGATAAATGAGCAGACGGTGTGACGTTTCAAAGCATGTGCCCCTGGATTTGTCATGCTTGCTTTGCAAAATTTTAAACTGATTGACTGTTTTTTTTTTAATCACCATTCAAATATGATCTGAAAAAACTACAAACTCCTTCAGAGTGATCCGTAGTTAATTTGACATTTAATGTGGTTTCTAACCAGTTGGAATAAAAATGATCTTATTTCCTTTTTATTGTATGCACCAAACACCAAGGCAAATTCTTGTTTCTGATTCTGATAAATTAATATATATTTGTGCTAACAGGTGCCCAGTAATTGAAAATAAATAAACAAGTAAACTGGGGGAAAATAAACAAAATGTGAACTGGGAAAAATTAGAATCTAAGACATAAAACAGTGCAGAAGTTAAAATATAGGAATAAAACACTGAATTCTATTCAATCCCATTTGAAAACAGTTATATTGTACATATTTTTACTGTATTCTTTCTATTCTCTATTTCTGTTCTTGACTGTTGCAGTAGTTATTAATTTATTTTAAACCCACTTGGCAAAAACCTGATTCTGATCATGATAAAAAATAATATATATATATATATATATATATATGTTGTGTAGCCACATTGGTACATGTAAGCTAATAACAATAAGCACATGTAAAGTAAATGCAGATTACACACCATAAGTACTTTTGTACCTGTGATTAAACTTCTGTCACATCACGATGCAGCAGCTGATGCTACTATTTTTAGTCTTTAGACCAACAGGTTGAGTTTCATTCTTGTCAGTATAGGGTTGAAGTTTATTGTAAACACAGCGAGGTATTCCCAGGTAACCATACACTTCCTTATTGATAGACCTTTAGCTCTGTTGCATTGCCAAAGCAAACTCCTTCTAGATCAATAATGTTGACTAACCGCTCAGACGAGGTTGGTATGTGAACAACAACAACATGTCAGAGTGATAGTGACCCCGGTCTGCAGACGTGTTCATCAGTCTGTGTCTGGATGTGAAGACCAGGCCAGCGGCTGATAACCCTCCTTAATCTGAGGAATGTTTAAATGAAACGTTAACGGATCACAGAGTTCACCGGCGGCCTGTTACAACAAAGACCAGCTTAATACTCATCAAGTTACAGATTACAGACAACAGCACGCCGTTTGACCACACACACATGTTATCACAGGCATTTAGATAGTGTTACTGTATCTGTGTGTGTGTGTGTGTGTGTGTGTGTGTGTGTGTGTGTGTGTGTGTGTGTGTGTGTGTGTGTGTGTGTGTGTGTGTGTGTGTGTGTGTGTGTGTGTGTGTGTGTGTGTGTGTGTGTGTGTGTGTGTGTGTGTGTGTGTGTGTGTGTGTGTGTGTGTGTGTGTGTGTGTGTGTGTGTAAAGACATTTAAAGGAATGGTTGAACATTATGGGACATATGTGTTCTCTTGCTCAGAGTTAGATAATAAGATAATAATAATTATTATTTTTATACAGCACCTTTTATAACAATGCGGCCCAAAGTGCTTTACAGAGAAACAAATGAAATAAATATAAAAAGAGACCTTTTTTTCACGTAGATTTTGCCCCAATATGACAATATGAAGGCTGCTTTCGTAAACAAAAAATATATTTCACATTATATTATATGGTCAACTAATTTGAAATGAACACTAAGAAAATGAATAATAAATAAAAAGCTAAATGAACATCATGTCCAATAACAGTCAACAGCTTAATTCTTAAATAAATAAATAAAAAATAGTTATATGACACCATTTGAAAATGACTCAATGCATTGTTGTCTTCATTATATGAATAGCCTACTTCTACATCTGGGAAGTCCACCTGCAGTTAAAAAAACAAAAAACATGCAACTGACCTTGCATACTCCCACAGGAAGTGCTCAGTCATGTGTTGCTCTGCTTGAGCAACATGATGCAGTCAGTCACACATGAGCTGAGGACGCGCTGTGATTTCTGATTTCTGCAAATGCAGGGAAATATAGTCAGCTTATTGTAAAGTATGATGATGGCACGGAAACATTTTTGGAACATCATGCATTCTGTGTGTAACAAAAACACGTGATGCATTTATACAAACATTAAGTGGATGAATCACACTGAGTCACATTATGGCACAATATATCACTCTTTAGCATTTCATGTCTTTTTGTATGGAGTTTAGCAGCCGGGGAAGTTAATATTCTAAGTCACAGGACGTCTCTAGTTTCTCACACCGCTCTGGTTTAATCTTGGTCCATTCTTCTCAGACTCTAACACAGTTCAGCAACTGTAATGGCTAGTGGCCATTACTATGTCGCCAAGCATTTTCCAGAGATTCACTAAGGGGTTTATAATATTTTCACTGTCTGAAGTCTTTGTCATGAACATACTGTACATACATATGAGAAATGCTGCATGCATCTTAGTGATAGACCGATACATCTACAATATATATTGTATATATATATCTGAACACTTTGTTTTTGGAAGCTTTCCAAACTAATTACAGTATTCCAGGGCATTAAATCCCAGAGTAGTTACTGCTTATCATATGGAGACGATGAGGAGTCAAACAAACCATATTAAACTGTAATAGTTTGTGTTGACTGTTATAAGAGAATGATTGAGAGCTACTACAGATCCTCTTCCATTCAGTGTCCTCGAAGGCAGAATCGGTGTCTGTTTCCCACTTAAGTTTTGCATTAATAGCTGTATTTTCTGACAGGCTCATTAGTCTGCTGTGAGCATAGGATAAAAAGCCTTTAGAGTTATGCTTGTCTCGCATCATACTGTCTATCTCAGGATCCTCTAAGGGCTGAAGTTTCCCACCTTGCTGTACTCTAATAAAATTCTGGACTTGCAAGTATTTGAAGAAATGTGCAGAGGGGAGCCCGAATGAAACCCTCAGTTGCTCAAAGGATCTCAGATTATTGCGCTCATATAGGTGTCCGAAAGTGCATATACCTCTGCTATACCAGTCTCTAGTAATGCCATCTCTCAATGCCCCAGGTAAAACCGGGTTAAAATTAAATGGAATGGAACCATACAGTTTGCGGACACTCTGGAACTTGATATTTGCGTTTTTTAGGTGTATTGGTATCGGCCGATGCTGGCTGCTGCATTTGCGGATAGTTTTTTCCCGCCATTATTGACAGACAGGTGTCCACAGGCAGCTCTGTGTTGCTGGAGACGCCTTTTTTGCAGTTCGATAAATGTTCCTTTTTTTTTAATTGAGACTCGTAACATTTGTTATCATCATTGTGTCATTTTTATGGTGTAAATTGAGGAAGCAAAAGTAGTATCAGCTCCAAACGTCGGCTCAAAGAAATCGGCAGTCTGTATCGGTCATCGGCTAAGGTCGATGAAAAAAAAAACATCGGCCCTAAAAGAATCCATATCTGTCGATCGCTAATGCATCTTCATGGCCAAGAAGCTTACTTTGTGCAGGAGGGATCTAGCTGTGAAAACCAGGTTTCCACTCTCAGCTATACTCTGATTATAGAAACCAAAGTACTGCAGAGAGCCGATACTATCCTGATTACTTAAAGGTGGAATATGGAGAATGTGGGTGTGTGTTTTAATTCTGTTGAACTCCTTTCTCTCATTCCATGAAGTGAATGCTTGGCCTTTATTGACTCTGGTTTTTGCCCGTCTCCAGTCACTCAGCTGCTGGGACAAAAAAGCAGCTGCAGGATTGGAAAACTCCATTTCACCCAGTGGCTATACCCAACAACAGACAACCCTGGCAACCCCGAAATGTTGGCCGCTTAATGGCTGGTACAATGGAAACAAACCCGTCAAATAATGTTTAAAATATTAAGTCAGACTTCGACAAATACCATCCAGTGACACTCTCATGAGGGATTTTAGGAGGGTATTTAAAGCTTGCTTTTTTTGCCTTGTCATCTGAAGGCTGATTTGATCAAGTAACAGGTCTTCACTTGACCTATCTTTTAATCCTGAGCATTATGGGTCACTGTGAACATCGATTAGAGGGTCTTTAAGGTGAATGACTTATAAAAAACTACCCTGGGTTCATTAAAAGTTTTTTTTAATAAATTTTAGCTGCAACAACCCTGCAAAGAAACCAAAAAAAGCACTGGCCTCCTTTTCGCCACCATTCCAGAGGAAGGGAATCACGTGCGCCCGCGGTGACGTCACATGGGGGCGGGGCGCCGGTGGTCATAAACAAGGAGCGGACCAATCAGAGAGCTCGGTGGGATGTTATGCAGCTGCCAGTCAGGCCTTTATAAACTTTGTGTCCCTCATCCAAACCTTATTTTTCTCCTTCATTGTCGTCTTGAACTGTGAAGAATATACAGTAAGTTTTACATTAAAACGTTTTTACAAGCTTTTTAGGTAAACAATATTCAAACCTGACGTTTAAATGTACGTTATAAAGCAACGTTATTGATAAACACGGGTGTTTCTTCGGGTTTGTTTCGTGATGAGCACAGAAGAAAAAAAAACAATCCCAGTGCCCATTTAAAGATATGTCTATTTTAGCTAATACGTCACGTTAATGTATCTTTGAGTACGAAATATGTACATTTTCATCGGTAACCGCTCGCATTTGCTATCGTGTTTCATTCGGCTGCCTTTGTCTTAGCCTGCCTCTCCTGCTATAGCCTTAAAGCAGCCATTGCTGCTCTCTTTCATGCGGCTTAAATCAACACCCATTCATTAGGATTGGTATCAGTTGGTAAAGGGCCGTTATCTGACAGCTGCGGTTAAAGTTTTGGTTTTCTTTTCGTTTTCCTGGTTGTAGTTCCGATGTCCGGGCCGGTTTTCGGCTCTCTGTGCAGCAGGTCCCGTGACTGAGCAAAAACAACAACAGGCTCCGTTTATTGTTGGGGTCTGGCGAAGTTTCCGCTCTCCAACTTGCAGGAAAACAGACCTCGAACAAACATTTTTTATTGCATACGATCAACAGTGAACAGTTAACGCGATTATTCTGTCTTATATTTCTTATTTGACGTTATTGGTGTCGATGTTTTGCATTGCAAGCCGTCGGTAACTGACTGTACCGTCGGGAATGTGTATTGCAGCTTTAATGCGGATCCTATTTCTGCACGGATCATGGGAGCGAACAGACTGTTCTACTGAACGGATGACTCCACGCTTTGCCTAAGAAATCATGTCTTTTGTAATGGGGTTTGCCTGGGGGTTAGGGCTTCACTCCTCCTTTAATGATTGACCTGTTTCTGGGGATATCCAGTCCTAACTTGTTTGTTTTCCAGTAGGAAGCAACCATGCTGCCTCTAGCCGTGCTGGCAGTGTGTCTTACCGCAAGCCTCTCAGCCCCCAGCCTGGACCCACAGCTGGATGAGCACTGGAACCACTGGAAGGACTGGCACAGTAAAACATATCACGAGGTGAGATGTATATATATTTTTTTCTTCACACAGCAAGCTCCAGTCTGCAAATGATGATGAGAAAGAAAAGTCTGAATGTTTTTTTGGTTGGTTTGCTTCTTTTTTCAGAAGGAGGAGGGCTGGCGGAGAATGGTGTGGGAGAAGAACCTGAAGAAGATCGAGCTGCACAACCTGGAGCACTCCATGGGCACACATTCCTACCGCCTGGGCATGAACCACTTTGGAGACATGGTAAGACCACAGTTTCAACACACAAACAGAATTGTTTTTACACGTGCCCTCAGTTTGAGGATGGATGAAGCACTAAATTCATGTTTATTCCTTCATAAAACATGTACATGTAAAACACTTAGATATACACAAATCAAGGAAAAGAGGAATAACGCAAGTAAAAACAAATTAAATCTGGTGTGATACATGGTCATACCACGATAAACATAACATGGGGCAATGATATAAATAGCACATAACAGAGTGCTACACATACAACTGGAGGATGACAGGATAAAAACACTTAAAGTTAAGATAAAGGTGTAAATAAGTGCTAAAAATGTAAGATACCGTCACACTGAATTGTATACAAGTTAGATTAACTCAGAACCCATTAAAGTCTGCAGCTTAAAACTCACACGTAACCTATTTACAATCATAAACCAAAGCTGCCTTTCGTCTTCATCTTAATTCTTCTTAATTGTGTCATTTACTCTTAACTTTTGTCTCTCCGCAGACTCACGAGGAGTTCAGGCAGGTCATGAATGGCTACCAGCGCAAAGCACAGAGGAAGTTTAAGGGGTCCCTGTTCCTGGAGCCCAACTTCCTGGAGGCCCCTCGTGCTGTGGACTGGAGGGATAACGGCTACGTCACACCTGTTAAGGACCAGGTAACAACCATTTGTCTTGTGTAGCCTCTGGGGCTCTCAGAGGACCACACCTGGATCCTTATCACGGTGTGGTTGAATTTTTCTTTAATTCTTGGCAGGAGCCATAAGGAAAAATGTAGAAGATATTTTGCTGTCACAGTGTAGGGTGTTGTCGAAGCAGCTGTTCTATCCAGGTGAAGACAATTGGATATTTTTAATTTATTATTGTTTTGGACAAAAATAACTCAAGTTAAGTCTTGTTAGTTGATGATAGCACACTGTTCACCAGGAACATTCATCATAAGTATTCATAAATGTCCAATAAACTCAAATTCATGCACTTATGGTATTTTGTATGAGCACTTGTAAATAACTAAACTAGAAAAACAACCCATTAGTGGGAAATGTCATAGTTTTGGAGTGTGTATCATCACAAAAATGGACTTTAATTAAAGTAAAACACAAGCATGGTCAGTTGTAATTGCAGTCAAGGGCACTCTGGTGTTGTAAATGCTGTGCATATTACCACAAGCTCCTTTTTAATAGCTACGTGTTGAAACAAAGGCGTGACCTAAGATCAGCTGTTGGAGACATATGATCATGTACGACTTTAAACAGTTGATATTTTGCAGCTTATTTGAACCAACAAGGACAGTCTGTGTCCATGGAAGTAAATGGTTTGCTTGAACAGAAAGATAAAATGGCCACTTGCAGGTTGTTGTTTTTGTTATCTCTCCTCACACGCACACACTCCTCCCTCAGTGTACAGTCTGTTCTCTCCACCCCCCTCGTTGGTATACATTAACACACTGTAAGCCGAAACCAGTCTAACCGGCTCACTTTTAGGTCACGGTGGAGCAATCACTATCACATACATTAGGTCACAGGGCTGGAGTGCACCTTCCAATGTAATTTATTTATAGTATTAATATTATTATTATTATTTATAGAAGAAAAAGTGCTTTCCAGAGGCGGGGTTGATAAAGTGCAATAAAAGATGCAGAATGCCATAACAACACGATTTAAATGACTGAAAAACAACACTTAAACAACAGACATACAGACATAAACTTACTGATAAAGGGATTAAAAAGATAGAAAAGCACACTGTATAAGGATAAAAAAGATGACAGTAAGAAATAAACATTAAAACAACAATGCACTTATATGGAGAGGTTAGAAATAAAGAACTAACTATCTGAACACGAACCTCCACCCTCTCTCTCTCTCTCAGGGTCAGTGTGGTTCTTGCTGGGCATTCAGCACCACAGGAGCTCTGGAGGGTCAGCACTTCAGGAAGACCGGCAAACTGGTGTCCCTGAGTGAGCAGAACCTGGTGGACTGCTCCAGACCCGAGGGCAATGAGGGCTGCAACGGTGGTCTGATGGACCAGGCCTTCCAGTACATCAAGGACAACCAGGGCCTGGACTCTGAGGACTCTTATCCTTACCTGGGGACGGTACGTTTCTCATGGGAAGAAGGAGAGGGGGAAGTCAAGTGGACACATCCTTTAAAATGTCTAGAAAATCACATTTTAAAGGCTGTAAATGGTCTTGAATCCAGTTAAAGAAGGTGCTTTTATCATCTTAAATCCAGGGTTTGTTATGTCAAAAGTTCGTCTTCGTCATCAGATGTTTTGCATTTGTGCTTAAAAGTAACTTTAAGTTGATAATTTAAAAAACGATTAATAGTAAATTAACTCTTTATGAATCAACTTGAGTGATTCATCGTAGCAGCTCATCTTTCAAGCTGTGTTAAAATGTAGAAAAGAGCAGTTGAAAACACCTGTTTTAATTGCTGTGAAAGAATCTTTAACAGCTGACCCAAATCTATCACCTTTTTATTGATCTCATTGTGTCTTAATCAGAATATTTCAGATTCAGGAGTTCTGTGTCGGCAGTATAACGTCCTGCTTACCCTCTTCTTTTTCTTCTTCTTGTCTCCCCCCAGGACGATCAG
The DNA here is from genome assembly GCF_963691815.1 of Echiichthys vipera. Lineage (NCBI taxonomy): Eukaryota > Metazoa > Chordata > Actinopteri > Perciformes > Trachinidae > Echiichthys > Echiichthys vipera. The sequence continues at coordinate 8,807,681 of NC_139829.1, read as the reverse complement.
CCCTGTCACTACGACGCCTCGCAAAACGCTGCCAACGACACCGGATTCGTCGACCTCCCCAGCGGTGACGAGCGCCGTCTCAAGAAGGCTCTGGCCGCCGTGGGACCCATTTCAGTCGCCATTGACGCCGGTCACGAGTCTTTCCAGTTTTACCAGTCAGGTCAGTCAAAGACACCTTTTATTTCAGGTATCTCTCATGCGTTTGTAAGAGTTTATTTGTATCTGACTGCTTTTTTTTCTGGTGGGGTCGTATTACAGGAATCTACTATGAGAAGGAATGCAGCAGCGAGGAGCTGGACCACGGCGTGCTGGTGGTGGGTTATGGCATCGACGGAGCAGATGAGGATGGCAAGAAATACTGGACTGTGAAGAACAGGTCAGTGGAAAATATTTTATCTTCACAGTACAGAATATCACAGTCTGCTGAGTGTTGAAGTAAAGTACGGCCTGAAAAAGAAAGTGAACGAGGAGCAGATATCTCAGCTCTTGTTGTTGTTTAAGGTGTCAAGTCCTGAAGCTGCTTAAAATAAATGTTTTTTTACATTTAAATGTATTAAATTCACCCAATAAAAGTCTTGCGTGCAAAATGCATCGTAACATGACTTTGACATCCTACTTGGTTTGAGAACTTTGCTATTTATAGAAAAGATTATACCGGGTTCTTACGGGTGCTGGAAAACACTTTCAATACGTTTTCAAGGTTTTAAAAGTGCTCAGATTTTGAATAAAGTGCAGTTAGGAATGCTTGTTTTTCATATTTTCATAACATATTCTGGTGTTTCATCTTCACTATCACTCATGTAAAAAAAAACTTGAATATTTCCCAGATGTGATGATGAAAGACTCAAGCTTGAAAAGTGCTTGAATTTTACACTGTTAAAAGCTCCAAACGGGTTCAGTACAGATAAATTGTTACAGAAGAAGTAATTCCACAAATGTAATGTGAAACGGGGCTTCTCTAGGCTTTTCATTTAAAGTCTCTTCACCCTGCAGATTAGAATTAAGTAACAAAAGAAGCAAATCAAGCCTATGAAACTCATTTCCTGACTTTTTTTTGTCCCTCTTCTTGCAGCTGGAGTGAAAAGTGGGGAGAAAAAGGCTACATCTACATGGCCAGAGACAGAAAGAACCACTGTGGGATTGCGACAGCAGCCAGTTATCCTCTCGTCTAACGTTTTGCACAGCTCCAGCAGCTCCATCGTGTTTTTTTATTGCAATAGTTTGGCTGGAGGCGGCCGGCGGGGCTTCAGTCAGGGCGACGACATCTGCAGGAGATTCTGTGATGTTATGAAGGGGAGAAACACTGTTTTTAGGGAAATGGTGCCATTTTTGTCTTTGGCTGGTTTTATGCCACTTTATTCTGTCTGAAAAGATTTTTAGTGTAGTGTTTTATTCTTTGTACATATGTGTATGCTACTTTTAGTAAGTGATACATTAACACTTGCCGCGGTCATTGTAAATGATTTTTCCGTTTTCTACTTTTACTGTGATCAATTAAAGTTGTGAAACACTAGTTTGGTGTTTGGACTCTTTTTAAAGATTGGTCAAGGTTCATCTGTTTAATGTGTTTCTAACAGAAGAAGCAGAGGGGGTTTCTGAGTACATAAACGTTTCAGTTTATATATTTTCTTTCTTGGAAGTAAAAACACATTAAAAGGCCAAAAACTTTTTAAGTAAAAAAAAAATGCAATAACAGGGTTTGAATGTTTAAATTTTAATGTTTCAAGGTTTAAAAAGTGCTTGGATTTCAATTCACTTCTTTAAAAATATATATTATAGGACTCAAAGTCTACTTGCAAACAGGTGACACAATGTTTTAATTTCATACCTTTCTGTAGAAAAAAGTACAGGTATGATAGTACATTATTTTGGTTGATAATAATTTGAAGTGCAATAATCAGTATATTGTATAAACTGTAAAAATATGCATTTTACTACCACTGTAAGGTGCTGGAAAAGTTTGAAAATGCACCTTGAAATGCTTGAATTTGTCTTTGGAAAAGGTGTAGGAGCCCTGAATAAACTTACTATATATACAAAGCGTTTGTAAGTGTTTATGGTTGTGACAAGGGCTTAACATACATTAAGTAATGTATTGATCTTGTTTCTTTTAAAGACACAGATAGCGGGGCATTGATTAAATATTTGATTTAGATTCAGCTTATTTCTCAAACCTCACTGACAAATTTAGGGATCGGTGTTACTTCTCAATATGTTCAGCTGTTAAAGATTAATAGTTGATCACAATTATCTTTATGTTTCATTCTGTTATACAGAGCACTAAATGATGCTCTAGCTGTTAATCCGACAAAGCAAAGACTTGAGTCTCGTGATTTCACGTAAAAGCAGCTGAGCTCCCTGACGTCTGGCACTGGGAATTTATAGGATTATTGACTCTTTAACAACGGGACGGATTCATAAAGAAACCGTTTTCTCCAGAGGGAAGTGGTCACTTTACATGAGATCTAAAGGAATGAAGTGTTAAAAACATCCGCAACTGGTGGTTCCTTTTACTTAAATAACTAAAATAAACTAAATGATTGGAAGGGTTTTATAAACAAATGATAATCTATAAAATGTAGATGTAATCTATCAGATAGATAGATATCTTACTTGTTTCAGAGGGAAATGTTGTCATTTTGGTCTACATATACTTAATTACTTCCAGTATTTTACAGATTACGGTGAATAAAACAAGAATCACTTTTAATTACAATATATTATCAAATGTTTTACTAGCCAGCAGTATATAAAGTCATCCAAATTAGCTCCACTGTTTCACATTAATGCATCAATAATTATAAACCAGTGATATCATTTTGAAATGGGCCATTCTGCATAGTAGGTAATTCTGAATGCGGGTCTTTCACATGGTCTCTTTTAACACATTATTTCAGATCAAGGGGAACTGCTGACTGGCCTTTATCAAAGTAACTTATTTACCCCAACTGTGTTCAGTCCAGGCTGATATGCAGAACAAACAGCACCAGCAGCAGTTGGAGGAATGTGTTGCGCAACCTAAAATAAAGGGACAGGAGAGAGATTTCAGAGTGATTAAAGGGTCAGTTCATCTCATTACAGTAACATATTGTCTCACTTGTCCAGCCGTGCAGATAGTTTTGGTTTTATGTTTCAAAGTTTAAAGTTTTCTACCACTGCTCCAAAACTACGGAGGTGAATGAAAGGTCATTAAGTTGTGAAAGAGGACATTTACAGAAACAATATCCATGTTAAAGTCCAGTCATGTAGCTTACATTAGACACACTGAGGTCATGTCCACAGTTTTTTTGTGTTATTTGTTGTTGTGTATACTGTTTATGTGTATTTTTGTGTTAGCACAACAGAAAACGGCAGAAAACTTTGCATGTGGAAACGGCAAATACACTTGAACTTGGTGTGTTTTAGTATTGTTAATAATGATACCAAATCATCATTTTTTTTTTAAATGTCTGTTTAATTGCTTTTAAATGTTGAGATGCGAGGACAAGCTGCAGTATGAGAAGCTGCAGAGGACACGCTGATCATCACAAAACATCTGTCGTGATATTGTTGACTAAGATTTTCCCTTTCTTTTCTGTGTGGCACAATAATTTACCGATCACAGATGTCATAATATTTAAGTGGTGTTCTACGATCTGTGATCAAGAGATTTGACAACGCATACATTTATGATATTTAGCTTCTGATCTCTGTAACACTTGTTGCAGAGAGTGACAAAAACCTTAAAGGAATCATAGTTTTCATGTGTTTTTCTTATCGTGCCACTCAGTGTTTAATCAGACAATTTAATGGTCAGGTTTGTATTGAAGGTCAATTCCCACATGGATAAATGAATCAGTGCTAAAAGGCGTTTAAATCACCAGACAGAAGGATCACAATTATACAACAATAATCAGAGCCACAATGCAAACTCAGTTTAAATCAGTGTATTACACAATGAGCTACACTCACAGAAAATGTCTTTTAAATAATTGTCAAAAAGGTCCAAATAATGTTCCCCAACAGAAACAGTCCAAAGTTAAATCAAAAATCACTTTTCGGTTTCAAACACAACAAAATAAAGAAACAATTTAATTTTGTTTAATTCTGTTTTAGTTGTTTTTTTGTAGTAGTGAATCATCTTCTCAAACTAAATAATAAAGGATATCTGATAAGTTTCAGTTTCGTTTTTCCCCCGCGTTAGGAGTGGCGCCTCTTCCCAAACTATTTAACAAGCGATCTTTAAACAATTGAATCTTCAACGCTGACAGAGTTCTGAGAATTGTTAACACACGACCATGTAGAGACAGAATAAACATGCTGTTGTGTAAATAAGATAAATAACATAAGGCTGTTTAATTTCTTTACTGAAAGGACAGAGCTGTTCTATAGGAACTGAAATGACTCCTGTTGTGATCTGACACTGTTCTGAAAATACAATTAGATTAAAATTAATTTGTTTTTCAAGGGGGGCAGGGGTGCCGTTGGGGGGGGGGGGGGGCACAGTGGGGGAAACACTGGTCTCACAGCTTCACTGGTACTTCTTGACAAAGGCCAGGTACTCATTGACGTCATCAGTGGAGCCGGCCACGAACGGCACCCGCTGGTGGAGCGCTTCGGGCTGAACGTCCAGCAGCCTCTGAGTGCCGGTGGTGGCGAGGCCTCCCGCCTGCTCGATGAGGAAAGCGATGGGGTTGCACTCATACAACAACCGCAGCTATGGTCAGAAAAAAATAATTATAAACTGTATTTATATAGCACCTTTAATAACAGAACCTCAAAGTCTGTCTCTAGGAGTTTCGCCCAGTCAGCCTTTTCATATGTATCCATTAGATAACGGAAAAGACGCCCTGACAACATGGAAAAACAAAGTGTCATAGTTCTTCCCGTGAACTAAAAAAACATGGCTTATTCTGTCAGCACCAACTGTAGAAAGGTGGTATGGCCTGTGAATATTTGTATATATAGGTGGGGGGGTGAAATATGGATAATATGGATAATAGGTGTGGTGTACAATAACTATATTTCTGTATATAGGTGGTGCTGGTGCAAGCATCTTTTTATTTTTAAACAAATAACTCATGTCTGCACACTGTCATTTTTATCAACTAAATAAACTAAACATAAAATGGTTTACAAAAAAAAGAAATAAATCAACAACATAGGTATTAAAACAGAAAACACAGCGAGACAAAATTCACAAATTAAACGGGATCAATGTGGAGGGAATAAGCTTTCCTCTTTAATGACTTTGCAACAGCACAAAGAGTATTTTTTTTTTAATTTGTGTTGCAGTCATTAGATTTTATCTGACTCCAGAGGAAACAGAAGCCTAAAGCCCTTTAAACTGCATGTTTCAAATGTGCTATATAGATAAATGGTCTTACCTTACCTGTATATCCAGAATGTAACACAAAGTTAAAAGTCAGTCATTTCCAGATCTGGGTCATCATGAGCATTCTGTGTGCTGTAATGTTTTCAAGTGCTTTGAGGTCAAAGAGTAACCGTGTGCTGTTATTAAAGTCAGAGTCTTATTTGAATGTTTTGTGATTTGAATGTTTTGTAATTTGAGCACATGAATAATAAGATATTGTTAGAAAATAAATACAGTATGTTCAGGATAAATGGGCCACGGTGACAAGCTGCCTGAAATAAAAAAGGGCAGGAGGTTGTTGTTTATCTTTACGACCAGCCTCTGAGCTTTATTTATCACAGGACGAGAAAAACACCAGCCTCAGATTACAGAACTGCAACATCCACTTTACTTGAGGGAGACACTGTCAGTGAGGTGCCAGGAACCAGCGCCTGGAGGTTTACTATCAGTGGCAATCTGGACTCGAAGTTGGTACTTTTTAAATTAATAGCAGATCCATTATTGGGCTGATGGTGAAACAAAAAAAGACTCAAAATCTGAGTCGTGATACTGTGATTGGCTCTGTGAAGTGCCCCGCAGTATTTCTCTAAAGCCCACCCATAACATGCCACATGTGGGTAAACGTCAACCGTTCCACTTAGACTCCTGCAACTTTAAAGACTCAAACTTTAGAATTTAGTCATTATTTATTTATTGTATATATATATATACAGTATATATATATACACACTGTATTGCACCGTGGGTATGAGAGAAACATATTTTCGATTCCTCTCTATAAAACTGACTTTGACTTTGACTTTTGACTTTAACCTGACTTGTCGGATGGAAAAGGCTGTCTCTCTATCAAACTCTTGTCGACATCAATGAGGAGAAGAGGGAAAAAACACTTTTCCATCGAGAAAAGCCTTCAGTGCCGTTCTCTTCTCTCAGTAAAGAAAAACTCTCCAGTTCTGATAAAACTGATCAGCAGCATCCAAGCTAACCGCCATTGTTGTTTTTTACGAGCGACCTTTTCTCTTGTTGTCATCACCCTTCACTCCTGCCCAACCCCTTCGACTGCTGGTAGCTCCTCACAGGACACTGATTGGCCGGAGGACGAGGCCGGAACACAAACGCAACACTTCTCGTGACTTGTGAACGCATGCAAATTCGGCTGCTGTGCTCGGTAAGAGATTCACCCCTGCTGTTCTACCCAGACGCCACCCCTCGCCTAAACCAAAGTATATCAGCGTCTTGTAAAAGTATTTCAGTAGTCGGGAATACGTCGGACAGGAACAACCTCCTGCGCTCTGCTACATGTGTGGGAGAGAAACTTCAAAGCTCTATGTCATTCTCACTTCCCTGCACCTCACAATACTGTAATTGGAGAGCAGTTTGTCTGTCTGTCATCCCATCTACTTCACACTGGGCAGGTGTCTTGCTGGAAACCCAAGGGTCCAACATGGACTTGTGCCGTGTAATTTGGAAATAAGTATTTTAATACCTCCACTATATTAACGTTACAGCACAGGCTTTATATTGAAAAGTAGAAATACTGTCATCCAGAGATACTTAAGGGCTCTACGGGGTAGGGGCTTGGCACAAACAGCAAAATACACACCGTGGAGGTCAGTGGTTACCTTTCCCTTGGGACTCTTCTCGTTGGCGGGGTACATGAAGATCCCTCCGTAGGCGATGGTACGGTGAATATCTGAGACCATAGAGCCCACGTAACGAGCGCCGTAGGGAGCGCTGCCATCCTGCAGGAAGGAAAAGTACAATATCAGTGCATGGAGTGAAGAATTTTTACCAACAGTTGGAATTAATAAAGGAGTCTCCATGGTGAATTTCAGCCTAGCATTGTTGAAACAGAATATTGGTAGCAGAGTAAGAAGTTAGCAACTGCCCTGCCTGGTTCAGCCACCCCCGGTGTGAGGAGAGGAGCGTATGTGACAAAACACACTAAAGAAATGCAAACACTGTGCTGCAACACGTGTCTTTTGGTTTAATTGAAAACAATCCTTTTTTGTAAAAACAAGAAACAACAAGAAATTTTAAAACAGAATATCTACAGTCGAATATTTGGGTCCAGCCCTACTTTTCCATGCCCTAGGCCTGAACAATTTGTCTTTCCCAGAGAAGAGCCGCTTGTTTTCATGTCAGTTACATTGGATTTCCTGTGCTGACAAGTGTTCACGGTGGAAAAAATATCAAAACATGCACAGAATGTGGCAAAATAATGGATTGTATGCCTAAATCAAAAACATTTACATAAACGGCTTCAATCAGGGTCAGCAGACAGTCACCTCTAAACATAGAGGTTACATAACACTGTCTTGTGTTGTAACCACTTAGATAACTTGCTCTCTATTTGCTTTTGTAATTTCCATAAAAGCAGACGTTCTTCATTTATTTGTGAGCCTGCACACACTGAAACAGACATCCACAAAGCATCCCTGGATGTGTTGATCTCTTTTGAATTATTTTATTTTACAATCATATATTCTTAAGCGCATTACTTTTCACTTTTTAAGAAATGCAAAAGCTTTTCTTTCTCTGTCGATAAAGAAGAACTCAATTATTTGCACTATTTAAGATCAAACGTACAATTATTTTTTTAAAATCTTATTTTCTAAATGTTTGAAAGCCTCATGTATTACTTTCTATGAGAGGAAATTGAGTTTTGTTTATGAAAGAAAACTGGTGTTTCTGGTGTTCAGAGTGATTAATATAGTAGTTTTAACACATCGTTTGTTTTCCTGTATAATTATAATACAGTATAACTATAAAAGGGTGATGAATAAACAGGTCATGTGAAAGTTGCAGATTTGCTTTGGTCAGAGATCACGAGGCGTTGAAGAAAAACTAAACAACCGACGGGTCAAAGTTCGTCTGCTGCAGCTGCAACATTAATCCGGCCAGAGGAAGGGACTCCCTGTGTTACACAAACCTACAGAAACAAGTTTTTAAGTGCAGATATTTAATCATTTAAAGAGCTTCTTTAGTTCATTTCACTATGTTTCATCCCACACTTCAATGCTCAACGCAACACTCTTAGAAACAGCAACTCGTCTGAAATCAGAGTGGAAAGAGCCTCGTGTTCAGACCGGCACAGTGTGATGCAGAGTCATGTGCTCGCTGACTCACATCCCAGTCATCATGAGGGTGTGTGTGTGTGTGTGTGTGTGTGTGCATAGTATTTTACCAAAAACAGACCCTCCCACGCTACGCAACACTCAAACACATCCAGCTGGCAACAGTTCAGTCAGCATGAAACTTCCTCGAATAAAGGAAAAGAAACTGTAAAAGAGATTAGATGGAGTAGCAAGAGAGTGTGGGAAGCTGTGTGTAAAAATCATCTTTAAACATATACTACACATGTCCTAAAAGTTTATCAGAGTTGACAGAGAAGACACCCAGATATTTCAGTCAGTCTTGAGACGAACATCAGTGTTAAAATCTTCTGCTTTTGGCTCCAAATTGAACACATCATTTGACTTTTTAAAAATGAAAATCCAACCCAGACTGACAATATAATCTGATGGTTTAGGAAGTTATGGAAAAAAAGGGAAATTCCAATAAAGGTAGTAGTTAATATATGTCCCTGATGTTCCAGACACCATTCTGCATTTGTAACCTGTGATTTCGAAAGTTTAGTATCAAAAAGTGCCAAGTTCTCATCTTAAAGCACACCTGGTTTAGAGGAGTAATACTCAAGCTGAGATGTTTTTTAAATAAAGGGAAAATCATCTTTAAACCACATTTAAACTTCACACTTCGTACACACACACACACGCACACACACACACACACATACACACACACACACGCACGCACGCACGCACACACGCACACACACACACACACACACACACAAACACACACACGCACACACACGCACACACATGCACACACACGCACGCACGCACACACACAGTAACACAGGCTTACTGCTGCATCGTGCAGCATTGTGCTGCCTCACGATGGTTGTGATGACGACTGGTAGAAGATATTAGTAGAAGATACACTGTATCATAACTGACATTTTCTGTTTTCATGCTTAAAATACTACAATACAAAAACAGCTGAAGGGTGACAGGAAATGGAAGAGAGAGAGAGAGAGAGAGAGAGAGAGAGAGAGAGAGAGAGAGAGAGAAATTTGGCAGAAATGTTTTTATTTATGTAAAGGACCACACAGGTGACAATTTAAAATGTAAATATCTGATAATGTGACTCAAAGCAACCTATTCTATTATGACATAATTCTTAAAATCATGTCATGTTATTAAAAGATGTTGCCCCCATAACTAGAATGGCCTTTATTCGGCCTTTTAGTTATTAATCTCATTATAATTTGCAGCTTTATTTAAATCTTTTTCAACATTGCCTTCTTCTTTCTTTTTTATGGCAGATTTAAACTGTTGCGTTTGAGATTACCTTTTACTTTACCTACTTTACATTCTTGTGTGTCTGAGTCGTGTTCTAGCGGCTCTTTAAAATAAGAGTCTGCTACTTTCCAGTTTCAACGGCGTGGACAGATGCACATGCTCTACTCTAGATATTGAGGGGAATGTGCTGCCATGTTGGTTGGGTCTGTGTCAATGGTAAAAATGTAATATTTTGCAAATATGCGGACCTCCAAGCGGATTTTTCATCCATAAAAGTGCAACATATCCGCAAACTCATCACCGATGACCAAACGATCTCTGCGATGGTGTTCGTGACCGTGCTGTTGCAGAAGTGCTGAGTGTGCACGTAGTTTCCAGATGAGAAGTTTCCTGAGGAACACACGTTTCCTGCAGTAAACTGTGTCGCCATCCTGCAGCTCAGCTGACCGAGCTTGGTCCTCCTGTCTGAACCAAACTGTCACGCTCCACTGGTCGATCACGTGGTTGTGGGGTCAGCATAGTTACTCTTCACCCTCTCTGCCTGTGGTACCTGGCTGCATGACGCCTCTTTACTTTAACCTGTTGAACTCAAGATTTTAACCTTAAATTCCCCCCTTTTATTTCCTTAAATTGACTAAAAATGTATATTTGAGCTGCCCTACCATCTGACAACCTGTTTCTAACTTGACTTTAACTTAGAATGCTAAATATTTAACATCTATATATTTTTTCACAATAAAAGAAGCTGTTTGAGTTGAGTTTAAAGGTAAATTTGTTATTTTAAGCAAAAAATGAAGACTGAAAAAGTATTTTTTCCTATTGAAGTGTACCAGTCTGCTGATAGCCTTTTGAAAAACAGCTTTTTTGTTTGCTGCCAACCAGAAGTCCTCATGTAAAGTTGTTCTAGCTGAAAAAAATGCTTCGTCAGGATTCACATGATGAGTGTGAGAGGCTGCCGGTGTTTGAAATCCTTCCTCAGGATGGAGCATAGGTGCAGCTGTGTGTGTCTGCAGAATAGATGCTTGTCTCTATTGTGCAGCTTCAGTTTAAGATTCAAGATTCAAAACCACAAGCACAAAGTAGAACTGATCAATGCTCAAATGTCTGTGTTGTGTTTCTCTGCACGGTGCTGTTTGTTTTGGCTCTCACCTCTGGGTACTTCTTGTGCTTGATGTACTCGTTAATGGAGGGGTGGAAGTACTTGGCGTAGCCTTCGTTAAGACTGTAGATCTTCCCCTTCTTCTTCATTGTCACGTTCCTCTCAGTCAGGATGAACTCGCTGATAGCCTGTGGAACGTAACCCACAGGATTTATTGAAACAAGTCAGTTTATTTCATAAGACGTTACATTTAAATTTAATTCCCTATAGTTGGACTGGTATTACATTTTACCTTTGAGGCAAAGAGAGGTTTAAAAACACATTATATATAGTATATTGTGTCTTTGTGTGTTGTTTTTCTGTGTTTGCAGGGAAAGAAAATATTTCAAAACAACCTAAAAATACTTAAAGAAAATAAAGTAAATTCAAATACTAGAGAGAAGTCTGCAAAATACATATTCTGTATTATAAAAGAACAATGTAATATGTAAGATGTTATGGCTGTGTGTTTTGTTTGTCTAACATGTCTCTTTCCCTCCCTAAGTGTGAGTGTGTGTGTGTGTGTGTGTGTGTGTGTGTGTGTGCGTGTTTGTGTGTGTGATACAGCAGACAGAAGAATCCCCTGCCACACTCAACAAATTACTGGGCTGTTAAGTTTTTTTATAAAGCAAATAAACTAATTTAATTGTGAAGTGAAACTTGAAGCTGGAGAGTGCAACAGTATTCTCTTTAGGTTTGAAGATCTCTTGTAGTTGGTAAATTGCATGCTTGAAAAGAGCACAACACCCTTGTTTTCTTAGCTTTCTGGATGTATAACAACAAGATTTACTTACAAATATGCATTGAACCTGTTCATCCTATAATAACTAAAGCTGCTTTCCAAATGCAAATACCTGATCGGTCTGCTGAGTACTGTTTGGACCTGATTGGTAAATCTGAATCTGGAATAAGATGCACAATATGACCTGGGTAAGTCCTTCTGTGTATGTGTATGTGTATGTGTATGGCGTTAAACAGGTTTTCCTGACTCAAAATAATGATAAAAAGGTGATAAGTATATACAAAAGGAGGAAAAATGAGCTATGAACTCAAGTCAGATGTTGTAAAAAGGAAACACCCCTGAATACACACAAAAATAGAAAAAAATCCTGCATACTCGTTCCTTTTTTTTTTTGTACTTCATGACATGATTTATACCTATGCTGGATTTCGGAGGCTAGTCTAGCCGGCAAACCCTTTGTGCCAAATAAAAAAGGATTCATGTGTTTACAGTCCCCCTCCAGCCATGATTGCATCGTGGAGACGAGCAGAAAACTGGAATGATTGACAAGATATTGTGTGTTTTCTCAAATAAAAGCATAAATGAGGCAATAACGGCATATAAACGTAAACAGTGATGGCAATAGACTCAAAGCAGATTATGGACAGGAGATAGCGGTGGACTGTCATTTAGTAGAAGTGAGTGTGAAGTACTCACAGGGTCCAACATGAAGAAGTTGAGGCCGGCTCCGGTGCTGAGGGCCACCAGGGTGGCGCTGCCGTACAGGGTGTAACCTGCACACACGATGTTGCGTCCCGGCTGCAGGGCGTCTTTCTCTGTGGGCTCCCCTTCTGATACCTGAACAACCCGACAACAAACAATCAACAAAGTAGAAAAAAGGAACTGTGGTATCCTGCAGACATTAGTTGGTACAAAGAGTGTCTGATTTAAGGAGTGTCTACTAGTATTTACAACAACAGTGAGGGAGACAATGAGGCCACATGTCATACAAACAAGAACTATCTGATATCACTGATGTTACTATTCTAAATTAAATAGCATAATAAACGCTCCATTCAAATCTTGATGTATAAACAGGTCACACAAAAAGATATATGATTAACAGGATTGATTTTTAAAATAATCCAGATTATATCTGCGTGAACTCTTGAGTTATATTTTATATATGTGTTATATTTTTGTAAAGCTGGACAGTATTTACAGTGAGTTTTTCAAGGTGCAGTAATCAAACAAGATTTTCATTATCATAATTGCATTTTAGACATTTATTTGATCTTGGTTTCTCTGGTTGCCAGGTCATCTCAGACTGTAAACTCCCTCAGCATTGAGTTCATCAAGCAGAAACTGGATTAGCTGGACAGTGGCGCTCCCTTATGTCTGCAGAGTGTTACTGCACCTTTTAACAGCACATTTCCACTTTCTAATCTCTATATATCCATCTATATCATACAGTATAAACAATTCTGACACTTATGGGCTCACATTTCTTAAAATATGATTGATGTGCTGTAATTATTTGAAAAACATAAGCTTGTCTTTATTTGTTTAATGTTCTTAATATATTCTGCTTTTTAAGGCATTTATTCCCCTTTTACTCAATAAACTGCTAAATTGTAGTAAAATAAAATGCAAAGAAATCTCATGAAATAATACATACAGTCAGATGGGCAAATATTTACAATCAACCATAATCAGTTTACAGACAACATTTGAAAGTTATATTTAAAAGAGTTTTGCTGCAGGGATCTTGTATACTTATACATAAAAATATATCTGATATTTAATGTGTCTGGAACGAGCCTCATGAACTTTAATCCCTGGTTGCATCATTTAAGAAATGGGACGCAGTGAGGAATACAGCCAACCCTGAAAATCTTTTCTTTTTAAACATTGTTACTGAAAAGGGTAAATATGAACACCTATCAATCCCACAGTGAGGAAATTCACATGTTAAAGCAGCTCCAGTTAGAGAAAGCAAAGAGTGATGAAAAATAAACAAGATAAAAAAACAAATAAGGTCAAATACAGTAAAATATAATATATTCTCTATATATATATATAATGATAATATATTTTATATTCACCCTTCAGACTCACCCGTTTGTAGATGGCAAATATGGTGCCGATAGAAGCCAGGCAGTCGATGTTACTGGAGCCGTCCAGAGGGTCAAAACAGACCACATACTTTCCCTGTGACACGACAACATATTAAGATTTCATCCAAAATGGTCAAATACATACTCTCAAAAAAATAATAATAAAAGTGATTTTTAAAAAAAAGTTTTTTGTGAGACTGTCCAAACTTTTATCTCATGCCTTTTATTTAAATTAAAAATAATAATCAGATATTACATAGAGATGATGTGATGTGCAGTGCGCAGTAGTGGATGGAAAATTGGGAATCTCACAAAAGTTTAAGAAAATGTAATTCTGAATTCAACTTGTGAACTAAACTAAACCTAGTCTGTCCATCACCATGCAGACGACTAATGTCTCGCTGGTATTGGTGTTTACATTTCATTTATACACGCTCACTATGGCGTCCACCACTAACCCTCTTATCTTTGGGGGTGATGATGAGCTCCTTATTCTCCTCAGACACCATGCAGCAGGTGCTGTAGGAGGCCTGCAGCATGTTGATGACCATTTCGTTAGACAGCACGTCCAGCTTCTTCACATCGTCCCCCGTCACGTTCACGGAGCCCGCCAAGCCCTGCCTGTGTGGACCAACCAATCAGCAGATAACATTTGTCTCACACAGTTGTGGAAAGCAACTAAGCAGTACTTTACTCCTCTACTTTGTCAGTTTGTCATAGCCTTCTGTCCAGTGAAAACATTTCAAATCTGGTGATTTTTTTTTTCTGATAAACTGAAGGGTGAGGTGTTGCTTTATGTGTTGAAAGGATTCTCCTACTTCTTCAGCTGTAGATCAGCTTGAAAATGCATCGTCACAGAAACGAGCACAGCCTTAAACATCTACAGCAGGAAATGCAACATACACACTAATGCTGCAGGAATATTCATCTAGAAACATCCCACTGACAGGGTGCAGTCTACTGTACAATGAATACTTTTCCTACACCGGTACATTTCGCTGATTCCTACTTTTACTTAAGATATGTAAGATTTTAAATACAGGATTTTTGAGTGTTGAAATCGGGCCACAGCCCAGAGTTCCCTCTTCATCATTTCCCAGGACAGGACAGTGATGATCTAGCTGCTGTGACAGACGGGGATTGCACCACACCATCATATGTTCCTCCTCTCTGCTGTAGTCTTCTTTAAAAGACGTGCAGTCTGTGTGTATAACTTATCTATTAAATCAACTCTTATGTACTTTATTAATGGACATTTTTTTTTGGCAAATCTCAGCTCAGCTATCTTCTCTCTGTACTTTTAATTTATTTTAGGTTCTGTTTAAAAAAAAAAAAAAAAGAGCCAGCAAAAGTATATTGCACCTTCCTTACTTTGGTGCACAGCATCTGCAGCAATGTATTTTGGCTAGAGTTCGATAATGATACCACTATTGGAAATGCCTTCGATATTGCCTAAATGCTGGATCCGTATCTGTGAGTACACAAGTCTATGCACCAGTCCAATATCACATAATTTAGCCTTGGAAAAAAATACTTTAAAGTAGTTTAACTCTGATAAAGTGGCAGTTTTCCTGAAAATCAATCCTCCTTTGCAGGTCTAAAACAGTAGTTTACACAGCAAGTTTCCACAACACAACACCCTGTTCAAAACACTTTAACTTATATTAAACGTTAACATTTGAAAGTTAATATGATCCTGAACATCACTCAGCACTTTGAGATGAAGTCTGTTTGGAAAAGAAAAATGCTGAAATACTTTTACAGGACATTTGACTTTCTTCTTATTCTCCATTGTGTTCAACTGTTTGCAGGCTTTCCAGGACAGCCTCAGCCCTTGTGAATTGCTCTTGGCTCCTAAATCTACTGCAGCAGTGAAGCAAAATGTCAAACAGCTGCCTTCAGCGAGACACTGAACTCCTTCCAGCTGTTCTGCAGCTGAGTGTGACCTCTGACCTCTCCGTGGAAAGATGCAAGTGACAAGTCTTACAAAGGTCAGTAAGGTCTCATCACATTGTTATATTTTATAAGAAGATCAGATCTGCACATTAATCATAGATAGGCCTATATATCACATATGTAATGGTACCTCAGTACTTACAGGTGGACCAGGCCTGCTTTTCGCACAGCAGAAGAAATGGCTTTGATGGCGGTCAGTGTGGCGTTAATGAGCTGGGTCAGCTCCCCAGTCGCCCCCTTCGCCTGGCGGCCGGTCTCGATGACGAATCGGGTCAGCGTCCATACGTCTGTGTCAAACCCTGACTGGTCCGACATGTTGGCCTCTGGTCCTTCCGGTGGGCAGCAGCAGATCGGGCGGAGGACAGGCGGCGAGTGAGCCACGTCGTTACCAGCCACGTCCTTTTCATACCCAGGGCCATGACGGCAAGCCAACGAGGAGCTATTTGTGAGGGCAGCGGAGTGGAAGCTTGTGTGTGTGTGTGTATGTGTATTTGCAGAAGGGTGAGGGGGGTGTCAGGTGTCAGCTCTAGAGACTGGCACAGTTAAATCCTGCTCAAGACAAGCCCTGTTATTCGTTTAGTACAAATAAAAAACATATTAGACAACAGTAACTTAAAAATAATTTGAGTCTTTTGGGTAAACTGTCAGTATTTTTCTGTTTGCACATGAACCTGGGATCTGGTGCTGTGACAGGAGGAACAACTCTCTATATTCAAGTTCATGTGGTGAACAATGAAGCTTTTCAAAATAAAACATTTGGTTATTTCGTTTAAGACATCCTAAACAACTAAATGTTGCTTTAAATGAGCTGCACCCTCACCACTGAGCATGAACAAATGACCCTGTAATCTATTTATTCAACATGATTTATTTCACCTCCTACCTCTAAGCTTAAAGGTAGTATAGAGTCAGTATTTTTTGTTGTCGGAGCTACAAGACACTGGTTAAAGACAGAGGCAGAAAGAGATGTGACTTTAATATCAAGAGAGCAGAAACAGTTGCTTGGTTTTAGCACAACAGCTCAAGTGAGCTTTAAATGTCATTCGGGCTCTGTGAGCTTCCACTGACCTTTATGTTAAAGGTCGTCTCCTCTGGATAAAGTATCCCTTAACTTTTTAAGTAGACAGTTTATATTCCAACTTTTCAGTTTCGCAAAAACGCAATGTGTTAAAGCTGTTCATTTAAGCACGACAGTACAAACGTTTTGAATGAGTGAGCTTGTTATATTGATGTTTTCCTTCAATAATGGCTATTTTAACTAGGATAAAACAGTATAATGCAGACACCAAATATTTAATTGATTTTGGCCCCAAAATAAAAGGAATTAAAAGGAGGTTCATACTTATATTTGAGGTTTCTAATAGAACATGATTTCATGCTTTAATGTTCAAAAACAAATTATTTTCCTCATCCTGTCTGTCTGAATGTACCTGTATTCATCCTCTGTCTGAAACACTCTGTTTTAGCGCCTGTCTCATTGAGTTCCCCCTCCCCAAATAGCCCAGTCTGCTCTGATTGGTATATTCTAATGAGCCTGCATGTGACGTAGGAAGGGGAGACAACTCTGAATGGCTTGTTGAATCCAGGGCTATGGAAGGAGGCATGGACACCAATCAAAGATGGCGGTGCTTTGAGGGTATGACGCATGTGCAGTGAAGCTGGAGCTGTGCTGTTGGAGGGTTCCAGCAGACGGCGCAACAATTAAAGTGATGGTTTCTGCTCAGGTGTTGTTTGGGTGCGCCCAAGACTAGTACAAAGAGGCTAAGTCACCAATCAAAGATGGCGGTGCTTTTGGGGTATGACACATACGCAGTAAAATCTGGCCTGCAATTGCCATGGAGCTCTATAAGTGGCAAACTATAGAAAGAGAAGAAGAAATGGCCAAAGCGCAACCAAACAACACCTGAGCGGAAACCATCAGTCTAATAGTAGGGCCATCTGCTGGAACCCTCCAACAGCGCAGCTCCAGTTCCACTGCGCAAGCTGCATACCGCCAAAGCACCGCCATCTTTGATTGGTGTCCATACCTCCTCCCATAGCCTTGGGTGCGCCTGGGCTGTTTCTTCTTCCATTTCTGTGATAGCGCGCCACCTATTGAGCGTCATGGCAATTGCAGACCAGATTTTACTGGACGTGTCATACCCCCAAAGCGCCACCATCTTTGATTGGTGTCCATGCCTCCTTCCATAGTCTTGTTTGAATCCAGGTCCCCAGGAAGTGCACCGGATTTGAAGCCAATTTGACATTGTGCCAAACGGACCCCACAAATATTTTTTCTCATTGACTTACATGGCAAAAGAATGTTTTCGATCATCACAACCCCCGCAAAAATGACTTGTACAATAATCAGTTAAATATCAGAATTTGATCCAATTGGTTCCATAACATTTAAGTCTAGAAGAGTTGACCATTACATAATTGAATCCCCATTAAAGTAAGTAATAAACCGGAAGTGGCCATCTCTGTTGGCAGAAGTCTATAGTGCACCTGCTCTATGAGCAACACAGTGAGAAAGTAGTGCCGATCATCCGGGTATTTTTAGATGCAGTTGAACTTGTTTTGGCGTCATGCGCCACTGAGCAGCTTTCTTAAGAATGAACGAAGCTCCACCTCGAACACTTTATCCAGTCCTCTTAATACATCCATGGTTGAATAAAATACAAGTCTCAATGAATAGACAAACTACACATTAGTGAAAAAGATTCTCTTCTTTGACTCATTTGGATTTATTGAAACTTCAAACAAAACGGTTATTGTTCACATAATAAAGAGGCCTCATGTTTTATTGCATAGAGGTTTGCATTTGGTCCTTCACACGACTACAGTGAGGCATGATCATTCTAATAAAAAAAGGCACAACTGGAGGTAAACAGGAGGAAAAGTCAAGTGCATTTGTGTTTCCTTTGGCACGTTTGGTCTTTGGTAGTTTTTGTGGAGCGTGTGCGTAATTCAGTTTTCATGTGTCCACCAAACCGCCTTCTTTCTATTATCCGTCAGCAGAACATGAACATTGCTGGTATGGCATTTAAAAACCTTGTAACTCCAAATCTGATTATTTACCTGAGAAAATCCCCTGACAAGCTCAAAAAGAGGCAGGCTCCCAGTTAAGAGAAACAAGGTTTTTCCCCCAAACAATGATGGTTGTGAGAGTCTGTGCAGTCTCACTTCTTCTTGGCATGTTTCTGGCAGATGGCGATGTACTCCAGGACGTCCTCGGTGGAGCCCATAGCCACTGGAACCCGCTGATGGATGCTCTGAGGCTGGATGTCTAGAAGGGGCTCAAAGCCGGTGGAGGCCATGCCGCCCGCCTGCTCCATGATGAAGGCCATGGGGTTGCCTTCGTACAGCAGCCGCAGCTTTAAAGGAAGATGGTGAGTTTAGTGTCTGGTCCTAATGTCAAACTCTCAAAGGGATATTATAATTTCATTTTTATTATTACTTTACAAGGTTCTGGAGGGTTTAACATTTCCCTACTTTGTCAACTTTCTCTCTCTCCTGTACTAGTATACTATTATAGTTCTATCTAATAACTCATAGCCAAACACGACAGTATTAAATTTACTAAAAGTTAAAGCTGCAGTATGTAAAATGCAAAAGGTTGAAGCAGAGTGAGTTCCTGCCGCTCTCCTTCTCCCTTCTTCACTCTTTCTCTTTGAAATGACCTGTTATTGGCCAAAGTCTTCCGTCACAGATTGATTTTCCAAAGCAAAACAGCCAAGAGGAGCTGCAGAAGTCTAACCTGACTCTCACCAGATGACTTTCATTCAACCTTGCCGCCTAAGCAATAGAGTGGCTATGACATGTGGAGTTCCTCAGGGGTCAGTTCTTGGACCCCTTCAGTTCCACTTACAGTATATATGCTTCCTGCCTTTGGGTCAAATTCTGCATAATTCTAATGTCAACTATCATAGTTATGCAGATGATGATATATCTCACACTGTATTCAGATGACTGCAGTCCAATAGAGTCATTATGTCACTGTTTATAGTAAGTCAAAAATTGGATGAACCAATATTTCCTTCAGTTAAATCAAGAAAAAACTGAGATCATTGTTATTGGTAATAAAGAGAAGAGGGTTGCTGTCAGTTAACACCTTGAGTCACTGTCTTTAGAAACTAAAGACCAAGTCTGAAACCTTGGCATGCTGATAAACTCAGATCTGACCTTCAACAGCCAAATCAAACCAATCAGCCTTTTATCAACTTAAGAACATCTCCAGAGTTACGGGTTTTATGTCCCAAACTGATCAGAGAAGCTGATTCATGATTTCATCTCCAATAGACTGAACTACTGTAACGG
The DNA here is from genome assembly GCF_963691815.1 of Echiichthys vipera. NCBI lineage: Eukaryota > Metazoa > Chordata > Actinopteri > Perciformes > Trachinidae > Echiichthys > Echiichthys vipera. Next base: position 8,787,727 of record NC_139829.1, on the reverse strand, counting down.
TCTTCTGAATGGACTTCCCCAAAAAAGTATCAAACAGCTGCTCCTCGAGTTTTAACCAGAACATAGAGACCAGATCACATCACCCCAGTTCTTAAGACCTTATACTGGCTCCCAGTCAGCTACAGAATAGATTTGAAAGTTCTGCTACTGGTTTACAAATCACTAAATGGTTTTGGTCCAGAATACATGAATGACATGTAAGTAGCGTATAAGCCCAGTGGAGCTCTGAGATCTACAGACTCAGGTCAGATAGTGGAGCACAGGGTTTAAACTAGACTTGGTGAAGCAGCGTTTAGCTGTGATGCTGCACACAACTGGAACAAACCACCAGCAGATCTGAAATCAGCCCCAACTGTGAGCACTTTGAAATCCATGTTAAAAACATTTCTCTTTTCATGTGCTTATAGCTGAGCTCTTTTTAATCCCTTTAAACCTTTTTTCATCATTATTATTTCTTTTCTGTTACTTTTTCATTCTTCTTTGCTCCTGCTTTTAACTGTGTTTTTTTTTATGCTGTTTTTAAAAAAAAAGTTTTGTCTTTATGTAAAGCACATTGAGTTGCCTAGGTATGAAATGTGCTATATAAATAAAGACGCCTTGCCTTAAATTACTATATGGTGAAAGATTATTATAGATTATTTGCCCAACAACACAAAGGAATGGAATCCCAGTTTTCCAAGACAAGACCAATGAAACAGGTGTTTCTTGTTGTAATGATTTCACCATCGAGAGAGCTCTCCCTAATGAGGAATGATTACATCAACAAGAACCTGTTTCAACGTTCAAATGGACACCAATCACTGCTTTAAGACAGACTTGAAAAAAAGCTAACCTATCCTTAGGTCAAAGAGAGAACGAGAGAGAAAACCATTATACTGTTGATTACTGTGAAACAACCTTCACATAAATGTTAGATGTTAGGCAAAAAATCCATAATAATCTTTTATCATATTGTTATTCAAGTGTTCTGAGAGAAAACTAAACTTCTCCAGCTCCTCTTGGCTCTGTTTTCAGACTTAAGAAAATCTCGCCTGTGACAGGAGACTTTGGCCAATCACAGGTCACTGCTGAGAGAGAGAGCGTTCCTATTGGCTCAAGACAGAGAGGGGGTCGATGGAGACCTCCCACCCTGCTTCAAGTTCCCTTTTTTGCTGCAGCTTTAGCTTTAAGACTTCTGATTTTCTACCTTGATTTTCTTAAAATACTTTCATTTGCGTTTATAATGCAACTTTTTACCTGTAACTGAATGTTAGTCCTGAGTAAAATAAGTAGCCTATAATATTGCATGACTTTTCAAAAATGTACCTAATTTATGTATCTTAAAACTTGAGTGCCTGGATCTTTACCTTGGTTTGTTGACTGGGAAAGCACTTCCCTGTTTGAAAATCACTTATGGTAATGCATTGGATGACTAAATTAGGCCACCAAGCGTTGAAAACTGGTAACACAAAATCACTTTAGTAGCCATTACGGTTGGGGGTTTCATTCTTGATTTCTCTGCATTTTGAAAAGTTTCATTATATTCTTTCTCCATCTCTTCTCGTGTGCGTTTAAAAGTCATTTGCTTTCAACCCTTTTTAATTGTGACAACATCATGTTCGGCTCAGTCTCGCAACTACTGGAAGGATGTGGAGGGTGAAGAAATGTCATTGTGACACTTTCTCCAGTTTGGTCTCATGTTACAAGTGATACTGAACACTTTTTGGATGGAAATCTCCCCTGAAAATTCCTGGTGAAGAAAGACAATATTACTGGTTCTTGGGGACTAAACAACTACTATTACTACTATTTTCAAGAAACTAAGGAGCACATTTCTGCTAAACAAGATTTAAAATGGTGCTCTTTGCATGATTTTTGTGATGATCAGTTTTACAGATCTGATAATGAAATCAACTAATTGATTGTCGAGTGTTAGTCGATGAAGGATTTCTTTTAAATCGAGGACAGCCCTAAAATGATCCAAAAAGTATAATTTCTGCATCCAAAGCCTGCTGTATCTTGTTCCTCTCTGCCATCAGTGAACCACACTGTTGCACAGAGTGACATGTTTCTTCATCATGATGAACATTTGGTTTATTTTGATTGAAAAGTAATCAAATAATCCAGTTTATTATTACAACACACACCCTATATATTCCAGATTGTGTAAAATTTGCTAAAAACTACAGTCCCCAGGAGTTATGAGAAGTTATTTACTCTTTTTAAAGAAACACAACTGCATATCTATCACCTTTTATTACAAATGTTCGTCTTCAGTAGGAACCAATGGCCTTTACAATATCCATAAATACTTATATTATTGCATTTAGTTGATAAGTACCATTCACTTTGTTTTGACAGATTTGAGATCTTGTATTAGGTCTTTAAAATGTTTTTAAATGTGTTTGATATTTGATGGAGCAGCAGAAAGCAGCAATGAGACCTTACCTTTCCTTGGGGGCTCTTCACATTCCCTGGGTATAAAAAGATGCCTCCATACATCAGCGTTCTGTGGACGTCTGCCACCATGGAGCCAATGTAACGGGCACCGTAGGGCTCACTGCCATCCTACAGGGATTAAAACATGTTGCATTTGTACGCTACTTAAACCTGCACTGGGCAAGATCAACATTTGAAAAATACAAAGACTGCAGATAGAAATCAGTCAGTCTGCACATATCCCAACATCAGTGTTACCTCAGGGAACTTCTTCCTCTGCAGATACTCTGTGACAGCAGGGTCAAAGTACTTTGCGTAGCCTTCATTCACGCTGTAAATCTTTCCTCGCTTCTTTATCTTCACGTCCCGATCAACCAGGATAAATTCACCGATTGCCTGATGAGCAAAAAGGAGAGAAAATGATCTCAACAACCTAGGCAAAAAATAAAAGAATTCTCAAGATTTATTTCAAGAGATTACTAACCGGGTCGAGCATGAAACCGTTGACTCCGTTGCCGGTGGAGATCACCATCATGGTGGCACTGCCGTAGAGGGCGTAGCCCGCCGCCACAAGGGTCCTGCCGGGATGCAGGGCGTCCTTCTCACAGGGCTCATCATCTGTGGTCTAAGGGAAACGGTATAAACTATTGTCATCGTTCCTTTCCAGCATTCCAGCAATGTGTAGGTGACTTTATTATCTATAACAAAAAAAAACTTAAAATTAGACGAGTAGTACCTTTTTGTAGATGGCAAAGATGGTTCCAATGGAGACGAGACAGTCGATGTTGGAAGAGCCATCCAAAGGATCAAAGCACACAATGTATTTGCCCTGGAAGAGAAGGAAGGAGGATTTCTCTTGTCAACAAACACAAGTTACAGAATGTTTACATTCAGTGTTGTGTGTGCATCCCCGAGGCCAAACAAACAAACCTGCTCAGTGAATAAATTGTTCATATTTTTAAATGATGCATGTTTACATCCATATTTACTAGCTAGGGGCCTTCTTCCCTGCTTTTTGTCGGTGCATTAGATTAATGGAATAGTGTGAGTCCATTGTTTGAGTGTGTTGAAGCCAATTTGACATAGTGTGTGCATGTGTCCTTCAGCTTGTGCATGATCTAAACAGAGCAGTTACCCACTCATGGATAACCAGCTCCATAGCCCTTTGGTCGATGTAGACTGGAACTCTGCATTTGCAAAAACTGTCCCAAAACTCGCTTCCCGACCCCATTTACTATCTGTAACCAAGAGACTTCTGCTAATCTTGGGTTACCATCTAGAAACCACACAGGAAACTTTAACCCTGTGAAAATTAAATAAGGGGTTTAACTATTACTTATGTCAGTACTTTCACTAGACACTTATTTTGACAGGAACTGACACCCAAGCCTTTTTTTTCTACTGAACCAGTTATATGAGTTAAGATCCCACAAAGAAAATATCTGAAAAACCCCAGAAAAAACTGGATGATCCTGTTTTAGTCTGACGACGGATCCTTCCAGAGATGAGATCCAAAATGAACGAGAGCAGCTTTTCCAAAGGAAAGACAAACGTTCGCCTCACAAGACTAGACATCATGTTCGGTATTGGAAACCATAATATGACATACGTGTTGTCTTTTCCTGGTTTTAGAGGCTGCGTTACAGTAAAGTGATGTCATTTTCTGAACTAACCAGACTGTAGTAGCTGGTTTATTATTTGTCTTTTCTCACTTAGTCACTATATCTGGTGATTATCTATCAAGAATGTCATTGAGTAAATATTTTGTTAAAGCCATTAATCAACCCTAGAATATCATTGTAATATTGATAGGAGGTCAAATGTTGTAATATTTGATTTTCCTCACTCACACAGCTTCAGGCGCAGCAGAGTTTTGTTTCAATATCAATTCTGTCTTTGCCTCGTACAGACCCCCTTACCCTCATCTCTGGCTCTATTATGATGGCGTTCTCGTTCTCCTCAGACACCAGCACACAGGAGGTAAAAGACGACTTTATCATGTTGATGACCAGATCATTGGACAGAATGTCCAGCTTCTTCACCTGGTCTCCTGTCACATTGGTGCTGCCAGCTATGCCGTAACTGAGGAGACATAAAAGATAGAAATGTTTTTTTTATTCCTCTCTTCGTTAACTGACAAAAGGTTATTTAAAAACGGCTCTACTGCTTTGTTCTGAGATACGTTTGACTGGAATAATATCACAATAGCGACGGTTTCCCATTAAGAGGAAGGAAGTAAAATAAATAAAAACCTGCACCTGTTGCATGACACTGCGTTTCTAAACGGCAGAGGTGATTGAGTAAAGCTCTGCATGAACCACTGAAGTGAAGCCTGAACCAGGATCAGCTCATGTAAACAATACAAAAAAAAACCATTGTAAAATGTATATTCATGTAAATATTTAGGGTCTCAGTGGACCAACACAGGACACAGTAATGAATAGTGCTGCACCTAACGATTATTTTATTATCAATTAACCTGCCATTTATTCTCTTGATTAACCGTTTGGTCTATAAAACGTCAAAAATAGTGATAAATGTAGTTCACAGTTTCTCAAAATCCAAGGTGATGATTAAAAAAATGGTATAAAATCAAAATATATTCAGTGTAATTATAGAAAACCGCGTAAAGCAGGAAATCTCCATATTTTAGATGCTGAAAACTCATTTTTTTGCCACTTTTGCCTTTAAAAAAATACTTTTAACGACGAATCAATTATCAGAATAGTTTAATAGATTATTTTTCTTGTTAGTTAATCAAACTAATCATTTAGTCAACTTATCATTGCAGCTCTAGTTATGATTTATTATGCACAAATACAAAATGTTAAAACACATTTAGAACACAAACAAAAAGACAAGAGAAGGAAATCAGACGAGTGTCGAGCAGAATAATATATATATATATATATATATATATATATATATATATATATATATATATATATATATATATATATATATATATATATATAATAAATAATAATAGAAAAATATAATTTGCAGTTTATTAACAATGTGCAAGATGTAAAACACAATTTGGCAACATTTTTTCAATAATGACATCACTTTTACAAAAATGGTAAAAATGCTCTCTCTCTGGTACTCACTCACACACAGTTACACATACACACGGTTACAAACACACAAAAGCTCTCACTCACGTAGTTACCCACTCACACACACACTCAGTGATACTCACACAGGAGCTACTCACTCAAAAAAGGCATCAATATATCAACAAACAATTTCACACCATTTTTGAACATTTGAACATAGTGCAGGTTTTAACTATGACTAGGTGTACTGTCTGACAGCCAATCTATCCTTGGTCAAAGTAGAACATAGTGAAGAGCTTAGTCATGACCGAAGACACTATCTGAATGCCAAACTACCAACCTAGAGTTGTAGACAACATTATGAAAGTGGGCGTGGTGCGTTCAGATGTGCGCTTCCTGATTGGCGCACAGGACCTGGATCTCCTGCTCTACGTGCCAACGTGGATGCATGGACCTGAAAGAACTGTGCGACCCGTGTTACTTTATTAGAACCAAACTATGTTGTTCACTCACAGGTGGGCGATCCCAGCTTTACGCACAGCGCTGGAGATGGCCTTCACCGCCGTGCACAGCGAGTTCAGCAGCGTTGTCAGCTCCCCGGTGCTGCCTTTCACCTTCCTTCCCTGCTCCATAACGAACCGGGTCACGGTGACCACGTTGGTGTCGAAGCCTCCTTGGTCGGACATGGTGGTGGCAGATGGTCTCCTGCAGCCTGAGAGTAGAGGTTGGGAGGAAATGCTGCAGGACTTAAAGGCTCTGCACAACGCGGAACTGCAGTGGAGGAGGGAGTGAATACACCGAGGGCCAATCCGGAGCAGCAGGAGAGGTGTGGCCCCGCTGCAAACACTACCCGCTCTGTACAAACCGACCGATGAAAGGATAATGTCACCCACAGAGGCTTGGGACCAGGATAATGGACGCTGTGCTGCATGACTGGGTTCAAACTGCTGTTGCGCAAGAAGAGTAGTGCACTCTTCAGCAGGTTGTGTGTGTGTGTGTGTGTGTGTGTGTGTGTGTGTGTGTGTGTGTGTGTGTGTGTGTGTGTGTGTGTGTGTGTGTGTGTGTGTGTGTGTGTGTGTGTGTGTGTGTGTGTGTGTGTGTGTCTGTGTTTCATAACTTTTACTTTTGTGTGCATTCACATTCTTCTTGCCTTTGGATTTCCATCTATCTATCTATCATCCATCCATCCATCCATTTATCTATTAATCTAGCATCCATCCATCCATCTATCTATCTATATATTAATCCATCATCTATTCATCTATCATCCATCTATCTATTAATCTATTAACTAAAATATATATATATATTTATCTCTCTATCTATCTTTCTATCTATCTATCTATCTATCTATATATTAATCCATCATCTATTCATCTATCATCCATCTATCTATTAATCTATTAACTAAAATATATATATATATTTATCTCTCTATCTATCTTTCTATCTATCTATCTATCGATCTATCTATCTATTTATCCATTTATCTAGATTTGTTTCTCTCCTGCACATTTTGGTTAACTTACTTACAACTTATTGCACTCTAACTGTATTTCTGGTACAGGCCATTTATTTATAGGCTACTTATTTACACATTCATATGAAATCTTATTTTATTCTGTCTTAAGTGATTTCATTGCTTATTGTTTATAAATGTCATTCTGATGCTTTTCTTTGCCTATGTAAAGCACTTGCCTCTGTGTTTGAAATGTGCTGTATCAATAAAGCTCCATTGTCTATCTAATATCATAATATTGATATGGTATATGATATGTCCATATACTTTTGTGTACTTTATTGGTGTGGGGCTGGTTTCCATGGTTGCAGTGAAAGGTGAAAACTTCATGCTGCAGAATACAATGATGTTTTGGCCAAAAGTTTCCAATTTTGTGTCAGTTTGGGAAGGTTAGGTAAGGTTTTATTATAATGGGTCTCCATATACCTTTGAATCCATCCTCTTAAATACACATCCATCAATCAAACCTTACAGAATTTAATCTGAATTAAATCAGCTTAAAAGCTCAAAAGTAAAGAGGAGAGCATGAGGATGCATAGGGCAGTCTCAACCAATATTTGCGTAATTAATGTTATTTGATTCCAAAGAAAGTGTAAATGAAAACTCAGTCCATATTTTAGCATTAAATCTTAGCTTGTAGTCAGTGGTGGAAGTAGAAATAGGCTCACTGTTACAAGTAAAAGCCATGCATTCAAAAACTTTTAAGCAAAAGTATAATCATCAAAATATACTTAAAGTACCAAAAGTAAACGTGCTCTTTATGCAGAGTGCTCCAATTTTAGAATCATATTATATTATAGACTATAATTAGTGATGTTAAGTACCATAACATGGAAATAGGTCTATTCAGGTAAACTTCAAAACTTAAGAGCAGTTCTTGTGTAAATGTACTTTCTTACTGTTCACTTCAGCTTGAAGTGAAGTGAAACCACAAATAGGCTATAAACCTTTGATACTCTACAAACACATGAGCGAACACACACACAGGCTGGTTGAATTTAACACACAGGAGGGCGCTCCAGGTCAGGCCACCGACTCTGCTCTGTCCCAAACACTGTAAAGATATTATCATTAATCTTCTAAATAATCACTTTATAGCATTACATTCATGCTGTATAAATATTTCAGACATTAGCTATTAAAATAAGCGACAAAATCAAAAAATGCACAAGATCTGCCCCAATTAAGATGAGGAAGATACGTAGGTGTGTTAACTGTCACTTAACACAAAGAAAGACTTACTACCTAAACACCTGTACATTTCAATAAATGCTAAAGTTATTGTGACTTAAGTCTCAATAGATAAATGTATAAATAAATACATATGTGAATGAATAAATAAATACAGAAATAAACAATACATGAATAAATATATTCTGAAATGAATGGATGAATAAATGGGACCTCCTATCTCATTAACATATGGACACAGAAATAAAGAAATAAATAAATGTAGGTGGAAAAAAAATATATAAATAAATGTAAAGCATTTATTAATCTGTGCATTTATTTATTAATTTATTCATGTGTTCATTATTATTGTATTTATTTAAACATGGATTCATGGATTTATGCTTTTATTTATGTATTTACAAATGCATTAATGCAATTATTTATTATTGTATTTATAATTCATACATTCATTCATACATTTCTGCATTTTTTACATGAATTCATGCATTTATTCATTAATTTACTTATGCATTTATTTATCTATCCCTGTATTTATTTTTTCTTTTATTCATTATTCCTTACATTCATCCATGCATTTATTTATTAATTTATTATGCATTTATGTATCTAATCCTTTATTGATTTATTCTTTTATCTGTAAATCTTTACAATGATTCATGCATTTATTTATTTTTTTTGTCCTGTATTTATTTATTTATTCCTTTACTGAATAATTTGACATGAATTCGTGCATTTATTTATTATTTTTATGTATATATATATATATATATATATATATATATATATATATATATATATATATATATATATATATATATATATATATATATATTCCTGTATTTATTTATTTATTATTTTTCTGGTTAATTTTACATTAATTCATGCATTTATTTATTATTTTTATGTATATATATATTTATTCCTGTATTTATTTATTCTTTTTCTGGTTAATTTTACATTAATTCATGCATTTATTATTTTTTTATGTATAAATTTATTTATTCCTGTATTTATTTATTCTTTCATTGATTAATCTTTACATTCATTCATGCATTTATTTATTAATTTATTCATGCATTCATTTTTTTTTTCTTCCTGTTTGTAGTTATTTATTGAGACTTCAGTCATGCTCCTGCATAGTTCCTCAGTCTGCTCTTCACCAGGGAGGCGACAGTGAACACTCAACCCTCTGTAGCCGGGACAGTGAAAAAGTAGGGGGCCCTGTCCAACGCCTTTTGGTGACACCAGGCGGCCCTGTCAGCAGGTAAGCCACACCTGTTACACTCACACTCACCGTCATAGCAGCGCTGGGCGGACGGGTTCATCCGGGCACCGACTGCGCATGACCGCGGGCTGAACAACTTGCTGCAGAGGCGGACAAGTACAAAGAGGCTGCTGGAGGTGGTGCGGACGGGACGTGCGGTGCGGCGTGCCACGGGGTTGAACTGAAGCATAGAACCTTGTAGAAGTGGGGCATTTAGGTACTTACCTCCAACCGGACCATTTACCCTCCGAGAAGTCCAGCGAACACGAGAGGAGAAGGTGCGTTCAAGTCCAGAAACAGCTTACTCCGGAGCGTCGGGTGAGTCAAACGCTTTGCAGTCGCATGGAGCTCCTGATAGCTCCCTTACCTTTAAAGTACTGAAGCGTTTGGTGATATTTGTGTGCGCGTAAAAGCGTACGCACGGGTTTTCTTTGATAACTTTGTTCAGCGTGTGCGTGTTCTGGGTCAGGTGGTCCTCCTGCAGCGACCAGACCAGACAATCCCATGAAGTGCTGCTCGTTAAGCAGATTATGGTTAAAGTCATATGGTGTTTGTTGGACCTGCTCGTTGTGGTAATCTGGTGTGTGTGTGTTTTCCTTCCCACGGCCAAACAAAGGTTATTCCCGCCAGACAGGTGTCATGGAAGTGTTGGGAGTTCCTCCCATATGCTGCATGTATCTGGGGTTGGACTTTGAGCTCCAAGTGCAGGGACATGTGCGTGTTTTTCCTCCTTAAAGATGTAACATGTTAGCACCTGTTGGGAAGGATTATGCTTTTCACACACTGACCCATGGTTTTTAGTAATCCCTCACCATTATATGACCCATACTGACTCATCTTTGCCTTGCATTTAGCAGCTTAAATCAGGTTGCACCACACAGTTGCAGGCCCCAAACACCCTCACCTTTAAGCCTCCAAAAAGAATAATTTCTTCTATTGTGCCTCCTTCACGAGCTGTCCAAAGCCACTGTCCAACTGTGGGGTCGGGCTTCATCCAGTCTCCCGACCTCACAGTAGAGCTCCTCCTGTCTTTTTCTGATTTGGCACGCCACTACCTATTTTCCTACAGAGAGAGAGTTTGATGAGAGCTCTGCTGAAGCATTTTATAGAAAGAAAAGAATAGCAGAGAGATAGACCTGGGCAGTGGTGGTCCCTATTGTGCTTGTCAAGAGCCGGGGTCAAACAGAGGGCTCTTCATCTTCTGCGTCCCCGCTTTTCTTTTTTTCTTAGAGATAAAGCACTGAATTGATATTTCAAGGGGAAGAATATGAACTTGTGACATCGGTTTAATGAAATTCTTCGGCTTCCAGTGTGGCACTTTTGGCATATATTGCTGAATCCATTTTTCTACACTTGGGTATAATAAAAAAAAAAATCAGATAACGAACAGCGCTTTCATCGACCAAACAAAGCATTCCTTCAGACGTAGAAGTACCATCCTGCTGTGGGCTTTTGGGGAACTCTGCGATCTTTTGCACAGTCGATTAGGGAAAATATACTTTTTATTTTAATAAGAAATCCTTTAAATGATGTTGTACAGATGCTAAACTTTTAAATTTTCTTTTAAAACAGTTTATTTATGCCCATAGATTAAAGTTTGATTCATTTAGTCATGAAAACGTTGAACTTAAAGTGCTGCCACCCTCGTCAAACCAACACTGATTACAAAATAATGATTAAAGATGTAGCCTAGTGGTCGACTGACGGATTTTTCAGTGGCCGATATTTAGAGAGCAGGTGATATATGCTGATATAATTTCTGTTTTTTTGCATCAGATAAACTAGAACAATTATAATAACAAACAAGACACAACATGACTGAAATTGACGCATAGTTTTGAAAAAAGATTAATTAGTTGTCAACTATTAAAAGAAAATATACATTTCCTGATTCCAGCTTCATAAATGTGAATATGTTCTGGTTTCTTTGACAGTCTATGACAGTGACACTGAATGCCTTCGAGCTGTGGACAAAACAAGACATTTTTTCACAGTTTTCGGACTAATCTGTTAATCCAGAAAATGATTGATAATGAAAATGATCGTTAGCTGCAGCCTTATTTGAAAACGCAGTCGTCGCTGTTTTCAAAAACACTTTTGTCAAAGGCTTCACACTTGCTCACTGTCCCACAAATGTCCCAAATGACAAATCTGACATGTTTCACTGGTCCCGAGCAGTAGTGGGGTCTGGGGAAGCTAGTTTAGCAGCTTCACGGCTTGTGTCTGCACATGCTTTTCTTTATCAGCCTCGTCAACGCAGGCATGAGTCAATGCAGGTTTTCTGAAAATAGCATTAATCAACCACAAGATTTAAAGGGTATTTCTATCACTAGTAAGATCTAAACACCCTTTCTCTTGACCTTGGTATGTCGTGTAGGTAAACAGATTTTCACAAAATGGCACTGGACACATGTGGAGAGACACATTTTCACAGGTGATCAAAATATCAGAAATCCCTCTTGGTGTAACACAGTACATTTCATTGTAGGAAGGACCATAAATATCACAGTTTTTTTTATAAGAAGCGAACATCATCTCTTCCGAGGACAAAATACTGCCTTATTTTAAGCTTACACTGGATGTTCATTAACCTTCTACTGTGGTGAACTTAAATCTGGGCTGGAACTTTTTGTTTCTTTTCAGCAGAAGTAGAGCCAAAAAGTTTGCAACCAGCAGCTCGGTGTTGTTTTGTGCTGCCACCATGCTACACCGTATACACGACAGTATGTCTGCAGGGCGATGTTGTCTGTCTGGATATCTGTCTGCACATTCTGCAGACTCAAGAACTTTAAAACAACACATGGAAAATATCTTTGTTTAACCCTAATCTGCACACGATATGATTTTAAATAAGCCTTTTTACTTTTTAAAGTAATGTTTGTTTGACACGCAGACATTCTGTTACTTTAACTGTATAATATTTTTTATAAAGGCTGTGTTTAGATGAACTGCTCACTATTTGTCAGCATAAATGCAACACATAGATTGCATTGTATAGGCGTCTCACGTGCCTCTTGCTTATTTCACTGACATTTCTGAGCTTGTTTGCACTGTAACAAGCTTAGTGTTAAATCTTTACATTGTGCACGTCCTCCAGCAACACCCGGAGCATTCCGCAGCCTCTCACTGGTCTGCCGCTAACACATAAGCAGATCGGGTGGAAGCACAGCCTGGCGTCGGATGGTACAGCGGGCTTAGCGGCACTCTGGGTCCACATCATCATCGGGGTCGGTGAGTCAGCTATTGTGGACATATGGCAGAGGTCTCTCAATTAGCACCTCAGTGAGACGACCGTTCTGTCCACATGATCAAAGCTGGGTCTCCTCCGCTCAGATGTGTCACCCCCCCCCATCCCGAGCCTCCACCTCCCTGTGATCATGACCCCCCTCCGTCCCTCCTGTGTTTGTTTAGAGAAAATGACTTCCACTCCACTGCGCCGTCTGAGCCGGTTGCACGTCAAATCTGGGCCCTGCTTTTCTTGCAGCTGGACAGTTTTCGTGGAATTGCTGCCTGTGGTGCTGTTTTCTCTGTAATTTTATGCAGAGCGGGTGCTGCTGCTGACTTGTAATTTTAGTTTTTGGTTGAACATCTGTGCATGCTTCTGACCCATTTGTGCTTCTCTTGCATGAGTCGGCGCTTCAAATGCATAGTTTTTTTTGTCTGCTTTAACTTGAAAAGATGATTTAAAAAATATATATTTTCTGTACTCCACTCTTACTGGTGTCAGTGTTTTACTGGAGGTGAAGGGAGTTTTTACAGCTGTTCAGGTCTTAAGTGTGGGATGAAGACCTACATGAGCCTCAGGGAATGCCCTGTTATTACAAGATCAAACCTACTTTGAATAGTAGATCCACTGAAACGAAACAATTAGAGTGCCCCTGCGAAAACTAAACCTCACTGAGAACTTGCAAAAAAAATACATGTTTGAAGAAAGCTATATCTTTTTAGTGAGATAAGATTAGATAACATGTAAGTAGGCATGAACCTGTAAAATCTAAAACAACAAGGTTGGCACAGCAGATTTTTCACGGAGGACTGATACAAAACTAAAAAGAAAAGCCGAACTTTAGGGAATCCTCCTAAAAGATTTGCAGGGGTCTGGGGCATCTGCCAGGCCACAACCCCGCATTGTTTGCAAATTTGCGAGGAAGTCATTATCGGAGTGATCAAAGCTCTGGCAGAGCTGCTTGAAAATCGCTTTAAATCGCTGGTTGCTGGTGTTGAGAGGCTTAATAGAGTCAGGGAGAGATTGGGAGACTTTTGTGTTGGCTGGGTTTAGCTTTTTCATACGCACTGATCACAAATATTCTATAGGAGGAGAATATAGAAACATTTAAGTGACGCTCACACAAAGAAGTCTGAACCTGGTGGTTCACGACCAGCATTGTTTGGTCATTTATTTCTTGAGTAATACATCTCCATCAGGACAACAAGCAGAGACTTCCACAACTTGAAGGTCCTGGTGAAGAAATCATCTGGCACATAACCCCGTCAAATGTCGATTTAGCATTTTTACAATACATGTTTTTTCCCCCCGTTTCAAACAAATGGTGCAAATGTTAAATGGTGAGCTTGAAAGTTGCTGTTAGGTGGATTTTGTTACCATTTGACAAAGCCAGGCTAGCTGTTGGCTAGCTGTTTCTGCTAAGCTACAGGGCTTTTCTAACAGATTTGCCGATCAAGGCTTGTTGTTCAGTTGTTCAAAAGAGTGTGTGTGTGTGTGTGTGTGTGTGTGTGTGTGTGTGTGTGTTATTTTTTTTTTTTACCAATGCACCAGGTTAAAGGGTTCTTTATGCAATTTAACAGCATCACATCTGTGGCAATCTCTTTCATAATCGAGCAAAATTGGCTTAATAACTGAATTATCCTCAGTTGAATTAATATTTATTTGAATTGAATGGATTCAGTAAATCATGAGCAGTACCCAGCCCTGTTGCTCATGGTAGACTTGATAACCTCTTGTCCCTTTTTTAAGGCCTTTTTGGAGCTGAAGTCCTGCTCTGTGGCATCTGCTGAGGTTTTGGACCGAGTTAATTGAAAGTCTTGCACACTTTCATTTCGGCTGGTGCACCACTTACCGTCACTGAGGCGTTACAGGAGAAGAAACGGCCGCGTGTGGAAGCTCACAAACTGTTGCATTAAATATCACGATATTCTGCAAATGTACCCTCCCTGTGACCTGGATAAGCTTTCATGTATGAGAGGATCCAGCCGTTCTTTTAACCATTTGGAGAATTGTTAGATGGTTTCAGTCCTGCACGCTTCAACTTGTTTGTGTGAGAGTTCTGTCGGGAGGAAAATAGTCGCGGTAAACATGAATGAGTGAAGGTATTTCTCTGTGTGGCTGGGATTAACCCAGGCTAAACCTTGAAGTGTGTTTCACAAAGATGTTTTGTTTCCTGGTATGTTAATCCCTTTGCTTTCATTCATGCCTCCTCTCAGGCATCATGTGCTCTTTGTGTCAAAGATGATCGCTTGGATAATTGCCATTTGCAAATTAATTTAGTTTAAATGAGGACCGCCCCCCCCCCCCCTGGATTTCTATGCTCTTGAGGCATTTTCCTGACTTTTGCATACCTGATACCTTTATTAATACCTACTGAGTTTAATATGTTTGTCGTGCAGATTTCCTATATGAAGGAGGGTGGACAGCCTTGCCTGTAATGGACCCAACATAGTGCTCTTTCATGATCTCTCTACTAAAGCTAATGGGTTGATGATCATGTGAATTAAATTAATTACACACTGAGAAATGCCCCGCAGAGAAAAAGAAGCAGTGCTTGACGAGGCATGCTGTAAATTATTGTTTTGATATTCAACCACAATGGTAGGAGTGACAGTGGGAAAAAAAAACCTGAATGCGGTGAGGCCAGGAACCCCAAACCTCTCAATTATCTTTCACTGCCTCACCCATGCTTCAAGAAAAGATGCACATGATTTTCACTTGGGAGGCTATATAGTGTAAATTATTGGGTGGTTTCTGGTGCAACTTCACCTGCTTACAAGGGGCATGGAGAAGAGAAAACGGGCTTAAAGTCCAAACAATATAAGTTCTAAGATCATAATCAGCTCAGAAACTCTGTTTTGATTAATATTTTTGGAAGTTACCCCTCAAATTTAGTGATTTACGAGTTGTAACAAAACAAGTTTGGAGCCGAGGCGGGATGTTTTTCAGTTTGTACAATAAACCAAAAGTTAAAGAACTGTTAAGGACAGTTCTGTCCTTCCCAATAGCAATTCCTTAATTCAAGTATCAGCTGATACGGGGGACCGATCTGATACCAGCTGTATAATACTAACAGTATGAATGTGATATGATTTCTATAATGGTTTTATGTCCTAGCTCAGGTTATACATGCAGAGAATGAATGCCATAGAACTTTCTTTTATGATTAGTTTGACAGTCATAACGGGGGGGAAAAAAACTAACTTTTAAAGCAGTTTTATTGTCGGGAGAAATTGCGTCGTATGGCTTCACTGGATAGACTTGAATCAGAAAAGAAAAGGTATAAAACATACAGAAATTGCTGCCCGTAAAAGCCATGATTAAACTAATATCAGCAAGCATAGATGCAGATATTAATACATAAGAGATGAGCCAATAACCCACATTTGTTTTCTTACTACCAGGAACTTGCAGTATGTTGCTGTTAAGATTTCTGCTCGTTTTGTGGTTTTACTCAGTGATTTGTGCATAAACAGACCCCATTGAAAGCTGTCGTACAACCTTTTTTTAAATTTTGTTTTCAACATAAAATCCATACCATTGCATCTCATTACGATGAATGCAGCAAGTGTAGATAATTGTCCCCACTGTGTTGGAGATTTAACATGCAGCCACACCGTATGGCACTTTTTCATCAGTTTTTAATAGTCTTTGATGCGTTTACGTGAATTGAGAAATTGCAGAAATGGGGGATCAGCTGCAGCAGGTGATGGGAGTTACTGCTTTGCTGAAGGTATCATCAATCATTGGGCAGAGATTAAACCAACAGTCTTTGTTCCTCAGTGGATCTGAAGTGATGCAGAAATGATAGAGATCAGCAATTTCTATTTAGAAAACTTCCTGTCAGAAGGAAGTGTCAGTTGAGTAGAAGCAGCTCACCCTTGGCTTGTCATTACATCTTCTGAACTACCTGTGAATGAAAGGCAAGTCATCTGAAAAAAGGGAGGAGTGAACAATCCTGACTGTTTCTTGTACGTTAAGCAGGACAAGGCAGGTGCAAAGGGAATCCAGAGCTAGTTTTGATACTGTGATAATCCCTCAGCTATGCAGACATGCACAGACTCTGTCTGTCAAGTTGACGCATTCCACAAGAAGGAAATCTGATTCAGTTCAGAAGGCAGGGGCGGTTCTAGTCCGTTTCAAATGCTGTGGCCACATACGACTTTTAAGGGTAGCAAATATATTGGCTCTTAGAGACATAGACCCATTTTATCTTTTTAGGGGGACAGATGCAGCTCAGCACTGTCAAGTTGTTCTAGTCTTGAAAGGAACTTATTCAAATATCTAACGTTTAAGGGCTTATGAGGTTATAACGGAAGTATATGATGGCCATTCTCATGCTCTATTATGTCACGTAGGTTTTTGCAGCTATACTGTTATGCATCAATGCAGGACTGTTCAAATACACCCTTGTAGATTAGGCCAGAACAACACATTCGTACTGTATGAGTAAAGACTGCATGGTTTTGCCCCAAACTATGTGGGATAAGCATAAATGGGTAATTCTGTAAAGGGGAGACTTGTGGGTACCCATGAAACCGTTTTCATTCAGATATCTTGAGATGATATTTCAAAGTGTCCATGCACATTTGAGGCTGTACATATTACCCTTATCAAGAACGCTTATTACCCTGGGTTGTTTACCAAAACTTCCCTATTTTATTCATGAGATAATGCATCACACATTTAGTGAAAACCTCTAGACTGCCATTTCTTCGTAAAATTAAAAAAGGAGGCCAAAGTACATAAAAATAGCTGCTCCACCTTGAGGAGCCTCCGGGGCAAACCCCCTTCACTTTAATCAGCACTGTAGCATTCAAGACAAGAAAACTTTGCTTGAATGTTGAGGAGTTATTCATCGACAGATAAACTGTAACGTTACTGCTAACTTCATACTCTCACTCGTCACACATGCTTGGGTAGTCAATTCTGGCCCGCCTGAAACTACAGGTGAGCCTTGAAGGTGTCATGTTTCATTCTCAAAAGATACATTATTGGGTGGAGTATCACTTTAATGAGAGGTATTGTAAGGCGTAAAAGAAAAAGCTTGCCTTGAGCACTCTTTTTACCCAGGGGCTATTGGAAACGCCCCCTCATTTCCCCCGTACTTCCATTATCTACACACCACAGAGAGAGCCGTTGAATTTGTCTCCTGCCAGGGATGCCACTGTTTACGGCTGAGAGAACCCCAGAGTCTCGGCCCACTGGTCAGCAGGCTGCTCGTGTTACAGTCTCCCTCACTGGCTGGTATTGTCAGGTTACAATGCATGTGCGTGAATGTGTGTGTTTGGTGTCCGAGCGGCCGTGTTGTGATTGGCTGGTGCTCTGCCATGTGAGACAGCGTCGGGTGACGTCTCCATGTTAATCCCTCATTTCACTCTGGGATGTTTCATCTCTGGTTGTACTGGGAGCTGCTGTCTGTGTGAGTGGCAGCTGAGAGGAAATGCACTCACTCAATAACTTTGAGACTTTTAAGACGTGAAGGGGGTGAGTGAAAAAGCCTATTGTTGGTTATACATCTGTTTTTTTCTGTAGATTTCTTTATATTTAGAGCTGCATATTGCCAACTTGAGCAGGTTGTCTGAATATTTTTCCCTTTTGACTTAATCATAATGTGCGTGCTCTGTGCTGCCACTGAATGTAGCTTTGAATTCTTATCTCCATGCAGGAAAAAAACACATTTATTGCGTCTAAATTACTTCTTTCATAAGATTAACCACTATGAACTTGCATGTATTCAAGGTTTTTATTTCTGCAGTTGTAGAATTTTACTCATAATAGCCTTTTCATCAAAGTAGCCATTAGTATTGATCTCATTGTCCAGTATGTTGGGGGGGGGGGTTTACTGATGAGCTGCATGGTTGATAGTTGTGTGATGGTGGTGAACTAGTTTGAGGGTCTAGGTAGAGTTTGGGGGGGTTGAGGGGTGTCTGTTGTGTCTACAGCTGCTGCTCAACACATTCCCAGTGAAGATCCTGTCACTTTGACTTTATGGCTGTCTGAGGCTCCACCTCTGTGACTGTGCAAAAATGAATATTTTGTGGCCTTTTTTAACAAGACACTGACTTATATTAATTGTTTTGGCAGTGCTGTCATACCTGACACCTGTTTGTTGTGGTTCTGCTATCTCTGGTGTGTTTAGACTGATGTGAAAGCTGTCAGTTGAGTTCTGATATTGACAAAACAGTCGTACCATGACTCACCTTGGGCCGCTGTTGGTTTGTGGCATGAAAGCAAAGTGGACCAACTACAGGAGTTTATGATGGCATCATCAAATCCTGATCAAGCTAAACTTCAATTATCACAAACCCCAAGATTCCTTTTTCTCTTTCCCACTGTTGATTAGTATACATAACGACTGGTTGAAAATTGCAGTTTGGACTGAAAAAGCTACTGACACCATTCCATATGACTTGATGTTTACTCCTCTAGGTTTATGGTCCGTGTGAACACAAAACATTTTATTTTCACTTGGCCCGGAACCAAATTAACCAAACTAAAGGTGAAATGACCTAAAGGCTAGTGACCTGTTTATCACAGATGTAGTGAACCAAGGAGTCCTGATGCACCAAGCTGACTTTCAATAGCTCGAACCGGTAAATGCCTCGCTTCTCATCCTCTTGTTTAAAGTAGCACTGTGACGCACCTCAAATGACCAGTTGACCACGAAGCAAGGCGGGTAAAAAGAGATGTAGCGTCAGCGAATATTTTATATTGCGGTAAACTTGTATACTATACTTGTATAGACTTGTATATTGCCTGCTATCCATTCTAGCGAACCCAAAGAGCACCTCAGTGGAAACCATCCCTTTTTATTTCTAGTTCCATCTTCTGTTACCCTCCGACATTGCAGCTCCAATTATATTGCACATGTCAAACCGAGATGTGTCTCAGCCTCCATTTATTAAGACCATGTTTTCTGCACATGCGTAGGAAGACATGACTGAGTCAACAGCAATGCTAGGGGTTCTGCTTTGGGCTAAATGCTAACGTCAGCCTGCTAAAATTCTCACAGCGACTATGCCAACAAGCAGTGGCTGATGTCCCTCTCTTTGTGGGCTGGATTATGCAGTGGCCACGTTCGTACAGATTTACTGTGATTGCAATCTGCCAAATGGGGGAAGAAAGTCTAAGACGTAATTAGCTAAAATTCTTTTAAGCGGTTTCGACACAGGTGGCAGTCAAGACATCAATTAGTGCGTTTCAGCATTAACCCAAAAATGGTCTTACCCCGATTAAGGGAATAATCAGATTATTGAAGTTCCCCCTGTTTACATGAGCGGGGTTTAATGGGAAAATGATGGGATTAACTTGACCGACGGAGTATGCGCAGACACGAAACACCTTTTACTCCAGGGAGGCTGTTTACATGCGGGGTACTGGATGAGTTATCTATGTCTGTTAACCGGGGTATGAGAACTCCGGGGTACGGTGTTTACATGGTGTTTAAGAAGTATGCCCTTAACTCAAATATAATCTGGTTTTTAAACTGCATGTAGTTTCATGAGGAGGATTGTAGTTCACTGTAAAATACACAAATACACAGCTGTTGAGCTTCCTTTTTGAAGTTTTCGCATTCTTTAAATTTGAAATGAAGGCGTGAGGCGGTTGGATAATCTTTCCTATAATTAGAGTAAATGTCTCATTTCCACTGGTTATGTAACAAATACTCCAGTCAGCTGTTTTCCAGTTAAAGGTATTTTTAAACATCTTCCTGAGAGAAGAAGTCGGGCGTTTTCTCAGTAAACTGTTAAACTCCAGCAGTAAATTATTTCCTCTTGCGGTCAGTGGGGCTTTGTTTACAGTGGAGATTGCCTCCCGGGTGACACCATTGATCTTTATCTGCTGTGGTTAAAGCTTCTGTGCACATGAAGGCCTGCTGTCAGCACACACCACATGGGGGAGCATTTTTAATATGAGGCTGCGTTTGCGGGAGGCCGCGTTTCAACATCTCACGTTAATTATGGTGAGAAAATACTTGTGTGTGCTCTGTAATCAACACATAGATGATAGAGAGAATGTGTGATGATCTGCTACTTTGTTTTTGTTTTTTTTTATACTTTTTTATGTGTTCACTTCACTTGCACAACTACAGAAAATGTGCCGTTAGTGAAGTGAAAGATGTCCCACAGTGTTTTGGCTGTGTGACTTTTTAGTCTTGCTTGACAATGTTCGCCCTGCAAAACCTCTCAGGTTTCAGTTTCCACAAAATGAGGGTCAGATCACCATGGCGACGCCGTCCACAGGTTCCTCGACCTATCCCTCCCATGTTCCCCCCTCGGAGGAGTGTTGAGGACAAGGTCTCCTTCTCTGCCAGGCGTCTGTGATCGAAGGCCACGGGCTGCGTTCATTCGCTCGTTCAGAACGCAGCCGGACGTGAGATGCTTTTCCCAGTCATCAGTCTTGTGTGTTTAACAGAAAACTGGAAAATTAGGTCAAGTCTCTTCTGTTCCATACTACAATCTCCACTTGCTGACTAAAGAAGGACTCATGCCTAACAAAAGTCCAACTAGATGCCTAATCATTGTCAAATATAAATCCTGCATGCTACAAAACCAATAGGGCAGGGTTTATTGAGAGATGCCTTTAATAGATGGATAGTTTTGATCTTGTGTGTTTTTATGAGGTTTTATAATTAGATGTAACACTCTTGTCTTTTTGTGAGGAAATCACTGATCAGGATACCGCTTTGTTGACACAACAGTGTTGTAAATGTTTTATCAAAGCAGTGGTATCACTGCTTTGATAAAACATGTGTTTTGTTTTATATTTATGGGTGCATATACCTCTTATCTTGTTTTTAAAACGTCATGTTTGATTATCACTTTTTATTGAGAGAGAGAGAGAACTATGCTTTATTTCCTGGAAAGTCTTAATTAATTCTGCTAAATAATGTGACACCAGAAAGCAATGTATTATCCCATTGCACGGGTTGAAAAGGCTGTGTAAAGTCAGCCTGTTTTGTTTATTCAAATTTGAGGTTGTCACTTTTTTAACAGCTCAGATGGGTTCAACATTTGATTCGTCAGGACACAAGGCAGCAGTATGATTTTGTTTTCATGCTGCAACAGGTGGAACATATGCAGCCCAAAAAAGAAAATTTATGCCATAATTTAAAACAAAGACATAATAAAATAAATGATAATAAATGCAGAAATGTACAGGTATATGAACAGATCATCTACCCAGCAACTTATTTATATAGCGGGTATATGGACCCTGTCTCTAGTCCATTTTAATTATTAATTAATTAATAATATTTAGTAACGTTGACATAAACAGCAAAATTATTGAGTGTTTTTAATGACAATTGTTTATAAACAATCCTCTAAACAATTAACAAGTGCTCACTAAGTCTTGGTAACTGCTACCAAACTCAGCCAGCTAGCTCCTGTTAGCTTGTGCAACAGCAACAACAATGGCAAAGCACCTTATTATGAATTAGCCAACTAGCTGCTGTTAGATTAAATACAAACAGATGATTGCGTGAATAAAATAAGTAGCCTCTTTATTTTGTTTTTTTAGTTATTAAGCTAGAAAGATGTTACCTAGCTAACACGCTAAGTTGTGTCCTTTCTCTCGGGTTGCTAAGCTAACAAGAGCTAGCTGGATAGCAGGGGTGGAAAAAATACTGACTTATTAATATTTATTCCAACAGTAAACTAAGACACAGTTGTCTTTTTTTTAAAATGTGCTCTCTGTAAACAGGACTTTATACTACACTGTGTGTGTTCAGCCAAAGATGGTTTGATATTTGAAACCATATCAAGTGGAGTGTATCTGATGTGGTGGTGTCTCCGCCGGACTGGTCTGAAAATGAAAACCCTGCATAATTAATGAATTAATTCAATATTTTTGGACTTGCTGAGTGTTGAGGCTCACTTTTTTCCCCAATGATCTCATTTTATTAGAACACTTTCAACAAAAACAGGCATAATGTGGTGACATAATGTTCCCCATGCCGGGTTTTGACCACAGATTAATGATGTTTGATCATTTTTATCTGTTGTTCATTGTTGATGCAGCTACCCTCCCTTCCTCTCTCGTCTACCTGTTTTGCATATTCAGTGACATCTGCCACCAAAGCTCTCCACCGGCAAATGCTGATTGTTCCTGCCCTCCAGCGTCACTGAAATAATAGCAGAGCACGGGTCACCACTCGAGTCAATATTTATTCCTGGATGGCGCCTTCTGGCCAGTTTGTCCGTCTGTTTATTAGAGACGGTTAGTGATGTTAGAATACATCCATAATTTTTGTAGCAAGAGTCATCAGGATGATCTCAAATACATTTTTATAAATTGTTTGATATGAGTCCTCACATGAAAAGCAAGGTTATAGTACCCACAGTCAGAACATTACTGAGTTTTACTATATATTGCTAAAATACCTTCAACCCTCAAATCTTACAAATAAATTAGAATGTCCTTCACGGATAAATGACGTTAAATTGAAGGATGTGCAGCATGTTCAGAAACCAGCAGCTTAGTTTGCAGAATATTGGACATTAAAAAAAAGATTGTAATTACATAAAGATAATACGTAAACACCAATTTAAACAAATTTCAGACTCAAACAGGGAATGTTCTTGTTGCTTTTTATGCATCTTTTACCACCAGACCCCTACCTGTATGAACCATAATATACTGCTCACTACTACCTGTTGTATTTGTCTGTTTTTTTTAGTTCCCAGCAAAGAGTCTCCAAGGATTGTGACACATTTCTAGATCTAATTGATAGATGTTTTGTATTGCAGCCAAACACCTAAGTCACTTAAAACTACACTTGCTTAAATCCTCATGGCAGTGGCTTAAGTCCGATAAACCTTTACTACCATTAGTTTAAGTAATGTGACAAAAGAACAGCGTTGTGATGAACCTCTTTGGCACTCATCCGGGTGCATCAGTCACCGGTCTTGCTTTGTTTACACAGTCATTTTCAATTTTTATTATGTTTTCATTTCACAAAATAAATGCTCAACTCGTAGAGAGGTGTTGTAGAGAAGTAATACACGGTTTCTTTGGGAGTTCTCAGACATTTTTGTTTGGGCATGTATGAACACAGCAATCGCACTCGGATGCGGGAAAAAAACAAGTTCGCTGAGATTTCCAAAGAGGGGTGGTTTGGCTTCCAATCGATCCCTGGAGCCGCTTGTTTTTAGCAGTGTAAATGCAGCCAACTCGTAAATATGACTCACACTCACACGGTGGCCTCCACCCATCGTAAAATGTAAAGAAGAAAACTTGTGTTGATGCATGACAAACTTTCACATGTTTACAGCAGACAGCGGTTGACTGACAGCCTAACGCTAGCGAAGTTACAGACTGAATGAGTCGTTGACTTGAAGCAGTAATGCTGTAAAATAGTGTTTTGTTTGCTTTTTTTGGCAAGAAAAGAAAAGGGGACATGGGCGAAAGATGTCTAACCAAAAAAAGATTTTCTCTTGCATTTGTTTACAACTTTGGACGGCTGTTGAATGTTAACCTCGTGAGACCATCCTGATCTCGCGAGTGTATTTTACTCGCAGAACAGTCTGGTAACGTGCTACGGAGGAAATTTGAAGCCGTTTGCCAATTGAACATCGAATCAGCGTTGGTTTTGAGGCGGGTTTAAGTTTGACGCAGAAACAAACCAAAGGACAAATGCAACAGTTGGATTATTTTAGCCTCTGAATTGGAAAACAATGCAAACAAATTATAGGTGTAAAAAACGCCCTGAGGTTGAAACACTGTACTTTAAAGTTTGGGAATATTTGGTCCCTGTTTAGAGCTGTTGATAAAATCTTGGAAAAAACGTTTTTATGAGCAATTAAAGTGATGCTGACATGTTTTGACAGCACTGAAAGAAAATGTTGCCCCCTCCTCTGAATCATTCCCAAAGGTGACAGTGAAAATTCCCAGAATACCCTGGGAGTTAATCCCTTAGTTTTGGTGGAAGTGGGGATCCTCCCAGCAGCCATAATGCCACACTGTTTCCACAGGAATGTTCCTGCTATTGTCAGGCAGGATGACTCCCACTGGGAAGACACCCTCCCCTCCTCACCCGCCTCACCCCTTCACTGCCAACACAATACAATGTGGTGCATTATACGTATGAAGGCATGCTACTGTTTTCGTAGCCTCTGACCCCATGACCGCGAGCTGAGACCACGATAATGAAAAGGATGACACGGAAGTCATTAGTTAGTCCCACAGTTAATACAGCTTCCTCTGCTCGACGACGGCTGGGAATCCTCACTGTTTTTATTTTTTCAAACGCACGACTCTCACCCAAGATACTGGAGCAGTGCCTCTCATGTTGTGTAAAAGTTTTGTGAACAAATCTGCATCGTTGCTGGTGTAACTGAAGTAAAAAATATACAAAAGCAAATGCAATGAATTCTTTTGTTTGTCAATGAATCTGCTGATTATTTTTCTCAATTAAATCTATTCTTACCCTTTCTGGCATGACGCACACCCGCTAATCTTCCTTGCTCAAATAACAGAGTATTACGGAACTGTAGTAACTGATCTTATTTTGATGCTGCGTTATCACATGAAATGCTGCGTTCTAGGATCAGTCAAACTAAAAGTACCTGTCCAGCAGAAACTGCCACCATCTCGTCTCTTTTTAGCTCCTGATGCTGCTGCGTTAGCCTCCACCATTGCTGGAAAGCAGAGCCCATGTTGACAAGCGTCTCGCCTCTTGACGCATCAGTTCTTCACCGTTCCGTGCTCTCTCTCACAGACGGACAGGAAACTCTGCAAATAATTTTATTCGGACTGAATAAAACGATTGGTCAGACTTTTATCAGAAATATAAGGGAATTTAATATTGATGAGTTTCAACACCTGGTGGATTTCCTTTTACATTTTAGTGTGCCATTTGCTTATAAGGAGCATTTTAAGATTAAACATTAAAGATTTAAAAAAAGTGTAAAAATGCCAGAAAGGTAAGAATTGATTTAAGCATTTAAGCCGAAAACACATTGAGTGCTCGTGAGAAACTTGCTACAGCTGCATTTCTAGTCGTGATGGAACGGCAAAAATATTTTTTTTCTCCGATTCACTGCCCTCTCCTTATATATTCTTTAGCTCGTCTTGTCTTTTTCTCACTGGCGCTCTTTGAGCCTCCGTCCAAAACTCTGCCATTTCTGACAGTTTGTAACTGACTGACAGACTTTGCTACAAGCTAACTGGCTGTTGAAATGGGTGACGTGCCTTCGAGTCCCGTTTTCCCTAATGTTTTATTCCATATGTTCATATCTGCATGACGTCGACTATAAAATATTGCAGGGAACTTTTGTACGGAAACCTAGAAACGCATGTGGAACTCTTTTCCCCAGTGTTTCTGTCGTCAGTCTTCACCTGCACCGCTGCTCTCTCTGAGCCAAGCACCCATATGTTGTCTTAAACGACTTCCTGAAGCCGTTGAAGTTTTACCCTAAGCACACGGGGGGAGTTTCTTTTGTTGTCTTTCTTGGAGAATGACGTCTGTCAGGGTTTTCAAACCTCCTCGAAGATTGTTTGTTTTGCTCGTGACGGGATGCAGTGTTTTTCCATATACGCTGTATGTAAAGGGCTGGGTATATACTTTTTCCTTGTATGGACTGAAGCAGCATGAAATATCAAAAACTATCAAGTACCAGAAGCTGGAAGATGTCTGTTCAGATTCATCTCCAGATTCTTTTTTTTTTTTTTTTGCCAGTTTTAGACTGTTTAATTTAGGCTGTTTGTGTGCTGATACGGCATTGGACTTTAAGCAATTATGTTGATTTATAAACGGGTTTCAAAATGTTTATTTCTCAAAGTAAGGGGTCAAAAACCTTTTTTATAGTCTTATTAGCATTCGTGTCTGCAAATGTATTCTCTTGTACATGTACATGCCGACAGATTTAACAGGTTGCAGCACCAGACATGCCAACAGTCCTCTTCAAAATTGGGTTTTTAATCTGAAATGTTGGCTCCAAAGGCCGATAATGAGACTTTCTTGTGGAAAGAAAGTTGTAGTTATCCGTGTTGTCCTGGTTTAGTGGCTGAATTTGTGCGTGCCACCAGCTAGTATCCCACTCTTCCCTCTCTTTGTTCTAATATTTCCTTGTAGCTTCCCCCCGTGGGAATAAATTAGACTTTCAAATTTGGGAATGAAGTGGTGTGTGTGGGGCGCCTTCAATGAGGATGGAGAGAGAAAGGGGTTTCCTTTTGGAGGTTTGTCCCTCATCGCTACTGTCATCTTACACACACACATGCACACACCACTTTTTTATGTCCCCTTCTCTCAGTGGATCAAATCATTTAGCTGCCATCCTAATGGGATTAGTCCTCACTCTATAACTCCCTCCCTCTCTCCCTCCCTGGTCTTCTTTCCTTTCTTTTCACATGCTCAAGTCGGTCCTTAAGCTCGTCTCTTTTGGGGGTGCTACCTCTGGATGAGATCCATCTCAGTGAAAAGCTTTTTAGAGAGGGGAAGTTGAGAGTGAATGAAGAGTAGGATTTAAGAGCTTCAGTCACCTCATTTACTTGCAGAATTTGTTGCTAAAATATCTGTTGGTGTCATCTTATAGATGCTTTTTGCACTCAAGGCCAAATAAACCCTTTACTGCTACAGTTTGGTTGCTTTAGCATCACAAGACGTCCCAGCGGGGATAACAGCGAGTCCCCCAGATTAGTATGCATGATGTCCCTGATGATAAACGACATTGAGGCCAGTTAATCAGGCCTAACCACTGATGTCACTGCCACATTAACCAGTGCGGCGCTGACCTTACCGTCGATAAACAATGAGCCAGCTGAAAGCACACGCAGAGGATCACAAAAGCCAAGCAGCGTCGGGGCCAGCTGGGGACGAGGTGCTTAACAGACGGACGTGAATATACTTTACATCACATTTAAATGTTGATGTTTTTTCTCCTGAGCTTTTAAGATAAAAGTTACAGTAGCAAATAAAGTCATAATGTTTTAATGATAAAGGGACCAGCAACACCAGAATGTGGTACAGTCTTGGTGGTGTTGACCAGTTTGAACTCTAATATATATTTATTTATTTATGTATTTATTTAACCAGGAATAAAACCCATTGAGATTCAGAAATTCTTCTGCAAGGGGATCAAGAGAGCAGCACAGCAAGTACAAAGAAAGTACACACTTGAAAACAAAAAAAAACAAACATTGCATTACAATCACATCATTACATTATAATCACCAGCTGCGGGGACGTGTGCGTTCAATAGTCAAACAGTCCTTGATCATAGTTTTAAAATCTTCCATACTTGGAGGTGATCCAGTTTAATGTGATCTATACCAGGACGAGGGTGCGAATGCATTAAAGGCACTTTAACCAAAGATAGCATACAATCTCAAACTATGGAGCCTGACACTTCATCTTTTGGTTTTTACTTTAGGGGTCAAGAGAGAACATAAATAAGGAGGAGGAGAATATTAATAATAGAGAAGTTTTAAAGCTGAGGGAGCCCTCCATTCATTGATTTTAAGAGAGCTCAGTAAAACATGGTTCTGTGTTTAAAATCATCAATTATATAATTTTATGTAACCTTTCATCATGATGTAAAAAGCGAAAATCCCTTTGTGAGCATCACAGAGTTCTTGATATACTGTTGCTCCATAGCTAAATGTATCAACCATGATAAGAGACAATAGTCGTCATGTTTCTTATAGATATGTGTGAGCTGGTGAAAAGGGTGTGAAAACCACAACATCCAGAAAAGTTAAGTGTGTGTGTGTTTGGGGGTGGAGCCCTGTTGACCCTGATGAGTCTTTATCTCTGTAGCCTGTGTAATTTCTTTCTTCTCTTTTCCAAAGAGAAACACTATCAAGTGTTCGTTCATCATATTCATTCACTGGGAAAATACTCCACCACAAGGCCTACATTCAAGCTTACTTTAGTAAAATGATTATTATGATCAGCTAATTTTACTCAGTCTCATCTCATCTTCAACCGCTTATCCGGGGTCGGGTCGCGGGGGCAGCAGCTCTAGCAGGGGACCCCAAACATCCCTTTCCCGGACCACATTAACCATCTCTAACTGGGGGATCCAGAGGCTTTCCCAGGCCTGTGTGGAGATATAATCTCTCCACCTGGTCCTGGGTCTTCCCCGAGGCCTCCTCCCAGCTAGACATGCCTGGAACACCTCCTGAGGAAGGCGCCCAGGGGGCCATCCTTACTAGATGCCCGAACCACCTCAACTGGCTCCTTTCAATGCAAAGGAGCAGCGGCTCTACTCCGAGGTCCTCACGGATGGCTGAACTTCTCACCCTATCTCTAAGGGAGACTCCAGGCCCCCTCCTGAGAAAACCCATTTTGGCCGCTTGCACCCACGACCTCGTTCTTTTGGTCATGAACCAGCTTTCATGACCAAAGGTGAGGGTAGGAACGAAGATTGACCGGCTCATCTCTCTTTTATAAAGCGACTGCAATACCGCCCCTGCTGCTCCGATTCTCCGGCCAAACTCACACTCCATCGTCCCCTCACTCGTGAACAAGATCCCGAGGTACTTGAACTTCTTCACTTGGGGTAAGTACTCATTCCCTACCTGGAGTAAGCAGTCCACCGGTTTCCTGCTGAGAGCCATGGCCTCAGATTTAGAGGTGCTGATCCTCATCCCCGCCGTTTCACACTCGGCTGCGAACCGATCCAGTGAGTGCTGAAGGTCACTGACCGACGATGCCATCAGGACCACATCATCTGCAAAAAGCAGAGACGAGATCCTCAGCCCACCGAACTGCAGCCCCTCCCCGTCACGACTACGCCTCGATATCCTGTCCATGAAAATCACAAGCAAAACAACACACCCCTGGCGGAGGCGGACCCCAACCTCACAGTCTTATGAAACGACCATAACTTGGCCTATTAA
This sequence comes from Echiichthys vipera, assembly GCF_963691815.1. Taxonomy (NCBI): domain Eukaryota; kingdom Metazoa; phylum Chordata; class Actinopteri; order Perciformes; family Trachinidae; genus Echiichthys; species Echiichthys vipera. Next base: position 8,758,199 of record NC_139829.1, on the reverse strand, counting down.
TTCCTGAAGACCTCTGTGCATTCTTCTCTCGTAAATGCAGTTGGATGACAGGGGAGTTGTTTGTTTCGGGTTAGCAACCTGTACTTCTGCTCTGTTTACTGGTGGGTTACAGCCCGTCCTGGGAGAACCACATATCTCTAAAGAGTCTCTTGGTGTCAGAAAAACAACCCTTTGCAACGATGCATTTTCCAGCTGATCCAAAGGGATTTTTAAAGTGGCCCTATTATGCTTTTCCGTTTTTTCGGACCTATAAATGTTATAATGTTTTATAGTCATGTTAAATAATACCAAAGCGTCCAATATAAGGAGTACTTGCATTTAGGCGTGAGCCCTGTCGACCGTCTGGGTTGGCTGTGCTCAGCTCTGAACGCTAGGTTGTTGGTTGCTATTAGAGATTTCTTCGAATTTCGGTGATTTGTCTGCGTAGAAGAATCCCGACTTCCCTATTGGTCATGCTGCTACACACATGCTCAAACTGTTAGCTGTGAGTTCAGCCACTTTTATGCTTTTTTTTGTTTTGGAAGCTAACCTGTTAAAACTAACATTAGCATGGACGTGGCTAGCTTCCATATAGACGGTGTTTTCAGCTGCTTAGGTAACTGATTGCGTATATCATAAGGGGCATAACATTTCCCGTTAGTCGACCAATCACAGCAGAGCAGACCAGCCGACCAATCGGAGCCCACTGGGCTTTTCGGGAGGGAGGGGCTGAAGCTCACAGAGCCTGCCACCCAGAGGTTCTGCATGGGTGCTGCAGCAATGGATAATATGAGAAATTATGTATTTTTTAAAGATTGAAGCATGTAAACCTATTGTAGCTGACCGGAAAAATACAAATATGACCCTGAAAACTAGCATAATAGGGCCTCATTAAAGGCTTTATTTAGCTTCAGAAGTAGGAGAATTTTCAATCACCTAAAGTTTGGAGTAAGCCCCCACCTGATTTCACACTGACACATAATTAGTGGCAGGATTTCAGGTCGCATGCTTGCGTGACAACCTGCTGCAAAAGAACGTGTCCCCCATTTAAATGGTTCCCCCTCCTCCTTCCATCACGTCTATGCAGCTTTTGATCATTACGGGACCCTGAGCAGCTTCTCTATACATCAGTGTAACCCTCCCACCACCACCACGCAGCCTCCCCTCCGGCAGTAATTCTGCGCAGCGTGGCCCGCGACTCATTAACACTATAATTGGTCCACCGGCTCAAGTGTTTATGGTGGGCTGAACAAAAAAAAAAGTCCAATCAAATCAACACAGACGAGGTTTATCCGGCTCTAAAAACATTCCTGACATAGTTATGTGTTCGAGCAACAGGCTGCTGGTGTTACACACACACACACACACACACGCAGCTGTCATCAAACACCACATTTAAGGATGGAGCAGCCTCTTTTGCTCTATCAACCAGTACTTTTAATAAATAGTGTCAAGAGTTGTTTTTTTTGTTTTTTTTATGGCTTCAGCTTTAGTTTGGTTGTTAAAGTATAATGAAAGAGCCTCTGTTTCCCTCCTTCATGCTGTCATCAGTTTAATTAGCTTGTTGCCGATTGTCTGGCTGCTGTCAGAGGAGAAGGGCAGCGGTGCGTCCCGTTTGTCCATCTCCCAAAAGGTCAGCCGTTGTGGGCTCACTTTGCACAAAAGCAAACATTGGAGCACTTAAAATGCCCCCCCCCCTTTTTTTTAAAGGAGGCTGACAAACAGAAGTGAAAGCTTTTGGAGACTTCATCTGGAGTTCAGTCTGGAGACTTAGTTTGAAGCAAAGCTGTCGTGTTTTTGAGACGAAGATAAAGTGGAAGCGTTTTCTTGTCATGCCCTCAGAATTAGATTACTTCTTTTTTTAATACTCATTCAATATATACAATATATGCAGTATACTGTTCTGTCAGGGGTTATTCTGCATAATCAGTACTTTTACTTTTGGTACTTTATATTTTGATATAAATATCTCTTTACTTAAATACTGCTTTTTTTCATGCTGAACATTCAAGTAATTCTACACAAATCGGAATATTGAATTTTAATGAGGCTCACACAAAATAACACACTCAGTAGCTACTTTATATATTATTATTAGGTACACTAGTACAAGCTTTTGTAGCAGCAAAATCCATTACACCTCCATTTACCAAATCTATAATGTTCAGTTTTTCTTGACAGTAATAAAGATGGCACCTTTTGTCCATAAAACAATAATATTCATATAATACTAATAATAATGCCCATTTGATGATTTCCATGTACTATTTATGCTTTTTGGGTATCATCTTCATGGTTCGATGCACTTTAAGTTGCTTTACATTATATTTCTATCATCCCTGTTTACAAACACGAATGTTGGAGCCAATTGGGTGTTTTTTGGTTTCTTTTTTTGAAAGCTTAATCTGGACACTTTGTCTATTGGCAAATTATGTCACAAGGGGGCAGTGACTTGATGGTGATGGGTCACGTCAGGAAATTAAGTGTTAAAAGACAAAGTTATGTAGTTTGAGCGTGTTTGTTTAACGTCAGAGAGATAAACAGTTCTTACCACATGCACGCACGTAACTCAAAGAGTATGAATGACACAATGAATAAAAACAAAAGATAGTTTTAGTTATTTTCACAATTACTAACACCTCAACAAGAGCATCAGCATAGGGCCAAATAGTCACTATAATGAGGGAAGCAGAATATTAAAAGCATCTCTGAATATATAATTCAGTCAAACACCATCACTAAATGTGACCTCAATGCTAAAACATTAACACCTCTTAAAAGTAGATTTAACGGCAGGACAGGTGTGAGATTGTACCTAATAATGTGGCCTCTGAGTGTGCACAATGATGTTTGATCCAGTTTAGTCTTTTAAAACGTTTCAAATGTAGTCTGGACTAAAAGAGATGGACAGACAAATGTGCAGGAGGACAAATGGTGTACCTGCACAGACAGCTTGAGTGTCATGATGCCCCACTGGGGAGGGTCCCCTGCATGGGGGGTGGTGAGTTGCGGATGTTGTTCACGTCTCACGGCTCCACCCTCCTCCGCCTTAGTGACTCCTCTCAAGAGCTAAACAAATAAGAGGCTCCTGCCTGTCCTTTGGTCAAGTGCAGGCCGGGCAGAGGTCATGTTTTGGGGGGAGGGTGACAGAACTGAACCACGGAGTGGGACGATAAAGAGAGATTGGGGATGGGGGGGTGTAACAGCACAGAGTCCAAACTAGACTGAACTGTAACTGAGGGGGAGGAGGATGAAAGCTGCTCAGTACGACCACTGTCTGATCTGATGCCAGTGAACAAGAGTCTTAGTCAGTGAGGGAGGGACATAAACTCAACTGTCTTGATGAGGATGCCCAAATTACAGCGTGCCTTTTGTTGGGACCTTTTTTAAGGGTTTTAAGTTCTGTGAAGGTGCACAAAACACAAAGCTTTACGCAGAGAGCAGAAGCTCAAAAGCCTTACATAGCATTCAGACAAAAGTTTTTTTGCATAAGTCATGTCTCAAATGTGAGTTGTGTTGCTTTATTCAGTATTTTCTATAATCATAAATGGATTTTCTGTGGATTTTAGACCTGTTGGTGGGAACAAAGAAGAAATTTGAAGTTGTAACCTTGGGATCTTCATGGAGAAATGGAAACGGATTAATCAATTATAGGGCTGCAAGTAATGATTATTTTTATTATCAATGTCTGTTGATTATTTTCACGATAATCGCTCTGTCTATAAAATGTCAAGAAAATGGTCAAAAATGTCAATCAGTGTTTCCCAAAGTCCAAAGAGGACGTTCTTAAATGTCTTGTTTTGTCCACAACTCAAAGATATTCAGTTTACGGTCCTAAAGAAGGAAAGAAACCAGAAAATATTCACAATGAAGCTTGAATCAGAATGTTTTGACTTTTTGTTTTCTTAAAAAATGACACTAAACGATTATCAAAATGGTTTGTAATTGTTGCAGCTCTAAAGAGAGAAAAATGTAAATATTTTTAAATGCACATAAAATACATTGTAAAATATTAAGCAATTTGCTCTGCACAGTCCTCAAATAGACCCAGACTTAAAGTTGAATTGGATAATTTTATAACTATTATCTTATTTTCCCACTTTTCTACTGTTGCCACCGTGGAGGAATGCAGTTTGAAGTTTTTAATTTCTGTTTCCTCCAGGGGGCAGTGATGTGAAAGAAGGCATTACTGTTTTTCTTTAAGAGGAAAGGTTGCATGTCCTGAACAGAGAGAATGAAGTCCTGAATCGCTGCTCAGGGCAACGTCATGCTGCAGAGAGCTGAATAGGCTGATTAATGATACACCACACAGTCTCTGGAGTAAAGGGTAAACCTGTCCTTTTCCTTTTTATAGTCAGGTATTTAAGGAGCAGTGAAAGTTGAAGATCATTACCTCAATGAAAGATCAGTATGAAATCCTTCCTCAGTAAAATCCTGCAACAGGCTGATTTTGATACATATTTTCCACAAATGATTACTTGGGCAGATAAATTGCAACGTCCTTTTCTTTGCAAACAAATTAAGTGTCATTACCTCAAACAAGCTGAAGGCTAAAATCATAATCAAACCAATAAAAGCCACAAACTGTTTGGAACTTGGCAGAAATAAAGTACCCAGACGTGGCCGATTGTCTTTTTTAGCTGAAGGCAGTTAATAGTGAAATCTCAGAGTGATAAATCTCAGGTGCAGTTTACTCCACAAAGGCAGTAATAAATCCTGTCAGAGTAATCATAACCACATCTTCAAAAAATATGTGCCAAGTTTCAGTTGTTCACGCGTAAACCTGCAGATGTTTGTTTTTGCGTTGATGGTCGTGCACCAAACCCTCATGAGGGCGACACTGCAACCTCTGGAGAGCAGCTGTCGAGATAAACGGTTAAGCCAGATTAAGCACATTCCTAAAATAGAGCAGCAGCAATTTCAGACACCTGAACCGCAAGTCATGATGTAACGGCCTTTAAAGTAGTCTTTTGGGGTCCAAGACGGTCCAGTCTATTCTACAATGCTGTGTTCCTGTAAAAAAATGTGGTTTGCTGATGGCAGAGTTCATTGTTCGTTTGATTTTGGAGGTTTGGATACACAAGTGTGGAATATTCTCCTAATAATAGAACTGCTGCACATGATGGTGTTTGTACTTAATATGGTGAGATGGTCAAAGTCCTGAGACTACAGACAACACCCAGAAACAAAGTCACGGCTGTTTAATGTACACAGTGAAGTGTATGTGCATTACTAGAGCTCTATCTGGTTGTTAGCATGGCGACTTTATCGTCTATTTTTCTCTAAATGGGACCATCATCTACTAAATGAACATCATTCTATATGGAAGAAGACTTAAAACTAATGATTGTGACCATAAGCTCATTAGGAAAACGTTTACCGAGGTAATGAATCAAGTGAGAAGTAGACTCATTTTCTCATTGACTTCTGTACAAACTGACTTATTTTTGCCCCCTGCCGGAAAGAAACTTCACCATTGGCTTCACTTTTCAGACCTGGAAGCTACGTCCATCTTTATTATACAGTCTGTCACAACCTATAACATACACCAATGATAGAGTTGTCTTGAGAGTAGGAGGATCTGGATATTTCTTTTTTTCCCCCCAGCGTTTTCTGGTCATCACAGCACTTTAAAGACGCCAGAGTTGTTGTCTTTTATGCTGTTTTGTTAAGTACACCTGCTCTCCTCTGGAAGAAACGTTTGATTTTTGCCTTTTCTCAGACTTTGATGTTAATACTTTTATATCCCACATTTCAGAAATTTACAGTACGAGTAAAACATGCAGGAGGTTGTAGACTCAGCTGGATTTGAATGTCTCTGCATGTGTCTTACAGATGGTCCAAACTGTTGCTCTGTAATTTTAAATCCTCGTTCCAGAAGTCATTTTACACTCTTGATGTTCTGTTTCTGAAGTTTGTTCGTATCTTAAAACAACAAAGATCCGTTTTCAAGCATATTTACACACTTGACGAGTTTTCTGAAAGTCCGTTAATGAGGTTAGAAATGGTCAGACAGAGGAATGAAAATAATGACAGGGTGAGAGCGTGTGTTTGATTTTCATGATGGTTGTTGAATGCTGTGTTTATCCTCGTGTACAACGGCTGCGGCTGCACCAGAGGAAGAATAGGCTGCAGTTGAAAGTGATGGCATCAGAAATAGCTTGATGTGTGATTATACAGCAACAGGACTGACTGAAGGTTGACTCATCCTCTCACTCTACGGACGACTGCTCTGTCAGTGGTTGGTACTCGTGATGAAACACATTTGGGCCAATATTCACTGTTCATTTATTAGTTAGTATGTTTTTTTTTTTACGTTTTTGAACACACTGGCTTGCTGAAGCTGTTTTTGTAAAGGTACAGTGCTTGTTTTAAACATTTTGATTACAAGATTTGAACTTTTGATGTGCATCTCTTTCAGTTGCTGCAGATTTAGGTTGTCTAAGGGCGTGATCACACTATCCTTTTGGCCGCGGCCAAAACCGGTTTTTCAGCTAAAGTCTAGTACCTTTAAGTAGTGTGAGCGCACCCGCTCCGCGCTCAACTGGGGCCAGCTGGGCCGCCACGGCCCGCTTGAAAAAGGTGGGCTTTAGCGGAGCCGTTTGCACATGTACGAGCACGAGCGTGCGCACGTGTACGAGCACGAGCCCTGCGGCAGTAGCGTTATGTCCGCCTGTTCGGACATGTAAATAGAAGGACGGACCATGCGCTGACATTTAACAACAACAACAATGGTGGTGAAAGGTTCACGTTGTGTTTACTGCAGATTTGGTTGGATGAAAATATTCAAAAACAGTCGACAAGACGCACAAAAACTCAGAGGTCTATGGAAAGATTTGTAAACAAAGCCACACACACGCGATCAATGCGTGTGACGTGTTACGGCTTGAAGGCGTATGGACAGCAAGAAGCATTGGCCGAGGCCCAGGTAGTGTGAGTACAAACGGGGCTGGGGCGCGGGGGGGGAGAGGGAGGGGGGACAAGTACCCTAAAGTCCGGGTCTCGGTCCGGGAGGATAGTGTGAGCGCGCCCTAAAACAACACTAACTTTTACAAGTTGTTGCCAGGTTGGCATCAGTTTTTGGTTGCCAACAGAAACGGTTTGTCATTTTTTAGTCACCTTTTTATATTTTGAGTAACTTAGATACTTTGCAGTTATGTGAGCCAAAATAATAAAAATGTGACCTAAAAGAAAACAAATTTCCTTTTGGTTTTTCGTTCAGGTTCATTTTGTACTTTGTCAGTTGAATTCATTTGCATGGATGTTAATGTCTATCAAAGAGTGAGTTAAGACAATGGTGATTGATCATATGACCCACTGACGAAAGAGCTTGTACCTTCCTCTTTGCAGAGAAATACAATCTGAGTATCTCTGGAGACTTTCCTGCGCTAAAATCAAATACGCAGCAAAGTTCCAGACGTGTTTTATGACGTTCCCGTTCTGTCTTCGGGCCTCCTATCAATGTTGAGCGTGTGAAGGCATCAACGCCGCATTGCTGCAGGTGAGAGCTGCCGAGCTACTGACATCATACAGTCGACACTGTTCGGTTTCCAAAGGAACTCTGGGAGATGAAGTCCCAGGGGCTCGCCTGCAGTTACATCTTACCACCAAAGAGGTCGGTCGCTAGAAACAACGTATCTCAAATCTTAAAACTTTGTCTCTGAAACACATACCAGTGAGTAAACGCACAAACACACCTGCACCATTATCATGCACAGTGTTCTGACTGTAACAGCAATATTTAAATATCCCTGATACAACAAATATTAAATATTAATTCGCATTTTATTGTCCCTCCGGTGGTTGGTTGCCAATGGCAACCTTGCAACTGTTACTATCAAGCCCTGCTTCAGTACAACACTAGTATGAAAAAATGATACCCTATACCTCTTTAAATACCACGGTGAAAAGAAAACGACATGTCTGGGCGTAAAAAGCTTCTTCATCCTTCCTGAAGACTGGAAGTCTTAACTTTGAGCTGCTTGAATGTAGCTGGAAGTGTTTTCTTTTCCTCCACTCCCCTCATGACCTGCCACCCTCCTGACAGTAGGCTCATAATGGAGAAGACAACAATCCATTCGTCTGACTGTTTTTTTTCATTCCTGTAAGTTCCTCCCTCCTCGCTGGGGTAATTGAAAGGCTTTGAGGCCAGCTGAACTCTGCAGGCTCACACAGGACATCAAAGCGAAAGAAACGGTCAGACGGCACAAACTGGGGGTCAATGGCGCGGCTAAAACGCTGCCAAACGGTAGTGAACGTCAGCGCTAGGGCGTCTGGCCTGCAGTCGGCACAGCAGCTTCTTCTGCAAAGCTTCAAAGGCATTTCCTAATGAGGACCAGGCGCAGAGCTGAGACGACAAGTAGCCACCGCTTGTTCTGCAACTACGCCGATACACATGTATCTACCAGCACCGAAACATGCCGTATTTGGTCTTAGTTGCTTTGGTGTTCTTCTTCTACTCTTACAGCTGGAAAAAGACACCTGTGCACAATCATGTCGGTTATCCACAGAAGGATAAAGTGCTCAACACGCTGCTGCACACCCAATTCTGATGCTCTGAATAAAACTATCCCTGTTTCTCCGGAGGCTTTTTCCCTCCATTAAATCTGTAGCCTCAGCTTTTTATTAGGGGAAAAACAAGCATGTTGAATATTCAGCACAGCGGGTTTGCATCCTTTACAGCCCCTCTCTTAACTTCTCAGGCTGTTGACTGTTGCCACACAGGTTACAAAATCCCAGCTTTGTGTTGTTTTTTTCTCTCTTCACGGTGGAAAATGTGAACTGTCGCACCACATCCTGTCAAAACTGGCATATAAAGTTGGTCACTTTTTATATGGCAAAAAAACGGGGTGTAGACTCACTGCATGGTGGAATTTAGGTCCTGACAATAACAAAGAGGATGTATTCACATTGCTTTCATGCCCAAATCTAAGTTCAAAACCAACATACATTCGATTTACTATCACATTAGAATGACAATAGTTAAGCTGGAATTATATGTTTGACATTTTTTCCTGAAAAATACTTAAATACTATCTAGTCTCGACTAATAGGGATTAACTATAATACTCAGGATTAACTGATTCTGTCTAACCTGGAAGCCAGTTCATGAAATAGTTGATCTAATAATTAATGGTAATGCACTATTTATGGAGGACGAAACTGGACTTAAGTCTCAATAAATAAATAAATCTCTCTATAAATACAAGAATGCATAAATAAATGTATGAATAAATAAATTATTTATATTTGTTTCTACATTTTTGTTCACCTAGATTTATTTATTTCTGTGTTTGTATTGCTTATTGATTATTTATGCATTGATCTATGTATTTATTGAGACTTAAGTTATGTTTCATTCTCCATAATTATTTTGGTACAAAAAATAAATTCTAGTGAACAAATGAGATATTTGAGAATTTTTGACCCCCGTAGTTCTCTGGTTTCTGTTGATGAAAACAAAGAATCATGATATACTGACTCACTGATTGCTTGTTAGTTTGCTGCGGATTTATTTGTGTTGCAGGTCTAATTGCTCATATCGCAGTTAATTAATTAGTCGTCTCCCTTTTTGAGCACTGACACACACACACACACACACCTCCCCGTGAAGAGGAACCCGACCCGAGTCCCTGTAAATCAGTTGACGTGCACCTGCAGCTCCTGTCATTTATGTAACAGCTGAGGAGGAACAAAACGAGTTGTTCTGGTTTGTGTTGTTGACACTGTGAGTCCTACTTCAGATCATCGGATCAGGCAACTTCTGTGTCTTCTGTTTTAGTTAAAAGTGGACTATGGTGAGTGTTTTTATCTTTCTCCAAACTAAATGGAAAGATTGCATTACTCTAAAAGGTTTTAGGGATAGACTGATAGTTTAATTTCTCCTGTAAATGCATTGGAACCAACCACTTTCTAAGCTAAAGGATGCCTTTTTAAGTGATCCCTTCTACAAGGTTTCGACCTCAGTTATTGGTCTGTTTGAATGTTTTCAGCTTCAGTAAATAAACTTTAAAAACTCTGCCGGACAGAACAGTCTTGGTCTAACTAACTGGATTTTTGAAGGTTGGAAAGGCTGTATATAGGTAATTATCAGTAGTTAAGTTGCTAACTTAATCTTCTAATTTTTGGTAATAAAAAAAAGGTTTCACTCTTTTGCAGCTGCTACCCAAAACACCTCCTCATAGACTCAATTAACAGTCTTTTATTTTGAAAGATCATCTCTGTCGGTCTCAGAGGAAGCGTCCTCGGCTCCTCTTGGTTAAGATTTGGTGATTACGGCTTCCTGTTGGCTCTCCGTATTCACCTTCAGCTGAATGAGACACTGCTGTGTCGGTTAATATGTAACCGCTGGTGAAAAGACTTTCCATTTAGGCTCTGTTGTCCACCTCATTAGCTGTTTTCCCAACTATGAGTTGAAAGTCAGTGCAGGCTGAGAGAGTGCCCGCTGGTTGTTAACTGCATTTGCTCGCCAATGCGCTTCACCTGGAGGCCCAGCGTAGGGCTCAGTTGTACATTAAAAACAGCCTAAAGTCCTGTTTCCTCTTATAGGACACAGATCGTTTGGCTGTCATCTGAGGAAGTTGTCTAATCTTAGACGTGAAACTTATCCCCCCCCCCTCGCTCCAGAGGGGTGTGCTGGGTATAGGCCCGCTGTTCGGGGGTCTTGTGGTCAGTGTTTGCTACCTGCAAGGTGTGGGAGGAAGTTAGAATGAGAGTTACAGGTAAGATGCATGACTGCTATATAACAGCAGGTCTCAGTGCTTGTGGTTAACGCGTAACAATACAAGAAACATAGCTGTTCGGGGTTTAAAAGTTTGTTTCATGGATGTTTTTACTCTCAACTCTGATAACTATTCAACATAAAAGCAGTGTATTTCAGACACCAGACGCATTATTTACGTTTGCCCTCTAAAGACAAAAAATGTAATGATTAAAACTCTTGTAGGGAAATTAAACAAACTCTGGAGAATGTAAACTGGGTTTTCATTTAACACTTGGCCCAAAGCGTTTCAGTCTACAGCCTGATAAACATCATACCCCTAAGAAAGATATTGCTTTAAATCTTTGTTTACTGCTTGCAAAAAGAGTTCTCTATCTCGTAAGATCTGTAAACCAAAGTTCATTAATTGGATCAAAGAAATGTCCATAGCTGAATCTCTGCTAAGATTTATTATATTATTTAAGGTAAACGATCACTCTTTAATATTCTCTAGAACTGTTTTCAATCTGTTATGTGATGAATGCATGAGTCTCAGTCCGTACCGACAGAAGTTCCTGAGTCTCGTCGTTTCTCCAGTTAGACGTTTTCGTTGCCGTCTTTGTGTAAATCACCTTCTTGTTCCCCGTTGGAGGGTTGTTTTGCTCTGCTGTTGTCCGACGCATGATATAAACATATAATCACCCCACTCAACTCCTTGGCCCCACTGGAGAGTAAGCGGCTGTATCACACATGAGCTCCCTTGGTGATGACCCAGTCTTTGTACACCGGAGCTGAGTAAACTCCGTTTGATGTCTGCTCCGACTGAATTGATATTTGCGTTCACACATACAGCCATGCTGGTTAATGTGTAGATCATTTCAGGTTTGCAATGCATATGTGAAACCTGATGTAATCTCAAATGCTAAAAAACGCGATTTGTTGGAGTCAATTCCTCAAACATCTGTCTGATAAAAGATCCAGAAATGTAACATGATGAGCCTCGAGGCCTGTTTTAGACTCCTGCATGTGACATCGAAGTCTTAAACAATATATTTTAGTTTCAAGAAGAGAAGCTCTTAAAAACAAAACTTTTCATCTGTCGGCTTCTTGCTGAATAAGTGATGTTAATTATGATGAGGATGGGCTGTTGTCTTTATATATATGTAGAGTATCTGAGGATTTCCTGCTCCTTCCTTCAGGTTTGCATTCTTGCAGCTCATGGAACCGGACGCTTGGGAGATGTTTGGTCAGTCTGTTGTTCTGTTGTGTTTTTTGTGTACATAATGATTTTGCATGTAGTTGCCAAAGAGAGCTTGGTATTTTTGATGAACATTATTGTTTCTAACTGCTTATTTAGTAGGGTTGTCCTTGAATAAAGAAATTCTTAGTCAACTAAGACGCAATTTTGTCGGCTAATTGATTAGTCAGTTTAATTGACGGATCAGTTTCTACCCAAATATGAATGAAATAAGTAATTTAGCATGAAAAAAGCATAAAACATGACTAATAGACTAAAGCAATCCCCTTCAGCTAATGGGCCAGACTGCATGAGCAGTGCTGCCTCGCTTTTTTATTTAGATTTTTTTTTTAGACGGACAACGTTGAGAATTGATTTGAAAAAGAAACTTAAAGTGCTAAGTACAAATATCTACATTTTGTACATGTCTGTGATGCATTCAAACTGTAGTGAAAGTGCTGTAATGATGTCACTATGACTGTCTAAAGACAATGTCTCTTTTTCTAGCGAACCGCATGAATGTAGCAGTAAATAGGCGATGTTCTGCAGCCGAGCCGCGCTGCTCAGGGGAGAAGCGTGGCCTGGCCGTAAAACTAAAACGACAGATTAGTCATTTATTTGACTAAGAGGGGGCACTCCTATTATTATTTAGTCAGAGGCTTTCTTTCTCATATATTTAGGTACATCTAAATAAAATACTCCTTCCACTTGTTATAAACTTACAAAGACTTTTGGAGGCACATTGAGCCTTGTGCCTAAAGAACATTTTTGTATCTTTATCTTAACTTTCTCTTACTCCTACGACAGGTCCGAACTACGACTAAATTGTGTTCGTACGGGTGTTCTTTGTCCTCCTTCTGTACACTTTTTACCCTTTAGAGGCAGATTTTTCTCAGTGTTAAATGCTGTTTAGATGTTTCGGGAGGCTAATTCGGTTCCCTCGCATGCTGTAGATCATTTTTAAATGTGAGGGACTGTAGAGTAAATAGATTTTGGTCTATTTGGGTGTTGGAACAGTGCAGCGGTCGGTTTCGTATCTCGTCCCTCTCTGTGTCAGGTCTATAATGGGTCTTCGAGATGACGGACAGTTTAGATTTAGACACACAGACCTAAATGACGTGGTGCGCTGCTACATTTGGATGTAAACAAATGACCTCGCAGATGCTTCTCTGAACATAGGTGAACATTTCTCCCCTTTTTAATAACCTTCTTTCCAGTAGACCAGTAGGTATGTATGATACTGGCTGTCTTGTGTTTAGAAAAGACAATAAAAAGGTTCCTGATACCCCGACGTCTGTCAAGTCACACTGTTGCTGTGCTGCTTTATGGCTCTATTAGATTGACAGGTTTTCTGATGAAGTAACTTATGCAATCCCATATTTTTGTACTTGATTATCCAAAAACATTTCACATCTTATTTTATCTCTGAACAGGTTCTACGTTGAATTCTGGGAATATTAGGATATAGACCCAGTTGCTACAAAAACAGGGTTCAGGCATGTCATTCTGCTCAGCTGAGTTTGTAGAGAGCTGTTGGTGTTGGAGGCTGTAGTTTGAGAGTTTTATCCTCCACCCCGAGTATGAGCTCTTACCATCCAGCAGACAGATTCCCCGAATGCAGACTGAACTGTTTTAAAAACCCATTTGTGCCTACATCAACATTTTAAATAACGCTTCTTGAGGGGGTGCGGGTCGTGCAATAGTGTCAGTGTTCTGTTTCTGTAATGTGAAATATGTGGATTGTTGATTTTATTGTTTATTTACTGATCTTTATTGAAAGTGCGTCCAAGAGTCCAAGGAAAGTTTTCTTAAGGGTACAATAAATTATTGATTACTATTATTGATTGATTTGTTGGTGCTGTTCAATGTAATATTTAGACTAGTTCCTTTTCTTGGATTTATTGCAGGACTGATGTACTGCTGTTACAGTAGGTTTAGTCAAGTCAATAATGATCACAGTGGGTGTGGGTTTTGTTGCATGCCTCTTTCAAATGCAGATGCAAAAAGTCAGAGGTTTTCCAAACATTGACATATGATCATCGTAAAATGCTTCCAGTGAAACCGAAAACAGAAAAAAAGACAGTATGATGTTGCAAACATGATAGAATAGAGCTGGTCATTTAATAGTAATTACTTTTTTTTCCTGACAGTTATTAAATAAAATATCACTCCTGGTGAAATAGAAGCTGGTCTTATTTTGCTTGGGTCCCTTAAAGACCCTCTGACAGACCACTAGGGGGGCCTGGATCCCACTTTGGGAGCCAGTGATCAACAGCAGAGGGTCTGAGGTCATAGAGAGTATAAAAAGGACCTGGGTCTCTCTGAGCCAACCTTGTCTGCATCTTTACTCTTCCAGATGCTCATTTAACAGACCAGGCCTTTCTGTGGCACATTAAGTCGACTTTTTTCCCCCTCATGTTGGCTCCTTCATAAGAAGAGAATAGCTCTTTTGTTCCTGCTCATAATGTATCCATTGATGATGAGCAGGCCAGCACACACAGGACCTCTATGTTCATAAATGTCAGATGCAAACACACCTGTGAAAAAAGCAGGTCAGCGCCGTCCATCACTTAAAGTGGGCTTCAGCTTTCACAAAAGAAAAAGGGTTTTTGTGCCACGACACATAAAATACATTTCAGACGGAGACATTGATGCACTCTGCTGCAGTGCTGGGTTGTAACGGAGTACATTTACTCAAGCATATATGCAGATACTGATAAGTCTCTGTTACTAAGAACTTTAACCTGGTGCATGCGGCTCTTTGCTGCCAACTTGACACATGTGAGTAAATGTTTCCTTTTGTGTTTGTCCCAGTTTCCAGGTTGCATGGTAATCTGGACTTGATGCATGGCAGTTGCATGACCGCAGTAGGTCTTGTTGTGGGACTGAGAGCACACAGCTGCAGCCATGGCTCAAACCATGCACGTGAATGGCAATGGCCCAGGTAAACCAACCCTTTTGTTACATTGTTTTATCACAAGTGTTTATTTTCTCTGGGTGTTAATTGTGCAAATTGTGATTCTGTTGCACATTTTATTTTTATCTTATGTGAAAGTAGGAATTTTCTTTTTCTGCTATGTTTCTCTTTGCTGCCTTTTTTTCTCTTTTTTTTTTGTTTTTTTTGCATTGTAGGAGGAAAATATAGTTTCTTCCAGTGAGTTAATGATACACTTTTACATGTCAAATGATTCCTCACTGCCTCGTGAACAACATGGGCTCATACTTGAACACAATGGAGTTTAAAAGTAGATTTAAGTGTCCAGTTTCAAGTTTACGTCAGGCCATGTATATTTAACTGGTGAGCTCCTGCATCACATCTGTCTCTGTTTCAGCGCCACACAGAAGGAGAAAGCTTTTCATTCTGGCATCAAACATTTACAGAAAGATCATTTTGTCCTTTACCTGAAGTCATTCGGTAACTTTTTTAGGCATTAAGATTACATCAGTGAAAGTCGTGATAACATCCGATCATTGGTCGTATAGGACATTTCTAGCTGTGCAGCATCCTGCTAAGCGTATTAGCAGCAGTAGCATCAGAATGATTGAGCCACTGATGCATCACTTATATCTAGAGCTGAGTAGTGCCACATTGCAAGACCATACTCGAGTGCTGCAGTACGGTCTGGATGCAAAAACTAACATTCTGGCACAGGGGCGGAAAAAAGTTAAGTTGTTTGTTTGTTGTTTGATGTTTGTATTTCTTGACAAGTTTCAGCGACGGTGCCTGTGAGCTACATCCGGCAGATGTCAGGCTTTATACCCACTAAGAGAGCCAAATGCATGGTTAAAATTATTATTACAATTTTTTTGTATAGTATGTGAGGCCATACTATGAAATATAATACTGCAAAGGTAGGAAATCCTGTTAAAACTACTTTAATAACTTTAGACAAAACTTGTCGCCAAGTAAAACCATAAAGAATCAAATAATACCTTTTAAGATGAGTTAATTTATATATATATAAATAAATTAACTCATTACTGATATGGCAGCCGATATAAAAAACACTTTGAGCTGGAATATAAATCGATAAATTTCTTTGCGGTTTTGACGCTGCGGTGCTCAAAAGTACCTTTTCTTAAACAAATACTTTAATCAAAGAAAATTTAACCTTAATATACCAACTATAATTGAACACTGAGGAAATAGAGTAAATGAAAATGCAATAAATAGCCAAATAAGCATCATCCGTTCAGTTTCAGTCAATTGCTGACCATTTTAAATGAATATAAAATAAATGGCCAAATAGTATCTCTGACTTTTAACGACAATTTTATTGTTGGATAACATTTTGTAAAAAGAGAACATGATATGATAAACCGGTTCACTGTAAGTCAATGAACAGATATTATTGTCAATATTTTATATTCAGTATGTCTTCATCATAGTCAGATTTTATACACTGTCGAAGTGAATTCATGCTATAAGATTAAAAATCTATATCTAAAGCATGTTTTATTTTGTGCTGCTTCTCATATATCTGCAGGAATGTTAAATATTGGCTCATGGCGTACGAAAAAACAAACCTTTCCACTCTTCTGGACGTTATTTCTGCACCTCTCATGCTTCTGAAACACGGAGAGAAGATTTCCACACTTCAGTGTGAAAGAAACACTGTCAGCTCCGGACACACACCTGCAGACACGCACATTCCTATCCAGACTAACAGGAGAGAGTGAAGCTTCTTACTTTTCAAAATCCCTCCAGGAATGCACAGCATGCAGGAGGACGGATGCTTTCAGCGTCAGTCTGCCACCTCCCTGTTTCCGACTCTGGGACATGATACCTTTTTGTTTTTAGTTTATCCATCTGGTCCAGAAGAATGTGTGGATTCACTTCAAAGGCTGTGAACCCAACCGAGCGTTTTTAGTGTCCATTTTTAACAGAATGTGAAAAATGCTGAGGAATGCTACGCTAACACGGCTAACCTCCTCCCTCCCCCCCCTGTAAACGATAAAAATAGCTCCTGCTGCTGTGTTGGCAGTTAACATGCCAGCGTGGTCACCTGCTGCACTCAAAGAATTTCAAGAAGACAGCTAAATCTTTATAGTGTAGAGATGCTCCAGTGTAATGGTTATTATTCACTCTGAATGATTAAAGTTGGTGATCAAGTAGTCCACCTAATATCTGGAGGAAACGTCGACTTCTCTGCATCTATGTTGTCGGTTTTAGAGGTGGAAATTCAGCTGTTTTTGTTTTGTTTGCAGCATCCTGTTGTTTTTATGGAACTCAGATTTTACACATGAAGTTTAGTTTCCTGTTTATTCTTCTCAGCCTGTAAAACATTTGTATAATATTGTCCGTCTTATTTTGGAGCTTTGTCAAGTCTCTTTTTATATATATATATATATATATATATATATATATATATATATATATATATATTTGTCTGTAACTGATAGTGGATTTCTTGTTGCATTTCCATTTTTAAACTACAATCTACAATACTTTTTCATTAAGGCTCTCAATCTGGGAGCCGCAAATGCACTGAAGCATATCTCAAATAAAACCTCAGCTGATCCCACTTTAACTCGAGCAATATTTAACTGCATTCAGCTGCAGGACTGAAATACTGCTCAAAAAATATTTACTGAGCGTGGTCCTCAGAACATAATTTTTTAGTCGATCGTCACAGATTTAAAGTTTCAGTGATAATAATATCCCCCATAATGTGGACATTTATACACGAAGATTACAAATTCTGGCGATCTTAAAATTTCGATCTTTGTCTGCTACCAAACCACCAAAACAAAACACAAAGTCTGAAATAAGAAAACGCCACCGCATTAAAGCCGTCCTCCGTCATGCAGTGAAGTTGTGTAAAATAAACCCCCTGCAGAGGCTGAGTCATGGCTCAGGGCAGAGCATCGTGGCTCTGGCCTGACTTGAATGCCACCAGTCTGTGGTGGACAGAAAACAAGAGAACAGCGGTCAGAGCGAACCCCCCCTGCAGCTCATTCAAACCCACTGAAGGGGATTTATTTCTGCAGGGAGGACAGTTACTCAGCTGCGACTTCAAATCCCCTCTGCGGTTCTGTTCTCTCACTGTGCCCCGTCAGACACTTTGTTATTGTGTTTGTGTGAGTGCTGGTAGCTGCTAATAATGTGTGCCAAAAGGGGGCAGAGTGCTGTCTTTGTAAACTGCACTGGATAATGGTTTTTATTCACAACAGTGTTGTTGAATAGATGCAAGACTGGTTTGTTTAAGTGTGACTGTTCACTAATCGGTTCATTGTCAGCCTTCTGCAGCTGAACACTGTCTCATTTTAGCGTCAACAGTGAATAAAAGTACAAATCAGGAGTCACGCTGCAAGAGCTGTGATTATCGAGCCAAATTAGGCCCCTCGCTGTGAACTGCAGCAATATTTTATTGCGTGATAGACAATTGAAATGGGTCAGCTGTGAACGAGTGAAGTTGACAATGAATATTAAAGCCACTTTGATAAACAAGTCAATTCAGCTTGCTTTATTAATGACATTGTTTCTATTGTAAATTAAGTCATTAGCATAGAGACTGGAAGAGGGGAAACCGCCAGCCTGACTCTGTCCAAACGTAACAAAATCCCACCTATCAGCATCTCTTAAGCTCGTTGTTTGGGACTTTGGTTTATGCCCAAATATCTGCAGAACTGATAACATCCCCATCAGCCTCAGCTGTACTTTGTTTGTTTAATGCTAATTGTTGCAAATGGTGATGTGCTCATCCTGCCAAATCAGCTCAACAGTTAAGCAGTCTTGCGGTTTTATTGTGAATGGTAAGAACTAGTGTCTCCTGTATGCGCTGCCTTTGTCGAGGTTGGAGGGAGTAAAGTTTGCCGTCTTGAATGGCACTACTGAGATTCTGTGTCAGTGTTGTTGTTTTTAAAATCCTCATGCTTGTTTCTTGCGGTACAAAAACTGTTAATCACTGTGTAATATTTAAATTTTGTGTGAAAAAACAGTTTAAAAAAATATATTGACATGCAAATGAATTCATGTCATCAGTGTGTAACGATCTTTACTCTTGGTAAGATGTGCAGTCAGTGCAACCTTAGATTCTAGATGGTTATCCATTATTTAAACCGAAGCATTATAAACCGAGTAAAGTTTATTTTAAGTTTTTGCCTTTTTGCTTTGATGCATAAAGTGTTTTGCTCGTCCTGCCTTCCCCTCCATAATAAGGATTTTCTGTTTTTACACTTATCGCACTCTCCTTAATGAGCTGTCTTCCCTGGAGCGGCATCGAGTTTGAAATTCATGAACCACCATTCATAAAAAAAACAGTCTAGGCTTCAATGAAGTAACCACACCTCAGCTTTACGGTTGGTCACACCCTTTTGAAACGACAAACAAACCCCAAAACATCCTATAAACCTGATTTTAAATGAAGCAGAGGACGCTATGCCCCCTTTCTAGATGCTTGTGTCGGTTAATTCTTTTCATGTTGCAGATCTTGAATCTGGAAACAACTCAGTCTGCACAGTCTGAGTTGTGTTTGACCATCTATGAGAAAAGGCCGATGAGGGCAAAGTTTTTCAGGCTGCCTCTATGTTTGCAGAGGAAGCTCAAACATTTCCTCCAGTCTGCATCATCATGTACAGAGTTAAGTTGTTGAATTTGGCAGCGGAGTCTGGCACGTCCCTGAAAGTTTCTAGAAGAAGCTGGTAGACCACAGTCTGTCCTGCCTGTGTTCCCTCTGAAAAGGGCAGGAATGTGCAGCTTTAATGTACGCTCTGTCTTTTGTTTTGTTTCCTGTTTGGTTTCCTTTAATATGAACGGACGTGTCGCATTGTTTCTGGTGTTGAGCTGCTGCGGTGAGAGGTGTTGATCAGACGCTGGCTCTACTTTTTCTTGTGAGTAATTAGGCGTATAGAGCTCGCAGGCAGAGCCAGGAAATACCAGGCTGGTCGTATGAGAAAGGACTTGTATGTGTGTGGGGCCACCAGAGTCCCCCTCCACCCAGCCACTTGCATCATACTTTGGTCTTGCTGTGATGCATCAAGTGTGAGAACGACACTGTGTTTCCACTCTGCCGCTGTGTGTGTGTGTGTGTGTGTGTGTGTGTTCGAGACCTGTACAACTGAATAACATTTCTGTCCCATGAGTTGGAGTATGAAAAATTCATATCATGCAGGAAATCAAAACCAGTTCTTAAAAAATAATTTCTCACAGTTGGTATTTTGATGACAGTGGTGGAGAGCTCTGTTTTAACATGTCGATCCAAAAAGTGAGGTCATAAGATTCACATCATTTTTGTTCTCATTAATCCTGTATGGAAACATCTGTATTTTTTCCTCAGCTCATTTATTCAGGACTTTAATTTGTCTCTATGTTTTCAGGCAGGATAGTTGTTCTATTTGACAGAATAAATATTAGTGTAATTTACTTCTGCAAAACATCTGCAAACTTGCTTCCCTATGATGCTGGTAGAGAAACAGACAAATCAAAAGTACTGTAAGTGTAATTGATGAATCTGTTATTGTTATTATTTATCTGATAAATTGATTGTTCTGTTAATAAAAATTAGAAAATACAAGAAACACATTTTCCTAAAAAATAAATAAATAAAGCTGGAACCAACAAATGTTTTCTTCATAAATCACTCAAATGAATAATTACAATTTACTTTTTTTTTACACTGAATGACAACGGTTGTATTGTCAATAGACGGTAATAACATGGTGGTCTCCGTGTGAAGCCCAGTGTGGGAGGCTCCAGCTGTTTCCATCTTGGCAGAGCCTGAAGTCTCCTTACTCCAGGCTCAGACTGCCCTCTCTGTCAGTTACGACTAATCTGTTGTTTCGGTCTCGGGGCCCATCCACACGAGGACACGATTTCCTGTATCTGCACATTTTTAGTATCGGTTAGGCCGACCATCCATGCACAGCTGGCATTATCGGAGCCTGGAAACTGTCTTTCGGTCACCAGGTCCCAGAATGGGAAGATTTGAGAACGCCCCCTGTGGCGTTGTCATCTGGATGGCGAAACCACATACATTGCCATCTCCCCACCTCGGACCTCTAATCCCTGCTTTGCGACGGGGAAGGGGCTCACAGCAGCACCCTCTGCTCGGTGAGGACACTAACTACAGAGTGATTGGTGCATCAGAGTCCAAAACACCACAAAAGTCTCCACTAACACCAGAAACGGTCAACAGATTTCTCTATTGGATGGAGGAGAATTTGGAAAACCACCAGATTTGGTGATACACTCTCCGCTGTTTGTATTATGATTCTACACAACAGAATCTCTCCGTCTCTTCTTCTCTGTTGTTGGTGTATTTCTGTGGCTGTTACAGCGCCACATTCAGTTTGACATGTGTACTACAGCGTTTTTATCCGGTTTCACTGGTTTTCATGCGGATGCAGATATCCTGCAAGATTGCGGATACGTACCGAGCGAACATTGCAGTACCACCGTAAATTGGGGGCAGTGTTGGGCATTGTACACAAAGTGCCGTGAATAGCATACACACAAAAAGAAATGGCTGAATTATTTGAGGAGCGAGTGTGCAAGTTACTTAAAAACTATCCCCATATATATGACGCGACATCGCCCGGCCACAGAGGTTGAGAAATGCTGCAGAAACAGCTGGGAGGAGATTGGGCTCAGGCTGAATGTGAGCTGAACGGCAGCGAAGGAGAAGTGCAGGTCGATTTGAGACCGCTTCATCCGAGCCCACAACAAGATGCTCAGCAAGCTCTCAGGTTAATTAAGGTTGTATCAGATCAGTGCATATCTAATATAAGGCATTTGATACTTTACAGCCGATATAAACATGTTTACAGGACAACTCTAGTGTAAAGTTTGACAGTTGAACATGGAGGTCTATGGGAGTGGACTCCCTTTTGGAGCAAGCCTCAAGTGGCCACTCGCTGAACTGCAGTTTTTGCCACCTCCGTGTCGCTGCTTGGTTTAGTCCAATTTTATGTTTAGTTTTCTCAACATAAAGAGACACTGAATGAAACCGCAAGAGATTTCTGTGCACCATTTGGATAACAAACAACTGCCAGACAGAATAAATGAGGCTACGGGTCTAAATCTGTCTCTGGGGGAACTGTGGATGTTAAAAGGCTTTTGTCAGCTCTAAATTTAGAGTTTTACAGAGCCAGTGTAGAATAAGCCAAGCCATGTTGGCTGTATATTTTATCCTCACAGATTCAACATCAAGGCCTCAAGTTGGCCTTCATCAAAACAGTATTTTTTTTTTTAAAGATTATTTTTGGCAGTTTATTGCAAGCCTTTATTAAATAGGACAGACAGGAAATGGGGTGAGAGAGAGCGGGGGAGACATGCAGCAAAGCGCCGCAGGTCGGAGTCAAACCAGCGGCCATTGCCTCAAGGACCTTCAGCCTCTTTACATGGGGCGACCGCTCTAACCACTCAGCCACCGGCCGCCCCACAACAGTATTTGAAGAGAAAGCAGAGAGAGAGAGAGGGTTCATGAGTTTAAACGTGACTGAAAAGGAGTTTCAGGCAGGTTTCAAGTGGTGTCGAATTTTAGAGGAGTGAGTGTGAAAAACGTATACAATATCCTTATTCCTGCGTACGGAAGAGTCATGAGAGGCCTAAAACATGCTCCTGAATTTCCCTATAAAGTCTGACTAATTAGACTGCTGCTTCTTTCGGATATGAATGTATTTGACTATAATTTGCAGAGCGGCTGTGTTCATTTAGCAGCACGTGGTTTGTGTTGGAGCCTCTGGTCTGGAAATCATCTGTGAAAGACGTGTAGGAAGTAGCTGCTGGAAACATGCAAGTGAGAGTTTTTAGAGCTTATAGAGAACGATGCACAGCTAATGTCGTATAATTCGGCCCAAATATTTTAATATCCCAGTTGAGGAAAATTAGAGCAGGGTTGAGAAAGCTGTGTGCCAAGCTCTGGATGTTACTGACTTACATAACGTTTAGGTCACTAATTAAAAAAACTCAATTCTCTTGGATCTACTCATGTTTTTAACACTGGGATGATAACTAACTATTCAGCGGAGTAACCTACTGTTATTCTCATTATCGATTGGTGTGTTCAATCTAATAAATATTGAAGAAAATGTCCACATTATTCTTCATCATTCTTCACTTTACATATTATGTCAGACCAACAGTCCAAAACCCAAAGATATTTCATTTAAAAAAAAAATAAAAAATTTCACTTTGAAGAAGCTGGAAACAGCTGGTGTTTGATTTTATTACTTGATAAAAGACGTTTATAATATAAAAAGTCGCTTTACAAAATCCTTCCTTTAGGCATAAAGTTCCAAAAACACAGTGGTGAGAGAAGTATTTTGATATTTTACTTGAGTAAAAGTAACAATGCAACAGTGTAAACATATGCTGTTTCAAGTAAAAGTCCTGCATATAAAATCTTCAGTAAACTATAAGCATTAAAATATACTTAAAGTGCCAAAAGAAAAAGTGCTCATTATGCAGAATGGCCAATTACAGAATAATGTAAATCATGTACAGTTACTGTATTATGCCAAAATAAAGTTTGACTTAGTTGGAGGTTGGGCAAATCTTCCATCCCAATACAGGTCTCGATAACTCTGAGTATTTTTTATGCTCCTGTGTTATTTAAATACTTGACAGATGTAAAGTAGTCATTATTGCAAAATGAACAGGCGAAATTATAGAGAAAACTGTTTGCATGCATGCATGTGAATAGTGTAAAAACAAATATTCCCCCAAAATATTTCTCACTAGATTTATCATCTTTCAGTGACAAATGATCATAATGAATTATCGTCCAGCTGTAGGTGGAGGTCCATAACATTCCTTAAATACCAGCAGTGCTTACTCATGTTGGTGGAGCTTCATCTGCAAAAACATGTCATTCGCTGGCTGTGGAAGAATAATAATAATAATAAATGTCTTTTCGTAAAAGTTATCATACTTTATATCCATCAGATAGTTCTGTGATAGAGGAGAAGACAGTGCTGTCCAACTGTTGTGTAATCCCGCTCAATTTGACTATCTTAACAGCTGCCGATAACTGGAACAGACTCTCGTTCCCATCACTGGAGCGTGACCCCCTTCAGTTGTCCCGTGTTGATGAGGTCATCGCTCAGCTGTTCGGGGTCTCTGTGGTACCAGAGGGTCGCCTGTCACTCCTCGTGTGTCTGTCAGTCAGTAACTCGTGCCAGGGGACGTGTGGAGGGGCTCCTCACACCAGACAGCACAAGACCATGACTGTGCCGTCTCACAGATTATTTATACCAGACACAAAAGAAAACAGGATGTGCTGAATTCAGCTCTGTGCAGGAGGAAACACAACGCAGCCTTTGTCCCAACAACTGCACTTACACTTTCTAAAAAAAAAAGAAAACTATAATAATGGAAACAAGCTTTTTTTTTTACACACACTGGCATGCATAGTAGTAAAAGTTGGAATAAACTTTTAATTAGTAATGAATTAGGTTTAGAGCTGCAACTAATGAGTGTTTTCTGAATTATGACATTTTTTTTTTTACTCTAAAATGTCAGAAAATAATGATATATGCTCATAACTTCCCAGACCCCAATATCATGTCTTTAAAGTGGTTTGTTTTGTCAAAAATCATTTTTCTATCGTAAAACGCAAGGCTGTATTCATTAAAGAGGTTATTGTTCACCAATAGATATTTCCAATATGAATCTGTCGATTTAGCTTAAACATTTAATTTGAACAAAAGCCACGTCTTTTAGCTTTCCATATGTGGTGATTAACTGCTTATTTTCTGATTTATTTTTACCGTACATTCAATAAAATAAAATTTGAGCATTTTTCATTAATATCTAATATTTTTTTAGACTAAACAGCAGAAAGCCATTGATTAAAGGGTAAAACTAAGCTCGTTGAAGCATTACTTCAAATACAATTTAAGATCCAATCTGGAAAAAAAAAAAGATCACCCGCTTCAGAACCTCAGAACGTACTTGTAAAAGTTGGAACTGACTTGTAAACAACACTTTGTGTGGTTTACACTTTGCAGGATAATCCTTCAAACAAAGTGTCAAAGTTTGACATGCACACCGGCCAAGCGTTTTTTCTCAACAACAGGCTGTTGTTGTCATGAGTTCACCTCCCCTCCAACTGAATAACAGGACTCTTATTTGGGAAGGGAAGCTCTGGGTTCAGAGGTCTCACAGGATTGGAGGAGAAAGCTGTCCAATAGTGCGGCAGAGCAGCGCTGTGCTTTAGTTTACACCAATAGTGGAACTTTTCTCCCCTCTCTCTCTCTCTCTCTCGCTCTGTGGAAAGAGGATTGAGAAAGAGTGCACAGAGTGAGAAGAAACAGCAGATCTGTGTCTCGGGTCTCAGTCCAGTTAAATCCTGTCCAGTAGAGTGAAGGAGAGAAGCGGTGAGAGTGCTGCTGGTCTGAGGTGAGTGCAGCTTAAACAACAAGGCGCTGAGGTTTTAGCAGCAGGGTTTAAGCCTTGTAGTTCCCTCCCTCTGTTTTAGCTGAATGGAAAGGACTGACGAGGAGAAGTAGCCGGAGCTGGTGTGGGGTCGGACTGGAGTGGAAGAGCTGGTCTGTTTATTTCCAGCCTGTGTTTGCTTTAGTCGGTCAGAGTTCCAGGCATACCAAGAACAAGACGCTGCATTTAGCCAACACTGCGTGAATGTAGTGGCGTCTCCTAATGGCCTGGAAAGCTGACTGGCTCTATAGACTTCTCTGACAGGGAGTGGAGTTTGGACTTTAAGCTGCTGTGACTGATCTGGAGGTGTATGAACTTCATTGTAGCTTGTTTTTTATGTCCGTTTTCAAACTGTGTGCTCAAAGTGTGAAGGTACATCTGTGTCGGTAGAAAGCTCAAATGTTGACATGATGGATGGATTTTGGACTAGAAAATATTGGCGGATTGTCTGTTTGTTTTTTTGACCCCCCCCCCCCCCTTTGGCTTGTCTCTTATCACAGCTTTGTAAACAACAGCCTTTTTGTGTCACAAGCTTTCTACAAACCTCATCAGGCTCAATTACACAAGTTAACCATTTGTTTTTTTGTACTGAAGTTTACTACACCTCTCTATTTGGCATTTGCTTCACTTTGTTGCATCTCACATAGTTCTGGGCTGACTTGAACCTCCGCCTTGCCAAAATGATTATCACTCACGCTTATCCAGCAGAGACGCGAGAAACTTGAGACATGTTTGTACTCGCACTGTCAAATCATGGCAATTGACAGCGGCCGAAGGAACACTTAACATTTTACCGGATTATCAAGCCGCTTCAGGGCAGCAAACGCATCCTTTTTTAAAAAGTCTTGTCATGGTTTCTTTAGACGTTCCCATCATTCCCCTGAAGGTCTAAAACTGTTGCATAAAAATATTAAATTTTTTGTTTTTTTTAGTTTTAGTATGTAGACTACTGCAGCTGCCATTACACAGTATGTGCTGTTGCTTGCAGTTTGCATACAGTCTGGACACCTTGTGCCTTGAACTTTGACCCTCTTCATCATAAATGCTGCACAAAGGCTTGTGGGTCAGAAAAGCATGTTGATTTGCATACTGCAAAATCCAACCGGATGCAGTAGAACATACTTTATTGAACATGCTATGTATTGGGACATACTAAATATTTTTCTGGCGTTCTAATTGCTATTGCCTAATGATATTAGGGTAACTTTGGAACGCAGCCTAACTTTATGTTCTTGTTCTCTCTGTTTGTTTCAGAACGAGGACAAAGATGCCCAAGCACAGAGGACGAGAAGGAGTCTGTGGCCCCCTACTATGTTGAAACTCCGTATGGCTATCAGCTAGACCTGGACTTCCTCAAATATGTCGATGACATTGAGAGGGGCAACACCATTAAGAAGCTGAGTATCCAGAGGAAGCCCAAAGCGGCCAGACCCTTGCCGGCGCCTCGGGGTAGCACTGGCGGGGGCAGCACTCAGGCTGAATGGACCTCCACGGACTCCCTGTCCTCCTCCAACAGTGATGACAAGCAGTCCCCAGTCTTCTTTAACTCCAGGCCCCCGGTCGCTGCGCCGCTGACCCTTACCCTCTCCAGAGCAACCTGTGAAGTTCCCCTGCAACAATCCTACCTGAGCATCACGGAGCAGAAACAGCTCCTTCCGCCTCCTTCACCAAGGTTTGCCCCTCGCCACAACCCCCAGGTGGAGAAGACTCTCATGGAGACACGTCTTCGACTCGAACAGGAGCGTCTGCTCATGCAGTCACACAATGAGCCTCCCTTTCCCCGTCGCCGTCTCGCCAGCTTCGGCGGCATGGGCTCCAGCAGCTCGCTGTCCTCGTACTCAGGCTCCATGGCCCCAAGCCAGATCTCTCCCAGCACCCATCATCCTCTCCCCATTAACGGTCACCTCCCCAATGGAGAGTATAATCCCTACTATCCGCCGTCTATGGGCAGCTCCATCCGTCACAGCCCCATGAGCTCAGGCATGGCCACTCCTGTGACAAACGTCAGCCCGTTACACCTTCAACAAGTCCGGGAGCAGATGGTGGTGGCCATCAAGAAGCTGAAAGAGCTAGAGGAGCAGGTGAAAACCATTCCTATCTTACAGGTTAAGATTGCTGTCCTTCAGGAAGAGAAAAGACAATTGGCTGCCCAATCCAAAAATCAAGGTCCCGGTGGTTTTCGCAAGCGCTCCTACAGTGTAGGCAGTGCTGACCAAATGGAGAACCCGGGCCCCATCCAAAAGGAAACGGAGCTGCACATCATGGAGCCTGAAGCTAAGGAACAGAGCGCTCAGCGGTTGGAGGAGTTCAGACGTCTGGCTGCTGAGGTCCAAGCTCTGGAGAAGACGACTGAGGACAATAATATAACTGAAATTCAGCCTCATAATCTCACACAAAACCAGGCCCACCAGAAATCCATTGGCATAGTTACTGATGAAAACATGAACAGCCTTCCAGTCACTGAGAGGAGGAATGGACATTGTTTTCGGGATGCGGGAGTATCGACAGAGCGCCAGGAAATGCGCAGCGCAGCGGTTGGCGTGACCGAGGCCATGCTGGGCATGACCACTGAAGCTGAGAGAGAGATTGAGCTCCAGCAGCAGACAATCGAAGCACTGAAGGAGAAGATCTACCGCCTCGAGGTGCAACTAAAAGAAACGACTCACCAAATAGAGATGGGAAAGCTAAAACTGGAACTCCAAGCGGCCGGTGGGTCAAACAAGAAGAAAGCGGACAAAGGTGTGATGGCCAGGCCCGAGATGTACAACGCTTGTGTGGAGGCCAAAGTCCAGGTGCGAACCCAGGGAGTTGGTGACCATCTGGAGTTTAGCTGTGCTAACACAGCAAAAACTCTACAAAGCCACACTATAGGCGTGTCTTGTCAACCCAGCATGCAGAGTGTTGCCACAGGCCCAGAGATCCCGATGGACCGGTGGGTGGTGCACGAGCAGGTGGAGGTAAATGACCAGTGTGTAGGGAGACTGGTGGAGACATGCCACCAGCAGGTGGGCACGGAGCTGAATGTTTGTGAGGTGGGAGTTAACACAGAGGAATCAGTAGACATTTTAGCTCTCTGCAAACCCATGACGGAGTTGAGCAAAGAGTCGAGGACAGTTGGCTGCGGAGACTGTTCAGTGGACGTGATCGTTGGTCCCATCAAGACACTGGTGTCACAAGGAACTGACCCAGATTATGTCAGCAAAGTGGACTCTGGTGTCATGGCTACTCCAGAGTCAGCAACTCAGCAGACCAATACAGAGACAGAAGTCTCAAGCAAATCCACCAATACAAGAACAGCTGTCCTGACCGACTCTTTCACTGATATGGGGTTGAGCACTTGTGACAAGCACACCAACACGGCTGTGATTGAAACGAGAGCGGTCGCTGCCGGAGAAGGACTTATCAAAGACGTTCACTCGACGTCAAAGATGCGTTCGATTGGTGTTGGAACTACCACTGACGCGGAGTCATTCGTTGGCATATCAAACTCTACTAAAACCAAAGAATGTGGAGTTGGACCGGTAAGCGTCCATGAGAACTTCTTGGTCGGATTAAAAACCAGGAACATAGCTTGCGGCCCCTCCCAGCCAGCTGAATGTGTCACAAGCATCAGCAAAGAGACTGTGGAGTTTGAGACTGAGGCTGCACCACTGCAAGCTCAGACGCAAGAGGGCGCCGGACTGGACCATTACATCGAGAGGGTGCAGAAGCTTCTGCAGGAGCAACAAATGCTGCTAGCGGAGAACTACAGCGAGCTTGCGGATGCTTTCGGACAGCCTCAGTCCCAGTTTGGATCCATCAACAGTCAGTTGGTCAGCACGCTTTCGTCCATCAACTCGGTCATGAAGTACGGAAGCGCCGAGGACATCCTCAAGCTGCAGTCGGACTCAAACGAAGGTGAGGGTTTACTCCATCCTGCTCTGAGGAGGTTAATGGTTCCACATGTTCACGTGTTGCAGAAATGCTTCTTGGCCAAAAGTCATCAAGGGCAGACAACAAAATATGTACGCGCTAACACACACACACACACACATACACACACACATACATACACACACACACACACACACACACACACACACACACACACACACACACACACACACACACACACACACACACACACACACACACACACACACACACACACACACACACACACACACACACACACACACACACACACACACACACACACACACACACACACACACAGTTTCTTGCAAAATAGCTGTCAAGCATGCAGTCAGGTATTTAGTGCCTGAGGGAGCATTAAAGAGAGTTTGATTTACTTTCTTTTTTCCCTTCCACAGTTTATTTCACAACAGATTAAACTAGTTTCATACGTCTGTAATTGAACATTTTTGAGGTAGACTGCAAGACACTTAAAGATCATTCTGTTTTTAGTAATTACAAATCGTTATAAACAAGTCGTCATTATATCTCAGTGCACACTGTCTTCTGTGCCAGAGCAATTACGTCTGAGTAAAAAACCTCAATTACTCTCAAGAGGCTCTTTGGAGTTTTAAAAGAAGCAGCACTTAAAGTTGCTCTGTGCAGTTTTTCTTGTAAACAAACAAAAGTTACATTGTTTTAAGTATTTTAAGTCCTGCATTGTTTACATCTCTATTTACTAGCTTGGAGTCTTCTTCTTCTCTGCACATTGGGGCATTTCTTAGGGTGTATTTTACCACCCATGTAAAAAAAAAAAGAAAAAAGATTTGAATAATAGTACATTTTGATAAAGAGGATGGAGGGTGCCAATGGCATAAATTAGTTGTTTACTTATTTTAAATATTAAGTGTTGTCTATTTTGTTTTGGAGGGTGAAGGAGGATATTGTGATTTCCCTTGATTCTTTTGGAAATAAAGTATTTCAATGAACAATAACTATAAAATAATGATAATCTACGTTATTCGTACAGAGGACTCAGAAACATGACCAAAATCTTATATCTTGATATAGATCATTTAATATACATTACAATATAGCATGCTTTCTGCAAATTTCATAAATAAATGGTCCCTATGAAATAACCATATACTTCTGTGTGAATTAAATACTTGTCAAATGAAAAGTATTTTCTTATTTTATTACGAACTTTAGTGCCAAATGAACATACCGTGCAAGGATCAGAACTGCTAGTTTTTCAACATCTCAATAAAAACAATATAAAATTTTTTTATGAGAGACATTTAAATTACCTCAGCATTTTCAAAACAAAGTTAGCGTTTTACATGATAGAACCAGGATTGAAAAGCCTGCAAAAATAGAGAAACAAAGTGGAATCAAATTTATCATCAATAATATAAGATGATAAAAACACTTTCTTTTGCTATTTAGAGGACAAACGAGCAGCTGTCGTGTTAATGTGGAGACACGGTAAGATGTAGTTTAGCACTGAGAGGGTTTTGTGGTTACAGCGTTCACACACCGTCTGCAGGGAACCCTGATTGGGTCGGACAGGCCAAAGTTATCTCTGACCCTGAAAAATGTGGCAGGGGGCTTTGGCCGTGAACCAACAATGAGCTCATTTTTGGGAACCGGTTAACGTCGCACCAATCGGCCTCTTGTTTTTTTTTGCGGGGGCCGCTCCTGCCATCACTAACACCTCACTGTTGATGCTGATTCATGGCTCCTTCTGAGTTACATAACAGGCATTCATGCCGGCTGGCACACGGACGACAGGGATATTGTCTTGTGTTGAGTGCGATGCTTGTTTCTGGTCACATTCTGGCCTCTTTTGGAGTCTAGGACTAAACAGACATCACGTAAATAATGTTTAATCACTCACTGGGAACAAAAACGTGTCTGTGAGGTACATTTTCTCAACCAATGTGTACATTTTAGGTACTTTACTTGAGTATTTACATTTTCTGCAACTTTATACTTCCGTTCCACTTCATCTCAACTGCAAATGTTGCTTTACTTACTCCTACATTTGTCTATCAGCTTTAGTTAAGAAATAATTTTTTATTCTCCAGATGTGTTTGTGATAAACTGAAGGATGACATGTTCCTTTATGTTGAGAAAATTTCTTCAGCTACATAAAGTCTTTTAAAAAGCCAGATCACCTGGAAAAATGAATCATCACAAAGCTGAAAACATGAAAAATTGACGTTTTTTTCAGAGCTCCGTGGTTCTCACAGGGTGCTACAAACATATGGTGAACATGCATAGAATGTGATTGATTGCTGTAAATTATACAACAGTCTGCAATCTGATTGGTTGAAAAGAAGCTGATATATAGAGTTGCGACAACCTTGTAACTTAAAAACACTTAAGTGTTATTTGTTTAGACTCCATCACTTAGTTCATGGCAGACCCATTTTTTGTCATCATGCAATAACAGACAGTATTGTAGCTGCATTGAGCTGCGTCTTTTTTGAAAAATGGTACTTACAATTTTTTATTGTTTTTTGACAGACATAACTGACATAGATGAACAGAAATGCTTAATATCATGTGGAAAATAAAAAACAAAGACAAAAAGGCAGGTTAAGTTGTGGTATCGAGGACGGTTGATCCTTTATGTCCAAGAATTTCCTTTTAAAATGAGAACGGCCCTTTATGATCCATGAGTTTGAACCCTGCAGAACCAGGAGGCTCCCCCTCATCTGTAGACTAAAGTCCAGGAGAGGAGTCAAAGCACACCAAATAAAATCAATCCATTACAAATCTATAAATCTCACTTCGTATTCGGATAAGATCCATTTGTTTCCAATATACTTGACATGTTTTTCTGGCCTGCCTCAGATTCACTTCTAATTAAAAGAGAACGTGCTTCACTGAGGATCTTTCGGTTGTATTGCACTTTTGCACAAACCCACTTTCTTTCTTTTGGGTCAATTAATATTTAAACTGGCTTCTTGCTCAAAAATAATTGTGAACATGACCGTTTGTTGAGGGTTGGAACAATGATTAGATTGAAAAGGCAAAAACAGGGCTTTTCATTCTTACACTTACATGTTTTATAGGATAATTATTTTAGGAATTATCCATGACATTTTAAAAAAATCTCAACTACTCCCTGCAGTATTTCGAAGTGGTACACATGCCCCCAATTGAGAAACACTGAAGTAGACCTTTAGAATGTGCTCATATCAGAGTTTAGTGGGGTAAAACAGAGTTAAGCAATAACAACGTGTCATTGAAATGTGTCTGGCTGTCGGTGGGTTTGAAGCTTCTTGTTTGAATTCTTGCTGGAGTTTCTTTTAAGTGGTATGTAACTGTGAAGAAAACCAGTATAAATACCAGTCGTGTGTATCATCAAGTTCTGACAAACACATTTATATTTATTATATTTCTTACATATTTCCTCATAAAACTAACAAAGCTGTACCCAGTTTCTGTACAGCCCCCTCCAAATTAAACCCTCAGTTCCGTGCTATCTGTATTGGGATACTGACTTGGTTCTACCTCTCCTCCTCTTCAGAGAGCACTCAGCAGCTTCCTACGGAGCGTTCACACATGGAGAAGGCTTCCTCCGGTCTGAATGCTGCAGATAAACCTGCCAACACACCTGCACAGCAGCAGCAGATCAGCGCAGCGGAGCAGAAGAGCCGCATGATAGACCTGCAGATGTCCACGGCGCTGCACGGTACGCCTTTGGTCACTCACTCGTCTGTGTTTGTTTAGGATAAAGTGGTCACTGTTTGATTTTGATCCAGCGGGCTGCTCTACAGAGCCAGAGCATGAAAATCAGAGATGGAGGCTGTTATTAGCGTCTTATATGATGTTTTTACAAAAAGGCAGTGATAGTTATCTGACCAGATGATGAGGTTTTGGGTTAGCTTGCTAAAAATGCATTCTCAAATAGATTTCTTCAGTGGTGAAGTGATAATATTACAGTGGGTTTAGCAATAGCTGCAGATTTTCATGGTTATTTATATCGAGAAAGGCCCAAAATATTTGTCAGTCTTCTGAGTGACCTGGTGAGATTTCACTCAGCAGCAGTAGTGGAGGAAAGACTCTGAACTTTTACTTAAGTAAACGTTGTATAAATTCTAAGGGGAATAGAGTAAAAAAATTGTTTTCTGATGTATTAATATTTTTTCTGTTGTTTTTTTTTAGTTTATACACTACTGTGGCTTAACCTTTAATAACACATCATAATTCATGAGTTGATTTATATTTTGTATTGATACCACTGGGGTAGGAAGTTTATTTTTGATGATGTAAAAAAATCAGTCTTTTCATCATGTAATTCCAGTGTTCTGGGAGAAAACCAGACTTTTCTTTGCTCTTCATGCCTTAGAGAATCTAGTCTGTGACGGGAGACTTTGGCCACTTATTGCTTTTTAGCTTTTTACCTGCAACTTTCAATGAAAAGTTTTGATCTTTTCTTATTTGCTGGAGCTGTCTCTATATCCTGACGGCACAATGAGACAGATGATCTGTGAAAAAGGTCATGCAGCTCTACCTCCACCTTCTGCTCCTAATGTCATCTGCTAGATTCCACCGCAGCTGAAGAAATAACAATCAAAGCTGAGGAGTCACTGAAGCAGCTTTAATAACTGCTCACGAACTCCGCTCAAACTGTGAATCTCTGCAGCGCTGATCAAATATGAACTGAATTTTCTGTTACTGTGTTGCATACGTCCTCGCATGACGTGTTTTCAGGAATGTATTTTAGTGTACTGTTTACCTGTAAAATGAGTTTTTCTGACCGGTAGTCAGTTTTGGCTCGACTTGGTCACAAACTTTCTCATTTTCCACCATTTTAAAAGGTAATTAGTAATCTAACTAGTTATCAAAGATGTGGTAGAGTAAAAAGTACAATATTTGCCTCTGAAATGTAGTTGGATAGATAAAAAACACATAAAAAGTATCATAAAACAGAAATACTCAGTAAAGTACCTCTTGAACTTGACTAAATGTACGCAGTTACATTCCAACACTATAAACCAGGCAACAGGAAAAACACGGCACAATCATCATCATCCGCCGGGTTCCTCCTGACAAGCTCCCGACGCTCCCACCTGTCAAAACATGGGAAACCGTGCCGAGTGACTCTGTTGCTACTAAGCCTGCACACGCCACTGTAGACATATGCAACTGCACGCATGTTGATACGTGAACACACTCTCTCCCACACACACACAAACACACACGCCGCTGTCCCCCGGAGCAGAGAAAGAGGCCCCTCCATCGGGGCAAGTCTTGGCAGATGTGCGGAGTGTTTCTGGCTCACGGCTGGTATTTCGGTTTTCGAGGCCTGTGTTTAAAATGACTGAGATTCTTTTGGGGCAACTTCCAGCTCCTCGCTAACAGAGTGTTTTGGAAAGAGCGTGAGACGGACACTTAATGGCTACTTTGCTCTCTGCCAAAGCTCTTGATCATGTCAGAGAGCCTTTA
This sequence comes from Echiichthys vipera, assembly GCF_963691815.1. Classification (NCBI taxonomy): domain Eukaryota; kingdom Metazoa; phylum Chordata; class Actinopteri; order Perciformes; family Trachinidae; genus Echiichthys; species Echiichthys vipera. The sequence continues at coordinate 8,723,549 of NC_139829.1, read as the reverse complement.
GTGGATCGGTGAGGCGTTATCAGACCGATTGGAAATGAACTGACTGAATGCACGGCGATGGAACCATAGAGCCAAAGTGTCCTGCAGTTAAGCTGTTGCAGAATTCTAGTTTAGAAATGTAATAAAACAAGAAAAATGCAGGAATTTATAGACACTTGACAGTTTCCTACAGACTAATAAGTGAGAATTAAATCCATTTTGCACACCTTACAGTACATGCACTCTTAAACTGTATGCATGTACATGTTTAAATGACTTGCTTTTTAATCTAACTCTTATGTTAGTGCTTGTGTTTTGATTTTATCCATCTGTCTAATTCTACTTCTGTCTGTCTCTACTTCTGTCTGTCTCTACTTCTGTCTATCTCTACTAATATCTGTCTATCTCTACTTCTGTCTATCTCTACTTCTGTCTATCTCTACTAATATCTGTCTATCTCTACTAATATCTGTCTATCTCTACTTCTGTCTATTTCTACTAATATCTGTCTCTCTACTTACATCTGTCTATCTCTACTAATATCTGTCTATCTCTACTAATATCTGTCTATCTCTACTTCTGTCTATTTCTACTAATATCTGTCTCTCTACTTACATCTGTCTATCTCTACTAATATCTGTCTATCTCTACTAATATCTGTCTATCTCTACTAATATCTGTCTATCTCTACTTCTGTCTATCTCTACTTCTGTCTATCTCTACTAATATCTGTCTATCTCTACTAATATCTGTCTATCTCTACTTCTGTCTATTTCTACTAATATCTGTCTCTCTACTTACATCTGTCTATCTCTACTTCTGTCTATTTCTACTAATATCTGTCTATCTCTACTTACATCTGTCTATCTCTACTTACATCTGTCTATCTCTACTAATATCTGTCTATCTCTACTTACATCTGTCTATCTCTACTAATATCTGTCTATCTCTACTAATATCTGTCTCTCTACTTACATCTGTCTATCTCTACTAATATCTGTCTATCTCTACTAATATCTGTCTCTCTACTTACATCTGTCTATCTCTACTACCATCTGTCTATCTCTACTTACATCTGTCTATCTCTACTAATATCTGTCTATCTCTACTAATATCTGTCTATCTCTACAAATATCTGTCTATCTCTACTAATATCTGTCTCTCTACTTACATCTGTCTATCTCTACTAATATCTGTCTATCTACTAATATCTGTCTATCTCTACTAATATCTGTCTATCTCTACTTACATATTTCTATCTCTACTTCTGTCTATTTCTACTAATAACTGTCTATCTCTACTTACATCTGTCTATCTCTACTAATATCTGTCTATCTCTACTAATATCTGTCTATCTCTACTTACATCTGTCTATCTCTACTTCTGTCTATTTCTACTAATATCTGTCTATCTCTACTTACATCTGTCTATCTCTACTTCTGTCTATCTCTACTAATATCTGTCTATCTCTACTTACATCTGTCTATCTCTACTAATATCTGTCTATCTCTACTTACATCTGTCTATCTCTACTTCTTTCTATTTCTACTTACATCTGTCTATTTCTACTTCTGTCTATTTCTACTAATATCCGTCTATCTCTACTTACATCTGTCTATCTCTACTTCTGTCTATTTCTAATAATATCCGTCTATCTCTTCTTACATCTGTCTATCTCTACTTCTGTCTATTTCTACTAATATCCGTCTATCTCTACTTACATCTGTCTATCTCTACTTCTGTCTATTTCTACTAATAACTGTATCTCTACTTACATCTGTCTATCTCTACTTCTGTCTATTTCTACTATCTGTCTATTTCTACTATCTGTCTATTTCTACATCTGTCTATTTCTACTAATAACTGTATCTCTACTTACACCTGTCTATTTCTACTTCTGTCTATTTCTACCATCTGTCTATCTCTACTTACATCTGTCTATTTCTACATCTGTCTATTTCTACTATCTGTCTATCTCTACTTCTGTCTCTCTACTTCTGTCTATTTCTACTATCTGTCTATCTCTCCTTACATCTGTCTATTTCTACATCTGTCTATTTCTACTATCCGTCTATCTCTACTTACATCGGTCTATCTCTACTAATATCTGTCTATCTCTACTTACATCTGTCTATTTCTACTTCGGTCTATTTCTACTAATATCCGTCTATCTCTACTTACATCCGTCTATCTCTACTTCTGTCTATTTCTACTAATATCTGTCTATCTCTACTTACATCTGTCTATCTCTACTTCTGTCTATTTCTACTAATATCTGTCTATCTCTACTTACATCCGTCTATCTCTACTAATATCTGTCTATCTCTACTTACATCCGTCTATCTCTACTTCTGTCTATTTCTACTAATATCTGTCTATCTCTACTTACATCTGTCTATCTCTACTTACATCTGTCTATCTCTACTTACATCTGTCTATTTCTACTAATATCTGTCTATTTCTACTAATATCTGTCTATTTCTACTAATATCTGTCTATTTCTACTAATATCTGTCTATCTCTACTTCTGTCTATTTCTACTAATACCTGTCTATTTCTACTAATATCTGTCTATCTCTACTTCTGTCTATTTCTACTAATACCTGTCTATTTCTACTAATATCTGTCTATTTCTACTAATATCTGTCTATCTCTTACATCTGTCTATTTCTACTAATATCTGTCTATTTCTACTAATATCTGTCTATTTCTACTAATATCTGTCTATCTCTTACATCTGTCTACCCTTACATCTGGCTGTCTCTACTTCTGTCTATCTCTACTTACATCTGTCTATCTCTACTTCTGTCTATCTCTACTAATATCTGTCCATCTCTACTTACATCTGTCTATCTCTACTTCTGTCTATTTCTACTAATATCTGTCTATCTCTACTTACATCTGTCTATCTCTACTTCTGTCTATTTCTACTAATAACTGTCTATCTCTACTTACATCTGTCTATCTCTACTTACATCTGTCTATCTCTACTTCTGTCTATTTCTACTAATAACTGTCTATCTCTACTTACATCTGTCTATCTCTACTTACATCTGTCTATCTCTACTTCTGTCTATTTCTACTAATATCTGTCTATCTCTACTTACATCTGTCTATCTCTACTTCTGTCTATTTCTACTAATAACTGTCTATCTCTACTTACATCTGTCTATCTCTACTTCTGTATCTCTACTAATATCTGTCTATCTCTACTTACATCTGTCTATCTCTACTTCTGTATCTCTACTAATATCTGTCTATCTCTACTTACATCTGTCTATCTCTACTTCTGTCTATCTCTACTTACATCTGTCTATCTCTACTTCTGTCTATTTCTACTAATAAGTGTCTATCTCTGTCTCTCAATAGTAAGTGTACTATCTGTTATCAGTGTCTGACAGTAAGTTTGTATTAGTGATTTGATCATGGCATCTGTCAACTCCAAACAGGGAGCTCTTAGTGCGGAGGGACGGACACACTTCACATTGTTAATGCAAAAGCAATATTTATTGTTTAGTTATCATCATTGACTGTTGATTTTCGGTAAACATGGAAACTAAAAAGAAAGACAGTGTTTATGATTCAGTGATTTAATTTCCCCGCCCACCCGGGAGAGAGAGGAGCCTGTCAGACCGCACGCACGCACGCACGCACGCACGCACGCACGCACGCACGCACGCACCACACGCAATGGGATATTTGTTTACTTTTTAAAATGGCATTCAGTGCAGATTTAACACACACTAAAGAAAACGAAAATATATTTGAAGTGCTCTGCATGTAAAGTGTCTTGAGATAACTTATGAGTTGGCACTGTAAATAATATTGAATTCTATCTAAATATATTAAGGGTGTAGTTGTAAGTGACGTGCCTAACATTAGAAGAAGTTTGTTTTTATGCTCCATAAGCTCCAGACAAATGTAACTTTGTGATCTCGTTGTCTAACTCATCTGGTCTCTTATCTGTCCTTCAGGGCAGCCGTGCAGCCAGAACACCCTGAAGTCCATCATGAAGAAGAAAGATGGCCGACCCGATTCCAACGGCACCAAGAAGAACCTGCAGTTTGTCGGCGTGAACGGAGGGTGAGTCGTTGAAATAGATTCACATTCTCTCCAGTTTGAACTGTCATGAGTATTTAAGTAGATTATCTTCTGCTCTGCATTTTCAGGTGCCTGTTAGATGTTTGTTTGTTTTTTTTACCTTGTGTTAGTGTTTGAAAGTGTCCTAAGTGAGGTCAAAGGTGCTCTTAAAGTTTTACAAGGCTGTCATTGTTCTTTGCTCTTAAACCTCAGCTCCTGACAAACACCTGAGGCTCACAGTTTCTGTGTTTTTTGTCTCCCCCTGGTGGCGAAGCAGGTATGAGACCACATCGAGCGATGACTCAAGCTCAGAGGACAGCAGCTCCTCAGGGTCGGACGAAGAGGACGAGGACGAGGATGAGGAGAAGGAGTTCAGAGGAAAGGAGGAGGAATATAAGAACGTGAAGGGAAAGGGAACCGGGGAGGAGTTTCAACCGGAGGAAGCCGAAGACGTGAAGAAGAAGGACGAAGAGGAAAGTTCAGAGAAGCAGGAGATGAGAGAGAGGTGTGTTAACGAGAATTACCGTTACTGTTTTTATTTTTCCATTTCCATCCTAAAGCAATGTAAAATCTAGTTTTGTTTTCTTTGATTTAAACATATTTGCTTATACACTAGAGGCACATCAGGGTTAGATTCAATACACAATTTAGTGAAAAAGTATTAGCATGAAGGTATCCTTGAAGTGCCAGAAGTAAAAGTGCTCATTATGAATGTCTCATTTCAGAATAATACATTTTACTTTACACCCAGGGATCAATTCATTTTTATCTTAATCTATAATATTATGTTATTAAATGTATTTCTTAATTATGTTTATAGAATTAATCCAAATCTGCAAAGTCGTGGAGTGAAGTTACAATATTTTTCTTTTGTAATGTAGTGGAATTAAGCTGCAAATATTGGAAATATTTTATTCTAATTAAAGTACAAGTACCTCCAAAATTGTAGACAATTCATTGACAAATAAACCACAAATAAAGTTGAAATAATTACGATATCTGAAGAAATTAAACTGCAGTTACACTCACTCAATGGTTATTTTCCTGGGCCGTAATCATTTGAAATTTTATAGAACGGATCAGTTAGTATTACATAAAAGGCAAATTAAATGCAGCAAATGGTATCAGGGTTATTTGATTGTATAAAATAATAAAGTGTGTTTGTCTTCAAAGGTATGAGCTGAGTGAGAAGATGCTCGCTGCGAGCAACGTTCTCAAAACTCACCTCAGTGACGCGAAAGCTGTGAGCAGTAAAGATCTGGTGAGGAGTTGTTGTTTTGTCATTGTGCTTAATACTGTATTCTACTGTGTTTTATACGACCTGAAGCTGGGCGATAACATTTAACACAGATTTATGTTCCACGTTATGCAAAATACTTTATTTTACCCTAAAATGCCATTAAATTGTACTTAACGGACATTACACTCAAGAGTGTAAAATGTTGTAGTTAAAACGCTCAGGTTTCATTAAATGACACACTTTTTATGTGATTTATGGTATTTTTCAGCAGCATGTGTTGTGTGCACCTCCACTGTTGTCTTTAAAGGTTAAATATTTAGTTAAATTAACATGTATGAAGTTCTTGCTGTGATCACTAACGGGAAGTTCCCCCCGGCCTCCACAGAGAGCCTGTCTGAACACGGTGCAGCACGAGTGGTTTCGTGTATCCAGCCAGAAGGCGGCAGTGGCGCCCATGGTTGAGGACTACCTGGGGGCTTTCGGGGCCATCTCGCCAGCTGTGCTGCGCCACATCGTCAACATGGCCGACGGCAACGGCAACACGGCGCTGCACTACAGCGTGTCGCACTCCAACTTCCAGGTGGTGAAGACGCTGCTGGATGCAGGTCGGCATTCTTTCGTCTTCATGTTTGTTTGTTTGTTTGAGTCAATCGGAGTCCAGAGCAGTTGACGATGTGTCAGAGACTCCTCCGCTCTGATTGGTTGACGATCGCGTGCAGTGGATCTAGCAGATGACAGTAGAAGCACACAGATGGGGCTTTTGCACTGCATGGTATCAGCTCAGCTCGCCTCGACTCTACTCGCCTTTTTTAGAGAGGGAGGTAGAAATACATTACTTTTTCACAGATCGTCTGTCTGATATAGTGACAATTTCAACAAATATGGGTAAAAAACAAATATTTTACATAAAGTAACCGTCTTCCATTTTCAAAGCAGGACTTTTTTTCCTCTCAAAGACCTGAATGCTTCCTCCACCTCTGCCATGCCGCTCTCTCTGAAGGTTCAATAGAGTGTGATGAGGTCTCGGCCACTCGCTGCTCCAAAAGCCTTTTGTCTCCTTGCCTTTTGTGTCCTTGTGCTCTGTGACAGCGGATCCACCTCCTCCCCCGTCCTGCTCCCATTGTAACCTTTGTCCTCGTAGCTCCTTAGACCTCTCCTCCCCTCAGAGGGCAGGGCAGCCACCCTCATACCCGCCTCACCGCCCCATCTGAGAGCTCTGATGTCTTGTCTCTCTTTTTTTTTTTGCAAACGACGAGTTCTTTAAGGTTTGGACAATGCACTTCGGTCCCAGTCCTGACACACGTCCTCGTACATTACTGTGATGAGTGACGGGCAGCGACGAGTCAATCACAGACTCGAGTCGGGTTTGAGGACCACCCGCGCTGAAAAAGTGTTGCCTATAAGCTGCTGCAGAGTGCTTTAAACACGGTGTGTATGTGTGTTTCAGATGTGTGTAACGTGAACCAGCAGAACAAGGCGGGCTATACACCCATCATGCTGGCCGCGCTGGCCGCAGTGGAGTCGCCCAAGGACATGCGAATTGTGGAGGAGCTTTTCGGCAAGGGCGACGTCAACGCTCGAGCCAGCCAGGTGAGCGGCAGAGAGGTTCAGAGGTCAAACGGTTCAGGTTTCAACAGGTCTGAGGACAAATCAAGCTCTTTGTTAATAAACTAAGCAGGTTAAAGCTGATGAGAGGCAGGAAGTGACCAGTGTTATAAAAGGTTATTTAAAAAGGCTTCAGATTAGATGTTTTTGGGATTCATTAAGAAATCCGAAAGAGTCTCAGTTGAAAGTCTAACTGATGAAGATTTTCTCAGAAAGTTTAATTTCAGATGTACTTTTACCCTGAAGTAAGAAAAACTTAAGTACTTTGGTGACACCAAGTGGTGACAGAAGGTCATTTTTAAAAAGTTATTCAGGCTTTGTGTTACACTGCAGAATGTCTGCTTCAGTAAACTTTCTCATTACCCTGTGATGATGTTTACTTGCTCATATTTACAGTAAGTGTCCGGTTTTTATTTATGTTTAAGAAGAAGATTTTCCTTTCATGAAACACCATCAGTCTTGGAAAATATTGAAAGGGTCAAACAGAAATATAAATTCTGGTATTTAATTAAGATTTATAGATTGTAATTGTTTGCATTAAATGTCTGAATGCTTGATTTTGATTCAATTTTAATTACATTTTATTTACAAATTGCCAATTCATAACAAAAGTTTGCTTACACTTTACAGGAACGTTATTATTATATATAATACTCCTGCTATATTCGATGTGTTATATTCCTGTACTATCCTATACATCATATTTACTATTATATTACATATATTTCACCTATATTAATACAAACACTAAGCATCATTTATATAATCACATTATACACATTATTATTCTTATAATTTTCTATTGATCACACCACTGTTACTTTACGTTCTAACTTAGTCTTTAATTGTATAGTTTCTATTTTAACTTCCGTTCTTATTTTAGTGTAATATACCTCTTATTATTGATCTTTCTCTATTTCTATATACTTACGTCTGCCTTTGTTGCTGCATTAACCTCTGGGGATCAGTGAAGATTTATTTTATGTGAATGTTCTTGAAGGTGTCGATAAAAACCTGTTGGTCTCTGTTTCAGGCTGGTCAGACGGGGCTGATGCTGGCGGTTAGTCACGGCCGGATGGACATGGTTCGGGCCCTGCTGGCTCACGGGGCCGACGTCAACGTCCAGGACGACGAGGGTTCCACGGCGCTGATGTGCGCCAGCGAACACGGACACGTCGAGATCGTCAAACTCCTGCTGGCTCAACCCGGCTGTGACGCCACCCTGAGCGACAGCGTGAGTAACTAAGTACATTTACTCAATTACTTAAGCACAAATTTGAGGTACTTCTATTTTACAACCTTCTACTTCACTGGAAGTCAGGAGGAAATATTTGGTATTTTATTTTACAAAAGATTTTTTGCATTAAAAAACACAAAGAGCTTATAAAATGTTTTATTATAAATGAAACTCCCATCAGTATATACAGGTAGAGCTGAAACAAGAAGAAATTAAGAAATGATTGGCAACTAATCGTTTGGGTCATTTTTTAATGCAAAAACATTTTGTTCCAGCTTCAAATATGTGATGATTTGCTGCTTTTCCTTTTTAATTAGTTTACTCATTTTGAAGTTTGTGCTTTTGGTTCAACAAAACCTTTGAGCAAAGTCAAATGTCCCTCTGGGATAGCGACTATAAACTGATATACTTGAATACATAAAGTTGTTGAGAGTGTCTTCAGAGGATTAATACGTTTTCAAGCATGATTTTATTTAGCAAAACATTAAAGCCTTCAATTGTGTTGTAGGTTCAAGTATTCTGTTTAACAATGGCCACTGCTCAAAAGAGGAAGTATTTGCCTGGATATTGGCTTTAGGGCTGCAACAATAAATAACAATTATTTTCATTATCGACTGCTCCGTTTGTTCTGTATAATGTCAGAAAATGGTAAAAAATGTCAGTCCCAAGTCCAGGGTGACGTCTTAAAATGTCTTGTTCTGTCCAAATGCCCCAAGATAATAGGTTTAATATGCTATGAACCATAGAAAAGCAGAACATTTATGTATTTGAGAGGCTGAAAACAGCAGTTTTCTGTCATTTTGTCATTAAAAATTACGACTTATCGTCAGGCTACACCGGAAAGCCTGAAATATGCTCCGTTGCCCCCAGAGACTGACTTTGTTTCCTCTTCTTGTCTCTTTCTCCTCAGGATGAGAGTAATGCCCTGTCCATCGCTCTGGAAGCAGGACACAAGGACATTGCTGTGTTGCTTTATGCACATGTGAACTTCTCCAAAGCCCAGTCACCTGTACGTCCTCACCTCTCCTTACTATTTTAAACGCCTGGTTCTTCTTTTTTAATGTCTGTTTATGTGTCGATTGTCACATTAACCACCTCCACGTGTTTCTGTTCTAGGGGACCCCTCGACTCGGCAGAAAGACTTCTCCCAGTCCCACTCGAAGGGGCATGTTTGATTAAAGGTCCCGCCCCTCCCTACAAACCCTGCGCTGCTATTGGTTCACGCTGAACGATGCCTTACCCACAGCTGGATGAGGGACATAATCCCAAGCACCAACCAACCAACCAATGAGATTTCTGGAAATATTTTTATTTATGTGCACACTGACGAGCCCAAAGTGCCCTTTGAATATGAATGTAACCAGCTGGTGCCTCCGGTCCCATCAGATTATGTCTGAAATTATCAGCAAACCAACACAGACAGAAATTCAACTACTAAATGCCATTTTTGTCCTTTTCTTTTTGTTTTGTTTGTTTTTTTTTGCAATTTGACAATTTTTTTAAATTTTATTTCCAAAGCTCAATGTTGATCATTCGAGAGCACCAAAACATTTGTGATTTTTCTTTTTGTTTCTGAGCGCATCAGAGTAGACAGATGGAGAATAATGTTAGAGGAAGTTCTTCCTGTGTATATATATATATATATCGCTTGCCTCGACATCCCGGCCTCACGCCTGCGCCCGGCTCTCTGCAGTTCATGTACAACTCACGTGGATAAATGCATCAATGAATAGACGCAACCTAGACTGGAGAAATTGTACTTTTATACAAATCCTTTGTATCTATTTAAAAAGAAGAATCTCAGTATTTTGAATATTTCCTATTACTACTTAACGACCCATGAAGTTATATATTTATCAAAGTATAGTTTTTAATGGAGATATATGTATTTCATTGTACATACGGTGGTCTTTAGTTTAGTTATACTCCTTTTTCTGTCGAGTGTCTGTCTCTCGTGTAATATAAACTGTCTGTCTTCTAGTGTTCATCAAGGTACTGACTTTCATCCTCGAATGAGAATTGAAGTGCCTGAGTCTTCGCCATATAACAATAAACATCCATTAAAGAATATAGATCAGTGTTTCCTCTCAATTGATGACGCACAACTTCTTAGTAAGTAAATATTTCACACACATTTAAGGGAAATTAAACTGCAGTTTCTAGATAATTATAATTATAATGTTAAAGTCCAACCTTTAGCTAAGTGTTAGCTACAACAAAACGCAAACAGTCCTGAATTCAAAGTGCATGATATGAAAACTTCTCTACAAATGTAAATTAATCGCCACAATGATTGCATTTTTGTTCATTAAAGTTACCAGACTTTACATAGATTTTTATCTTGGGCGACTTGTCTACTTTCCCTGCTGCTACACTCAGTTTTAGCATTTTTATCATTATTTGTAAGTTGTGGCACTTTAACAAAGACGTTTATAACAATAAATACAATATTGTGTAATTGGCAAAGGACAGAAGGTAGATGAAGTTATGAGGTAACATGTCAAGAGATTGGAGATGCAAAGGATTTTCTCCAACATGAACAGGAAATAAAATAGGTTTTGTTGCTGTTACTTGAGTTTACTGAATGAGTTTCTGAGTCTGACGGCTGAATCAGTCCTGGAGCTGGCTGTTTTCTGACTGGGCGGCTTCCTGAGGTATGGAAAGAGCAACAGAAGAAAAATAGGTGAACACCGTTAAATTGAAAGAGTATATTTCCAACACGAAAAACTGAGTTATCTACAATTGAAGTGACATCTATTCTTCTTTTAACAGATAGTTGGTGTCCATAGATATCAATATGCTAGTCTACAAGTCTCTAAATGCCTGTTCGAAGTGGGCTGATTGCTTGGCCCCCAGAATTGCAGCGGTTTAAAAAAAAAAAACGCTCATCCAATTGACTTGACTGCACTCGGGTCCTCAGCAATACACCTGTCCAAGTGTGAATTTAATTGGATAAATGGTTCCTGAGAAATGCGAAAGACACACGCACACGCACATACATTCCTTCCTTTATAGCTAGGTGGTGCTCTAGCAGCATAATATTCATACGTGTACCAAATGTGGGTGCAAAAACAAAGTGTTCAGGAGATATTAAATGTTTTTGTTATATAAGCATTTAAGCAAACTTTGAGGGTCAGCTGTAGCATAACTGTTGGGAACATCACAAATCTGAAAAACTAACCTTTTCCGTCCAGAGATGTTCTGTCCCAAATTTGATAATTGCTCAAAATTTGTAGGAGGACTAGCAAAACAATTCAAAATGGCAGAAACTCTCAGTGGTTGGGTGTTCTATGGATAGATTTGTCTGGACCTACTGAATCCAAGCCAAAGATAAATTGCTTCATAGTAGATTTGTAAAATTAATCACAGGGACAACAGAATTTACACACACACTCACTCACTCACACAAACACACACACACACACTCTCTCTGCCCACTGCTGATCGAGTAGATGAACAAACCTGTGCAGGGGTACGTGGGAGCTGCTGGAACCAGCTGCTCCTGCCCTGGAGGGTACCAGTTTGTGTTTCAGCGTTGGATGGGGTACGAAGCCGCAATTGCCCGTCATGTAGCGGGTCCTGTCGAACTGTAAACCCAAAGCTGCATTCAGGGTCACTTTTCTGTAAAGGCACAAGGAGCAGGATTATGATAACAGAGCAGCATGAACTCAGTCAAGAACAGCGCTGTGCTGCTGTGATCATTAGGTGGTCATCACAAAGTAAACTAAAACATGTCATCAAGCACATTAGAGTCTGTTAAATGTAGTTGACAGATAGAGATTTGATGACCTGGCTGCTGCAGGGTTTGAGGTCTGCCACTCATCCTGCTGGTCCTGCTCAGCGGTGGAGTTGGTGAGTGTGGTCCGGTGCAAGAGCCCCAGAAGCTCCTCCATCAGATGCCTCCACTGGGCGACAGAGTCCGCTTCAGAGTCCTGGTCTGTAGGTCCATGCTGCAGGGAACAGAACCAACATCAGGGGCTGAAAACATTTCTGAGGCCATCAAACCATCTCATCAGATATACAGCATGAATATCTGAGGCGTAGTGAACTAGGGGAATTAAGGGAATTATTTGAATCCATGACCACAGAATGTCAGGTTTTAAATTTTCATGACTTAAAGTGTCTAGGCTTATAAGCTAACGTGAATAACAGCCTTGTCGATAATAATGATTAACCTCCCAATTTTTTATGTTTCAGCCAGCTAAAAATGTCCAAAGAAAACTGCATCCCAACTTAGTTTTTGCCCAATAAAGATTGTGTTTCTATTTCTTTAGAGCTACCACCACCTCTATTTTTGCTAAACCACCAATAATTTAAATTTGGCTTATTTGCGCTAAAAAAAGAATTCAGTCAATGGGCTGATAGCTAACAACCTTCTCATTAGCATATTTGTGTCCAGATGTTCTTGATGTTTAAGGTCAGGACTTTTTTCTTTTACCATCAGGGCTTGACTGAGAGTTAAAGCTGCTTCCTGCATGATGCACTTCATCCTGCTCCTCCTCCTCCTCTCGTCCTGTAGCTCCATCTGCAGCACGCTCACCTTGGCTGTCTTTTTACAGCACTGCTCAGACAGTGAGGCCCGCTCCTTTCTGAAGACACATTACTTTTCTTTAACACACTTGTTAGTACACAGTATCGGTCAATATGTATCAGGTTTGGGAAGGAAAAAATGGTATTGGAACATCTCTGCTTGTTAATTACTCTCAACACTCAAATCAATGTGACCTTGGAGGAAGCATGAGTCAGTGGTATGTGGATAGTAGAGACGGAGTAAACTTTGACCTGAGGGCCTCCATCTCAGCCAGGACTCCTGTGTTTTTGGTCTGAAGCTGCTTGAGTTCTTGCTTGCAGCCTTTGAGCTCCGCCTGCAGCTGCTGACTCTTTTCTGTAAGCTGCTCCACCACCTGATGCAGGGAAGATAAACATCCTTTATATCTATTCAAAAACTGCAACACCCACTGGATCCAGTCCCTCGCTGGGCCCAAACGATGAATAGATAGATACATTACTCTGACCTTCTTGTGGATGGCGCTCTGCCGTGACGTCTGGCTGAGCATTTTCTCCAGGAGGTCCACCTCCACTCTGAGCAAACTCTCACCGTCCCGCAGGGCCAAGCTCTCCTCCATCAGGACCAAAGTCTTCTCTGAAAGCTCGCTGATCCGAGTCTTAACCTCTGTGTTCTCCTTAAGGGCCAACTTGGTTGTTTCTGGGACCTTCTGGTCCACCAGGCGCTGCACCTCTGTCGCCATTGCCTCTGCATGGCTCTCAAGCGCCTTTTCCAACCTTAAAATAAATTAATAATTTTGGCACAGTGTATTTAATGATACTGGGGGCTTATGCGTATTGTTACATTTCTTTTTATGTGACTTAGCCGTGTACATTTTTATTTTTTATTTTTATCACACCTCTCTGCTTCATTTGTCTTTTATATTTTCAAAGTTAAGATAGGCTGTAATTTTTGCAGATGTAACGCTGTCAATAAATCAGCAGTGTCAACCTCTTCTTCTCCAGCAGTGCTTTCATCTCCAGGCAATGGAGGGCAGCTTTGTTTTCCTCCTCCTGACTGGCCAGCTGCTTCTCCAGAGACTCCATGTTGGACATCAGCTGCTCCTTCTGTATCTGAAACTCCTCCAGACTAGCCAGCCTCGCCACTAAGAGGAGAGAGGCGAGAAAAACCTTAAAATGGTACACCAAGGTTTAACTTAACCAGCGAGGTTATTCTCTATCCAGTTTGTGTTAAATGCTGTGCAGGGACTGTGTGTGAATTAATACCAATGCAGTGCAGATATCTGGAGGAAATTGGCTAGAAATACATTACCGGTCCTTAAAAAAAATGTTCCCTTTTAATAATTCATCTTTCACTCAGGTATATATGTTGGTGTCTTGTTAATGTGACTTTGCCCTTCAGTGTGCAAAACATTTCACACATCAGAAGCATAATCAGAAATACTTGAATAATCCCCGGGGGAGAATTATTTTTGCAATACTGTAGCGATTCCCAAGAGGGTGGAAGACAATTTCATGCAGTGAGAAAAACATTTTTCCTGTGTTACAGTATTGTTTTCTCAATTAGATAAGTATGCATTAGTTCTATGTGAAAAAAAAAACATCAGACCACTGCCATCTTAAACCCACCTTAAAGGGACCTTCAACATGTGCAGGAAGAGTCTGTTACTCACCCAGTGTTGTGTTTTCGGCGCTGACTTCTTGAATCCGCACTTGAAGCTCTTGCCTCAGCTGACTGTGCTGCAGCTGCAAAACGTCTCTGTCCTTATCGGCAGCCTGCTGCTGACTCTCCAGGCGCTCAGTCAGCTTGTCCACCTCATCCTCTTTTTTCAGCAGGGAGCGTTTCAGATACTCAGAAATGTCCTTCTTGTCCTTCTGCAGTGCACTGTACTGAGAGTTTAAATCCGTCTTCTGCCTCTCGAGTTCATCACATTTCAGCTGATATCTGGAGGAGGAAGAGGGGCATGCAGGCCCAACCCTTGAGTACAAAATCTCTGCTGATTCTTACAGAGGTGGAAAGTAACTAAATACATTCACTCAGGTACTGTACTTCAGTGCAATTTTGAGGTATTTGCACTTGAGTTGAGCATTTTCTGCTGCTTTATACTTCTACTCTACTATATTTCAGAAGGAAATGTTTAATTTTTTACTCAAGTATATTTTATTTGATAAGATTAGCCACATATTATCTTCCAATTAATCATACAAAATACATTCAACAAATAGGTATTGTGTAATATTATTGATTAAGATTAAATATTATTGATCCCAGACCCTGGGGGTAATTCACAAGCTGCCCTGCATATCAAGTCTGTGGTCAAAATCAGCCCCACCTTTATTAGCTTCAACATTAAAGTGATGAACATATTATTATTATTATTAATAATAATAATAATAATAATAATAAATCAGTTATGCACATTATTCTGAAATAGCCCATTCTATCATAAGTACTTTTACCTTAAGAACGTTAAGTATATGATGTTGATGCTGATTCTTTTGTACTTTCACTCAAGTTAAGATCTGAATGCAGGACTTTTACTTTTAGCTGAGCACTTCTACACTATGGTATTAACCGTTACTAGTTTTAGTTCATTATAAACTGAACATGTTTCCTACATGTAAAAGAAACTGTAGCTGTTAAATAAATGTAGTGGAGTAAAAAGTAAAAAGAGATGTAACATCAGCCATGTACTGATTATGAGACAATGGTCGTAAGAGGGCCCCCACTCTGAACGAGACACCCAAACTCAAATCTACTTCTAGTGGTTTTTGCACCTCCCTGCGTTCATTTTGTGATTGTTGTCATCTTTTTGTGGTGTTATTCATGTTTTTAGTCGTTTTGCTCTTTCTTGTGGTTACTTTAGAGTTGTTTCGCATCTCTGTGATTGTTTTGCATCTATTTCAGTCATTTTATGCTTGCTTCCGGTGGTTTGTAGTTGGTTGTAGGTTGTTTTTGATGGATTTGTGTCAATCATTTAGCATCTCTGTAGTCATTTTGGGTCGTTTGTAATTGTGTGTGTTCGAGGTTATTTATCATCTATTTGTGATGCTTTTTTTTTTTTGGGCATGTGGGTAGGCCCGTTAAGTAATCCATCCATGAAATTTATGGAGTAGAAGTATAAAATAGTAGGAAATGGAGATACTCAAGTAAAGTACAAATGTTATCTCAATTCTACTGTAACGTCACTCAGGTGCAGTACTTGAGTAAATGACTATAGCTACTTTCCACTACTGGTTATAGCTAGATACCCGCAATATACCGTAGGTGTCAATGACATAGCTAAGAATAATGACACTTTTAAAGCGGCTAATTTGAGTGATAATGGCTCACTAGCTTAACACATAAAAACATTTGGAAAGTTAGCGGAAGTTTCTTTTTATCTGAGTTTGACAACGAATGAACGAAAGACAGAATGAATGCTACAAAGCAACATGGATAAACATAAACATTATAACGTCATTCCCATTAAAGCAACTTTAATTTAACTGACTTTACCTCGTAACGTTATTACAAAGTTAGAGAGTCAATTGGCCTCACCTCTCCAACTCCTCGTTCAAATATCGTATTTGAGTCAGATATATTTGCTTCTCTTTGTCGTCAGACCCAGTTTTATCTGCAAAACTGTCCATTTTCGATGCTTTCATGGATGAATTTTGTTTGTTTTCGCTCTTTTTATCCTTCTTTTTGAGGCATTGTGTCGGAGAAAGTTGGTTAAAGCCGAGAAACTAAACTATGCTGTTGCTAGGCAATGCTGCATTCAGGGATTCCCGGGAAAGTTTGCTTTCTCAGAGGGGTGATTTGGGCTACACTAGGATTGAAAAGTGATCATGTGGATAGGACATTAATACTTTTGTTGGTCTTTTAACATATATATATAGGTAAGCGCAAACATGTATTATGGTTATTGTGTTAATTAAATGTTTTTCATATTTTAAGAATGATTAATATGCTCTGGTAAATTTGATGTTCTCAAAATCTTTTTTGTGTCTGAGTTTAAAGGCACCACCACATTTGCACTTAGCAAAAAAAAGTTTGAACAAAACACTAGATTTACTACAAGACAGAATAAAATGCAGCACTACTATAATAAATACATAATAAAAAAATACATACTAACAAAAACACCAACTAATGTCTTAACACCATTTAAAGATACCTTTAATCAGAATCAGAAGTACTTTAATAATACCAAACTCCAGCTATACAAACAACATTATACAGATAAAATATATTTGTACAAACAGAAATATAAAACAGTATATATATCAAATTTATTTTAACCTTTATTATTAAAGTCAGTTTACATAGTTTATTTACTACTGGATATTATGAAATTGATACCACTGGTGTGGCTTTGACCTCTGGCTCTCTCAATCCAGCTAATGATTTCCAACTCAGTGGCTCCCTTGGGTGGTGTGAGCCAGTATTGCCTGGTAGAATGATACATTACACTGCGTGTAAATGTTTTGTTTGTATATTCGTCATAATGTCATTAAATGTCAGCTTGTTGCTGAAAGAACAACCTCGTGTTTTAATTTGGTACATTGACCATGCTGCTGTTTCACTAGCCTGTTACTGGGTGGCCCAGAGAGCAGTCATACTAATAGAAAGGTTAAATGTGTTAAATCACAGACTTTATTACTGTGTTATAATCCATCATTATAACCATATGCCATAGAGACAATTAAACTCAGCGTTGGACCTCAGCCAATGAAGTGTAGCAGTTATTTATTCACGCTGTGTAAAGGCCTGCTTTTTAATTGGTAACTTTTCATCCCTCTACGTTTGGCTGCATTGCTGTTAATTGGGTGCCTTTGTGTTTTTCAACTCGCTTCCCTCCCTGCCTATAAATCCACTTGACTGAGTGACCAGAATGGAGGTTAATTCAGTTTCAGCGCAGTCAAGCCAGTAGATTAATAAGAGAGTATCAATTCTCCATGTAGCTATCATTAAAAAAGAGCGAGTAGATATATTTTAGTAGGATGCTGAGATCAAGTTAGCTTTTATAATAATCAGGGTAGTCCTCAGTCTGCAAGAAAACTAGCAAGTTTTTTACAACCAGTTTAACTCACAATGAACCATTTAACACTAAATGTTTGGATGACACTCTGCAAGATTTATAAATATAAAGTTTGACATTTGTGTGCGCATGCTCTTGAGGAAATTGTTACAAGTTGCCTTCCTGAAAATAGTCAAGATGGTGTGATGCCAGGATTAGTTTATCAAATCTAAAGGTATAAATCACAAAATAATTATAATAGTTAAATGACTTGGATGCTGTCAAATTTCAAATTTTTGATCACATTTTAGCTGATATCTGGAGGACGAAGAGGGTCAACGTCAACAAACCCTGGTTGTCAGCAGAACTCAGTCAGCTAAGGTTGGAAAAGGAAGAAGCGTTCAGGAGTGGGGACAAAGAACGGTTCAAAGGGTCTAAATACAGGTTTAGCAAAGCAGTGAGAGATGCTAAGGACATGTACTCAAGGTGCGTTTACATTCGACTCAAATACCCAGAATGAGGCGGGTCTATCTCGCCGAAATGCCCCTGATTTGCATGTGAGTCGCTCGAGCGGCTGTTTGAGCGACTTTTTTCATATGCGGGAGAGCAGGGCCAAAAAACGGCCACTCAAACCCCTAAGAGAAGCCCGGTAGCTGATTGCATGTAACTCTCAGCGGGATGTGAGGTATGGTAGTACAGACGGCACAACAACACGCCAAATCAGAGTAGATACTTTTATCCAGTGGTATAAAAGAACGCATTGCAGAAAACGATCTGTGCACGTATTCCGGATTGAATATCCGACCTGCGGCCCTTTGCAGCAAGCTTCCTCTCTCTCTCTCTCTCTCTCTCTCTTTCGTATACACACACACACACACACACACACACACACACACACACACACACACACACACACACACACACACACACACACACACACACACACACACACACACACACACACAAACACAAACACAAACACAAACACAAACACACACACACACACACACACACACACACACACATAGTGCAGCGGGGTGACAGCCAGTCTGCCGACAACAGCGCCTTGAATCTTTAAGGTATAGTGTTTTCTTTCATGGTCCTTGTACATAAGTTGACGCTGTGAATCATACGGGCCACCTTAAATCAAACTACAACTATTCCTACATTTTCACTTTCAGGAAGAGCGGCGATAACACTGACGAGCTGATGACCAGGGATCGAAACCATTCAGGGTGGTACGTTACCTCCGGAGTCTTGTAAATCCCTCTCTGCCTTATTTTTGTAATGGAAACACAGCGAGTGAGCGTTCATTTGATTGGGCGTAGCCTGAAACTTTCTGAGTGGCCACATTTTACCCTAGAGGTGGGTTCAGACCAAACGTGAATGATGCGAATGACGCCTATGGTAGAGGCGTGGTGAGTAGTGGCTCACGTCGCTGAGTGGGTCTGTTTTCGATGCAGAATCAGAATGCTGAGACTTTCTGTGTTATCTCATTACTGACGCGTGGCCACCACACTGGTATCCTTGCTTGCGCATGGCACCTGTTCAGGCCCTGGTGGCCTTCATGAATCCGCTCCAGTATGGCAGATCGCAGTGCAGCAGGGATGACAAGCATATCCTGATATAGCACTACCCCATCAATCACCTCAGACAAGGGCTGCCTGGAGAGTTTTCCTGGAATGTTCTTTGACGTTTGTTGGACTGGCCATTTGGATAACTGCCTTCACCTTACTGGGGTCCGGCCTCAGGCCAGCCGCACAGATGAGGTGGCCAAAGTACTAAATCTCTGATTTGCCAAAGTGGCATTTGGCTCTGTTCAGTTACAGTCTACTGTCTTTGAGGATATCTTTAAAACTGCATTCAGACCACAGTCATGCTCCTCGGCCATGGCACGATACACCAGAATGTCGTCCATCACTACAACAACCGTGGTCCTTAAGCAGAGTGAACATCTATCTTTGAAAAATTTCTGGGGCTGACGTTATCCCGAATGTGAGCCTACGGAAACAGAACCTGCTGATGGGAGTAATAAATGTAGTCAGCTTGCGACTATTCTCCTCCAACGGGATTTGCCAAAATCCGTATGAAGCTTCAAGAGTGGAGAATATTTTTGCTCCGTGAGCTATGTCTTCAAGGGTGGGCAAAATTTACCTCTTGCTCTTCACTACCCTGTTCAGGTGTTTTAGGTCTATGCACACCCTTACTTGGTCTTTTTTTTCTCTTTTCAACAGGGACCATCGGGGCGCACCGATCAGTGGGGTCCCTGACCTCCTCGATTATGTCCAGAGACAACAGCCGTCCTAATTCGGCTTCAGTTTTTGGCAGAAGAGGAAACAGGATGTGACGCGGCGTCAGGGTGTAGGGCTATGCATCAGGCTTCGATTCGATCTTCACTGGGTCACACTTGAACAGGCAGATGTCCCCCAAACACATCATTTAGCAAATCTGTTGCAATGGCATTAACTCTCATCACCAGGCCCATTCTCTCAGCAATGCTAAGTCCCAGTAGCTTATGCGAGTACGGCCCCTTTATAACAGTCACCCAGTACTTGTAACGCTGTCCCTTGCATGGACTTGTGGCAAGATATCTGCCCACACATCTTCACATCCTGGGCTGGTAATGAGTGGTTTTGGCCCAGTCATGAACAATCGTGGGCTGAGACATTACAGTGATATCTGCAACAGTGTCTATTTTAGGCTACATCCACACGATCGAAAACAACCTTTTTTTTATCTGTGGTTCTTAAAAGGTTTTCCGTCCACATAGACTTGGCTCAAGAAATATCTGCGTCCACAAGAAACCAGTGAAGCGGCTAAAAATGCTGTAATATACATGCAAGGCCTGGATGTGCCGCTATAACTGCCACAGAAATACACCAACAAGGAGAAGAAGAGACGGGGAGACGCTATTGTGTAGAATCATAATACAAACAGCGGAGACTTTATCACCAAATCCTCCAGACGACAACACCATGGGGGGCGTTCTCAAATTTTCTCACTCTGCAACCTGGTTACAGAACAGGCCGTTTTCAGGCTCTGTGTGTATGTTCGGCAAAAACGATAGTTACGATGGTCACGGGAAAACGCGTCCTCGTCAGGACTGCCATTTACATACAACTCCACAAGCCCCTCATTTTCGGAGTCAGGCTGCTCAATCACGCCATTACAGCACCAACGAAAAATGCATCGTCACTGTACTCCATCCAGTCAGACGTGACATTGACCTTTTTTAGTGTTTTACTTTGACAGACAGTCTTAAAGTATCCCAATTTGTTGCATTTTCTGCATCTCTTATTTTTAGCTGGGCAGGGGCGTGCATTCCCATGCTGGCTGTTGCAACATGAACAGAAAAACTGCTTTGACTCATCCCTGTCGGCCCTTTTCTGCCACTGCGGTATTTCCTTCGCCTCATTTCTTCCATTGGATTGCCAACCTCCCTGTCTCATAGAATCCACTGCACGGTCAGCACGCATGCTCACGTTTTGCTGTTTTATTTGTTCACTTTGAAGAGTTATTTGAATAGCTTTCTCAAGCGACAGTCCTGGCTCCAACTGTAGCTTTTCTCAAACTTCGGAGAGTTGGAGATGCCAATCACAATCCTATCCCTAATTTGTTCGTCTTTGTTCCCTCCAAACTCACAGTACTGTGCTAGCTCATACAGGCATCTGGTAAAAGCTTCCACAGGCTCACCAGCATGAAAGCATGAAAGCATGCCCGCAAAACTTTTCTATAACCATGTCATAATTGTTTTTAGGGCTTACTTTTATCATCATCGTCTTCAACGGTTACACTCTGTTCAAACACAATAGGCTCGTAGATAGCCTAGTTTCGTTGCCACTTGATAGCAATCAAAAGCGTTGGCGCCACATCGGCCACTCAGCTGGACAGTTAAAGTCAAATTTTTCTGGAGGTCCTAACTTTGCTATTTTCACTTGTCAGTAGGTAAATCAGTCACTTCTGACACCATGTCATGTGCGGAGGCATGAAATGTGACTCTCGTGTAGGTTATTATCATAGAACTGTCGCCCTATTTTGCAGAAGCGTGAACATGAGATCTCAGGTATGACAGTACGGTGGCCCATACATTCACATATCAGTACTATGCAGGTCTGACACCATCCCCTGTATCTCCAGCCATCAGCCCCTGGGCAGCCCCCCCCCCCCAACCCCCTTCCTCACTCTCCATCTTGGAGAGAGACATCAACAGACTCTTCAGGAGGCCGAATCCCAGAAAAGCAGTCTGACCAGACTCTGTCTCCCCCTCTACCCTGAAGCTCTGTACTGATCAGCTGTCTTCAGTGTTCACAGACATTTTTAACACCTCGCTGGAGACATGCCATGTACCAGCCTGCTTCAAATCCTCCACCATCATCCCCATCCCCAAAAAACAAGGCCCACAGAACTCAGTGACTACAGACTCGTCTCCTTGACCTCTGTGGTCATGAAAATCTTTGAGCGACTTGTCCTGTCCCACCTTAAACCCATCACAGACCCACTCCTGGACCCCCTGCGGTTCACCTACAGAGCCAACAGGTCTGTGGACGATGCTGTAAACATGGCCCTCCACTTATTCCTCCAGCACCTGGACTCAGCAGGAACCTACGCCAGGATACTGTTTGTGGATTTCAGCTCAGCCTCTAACACCATAATCCAAACCCTGCTATAGGACAAGCTCTCCCAGCTGCGTGTGCCCAACTCCACCTGCAGGTGGATCACTGACTTCCTGTCTGACTGGACGCAGCACGTGAAGCTGGGGAAGCACATCTCCAACTGCCTGACCATCATCACTGGTTCCCCTCAAGGCTGTGTACTTTCTCCACTTATTTTCTCCCTGTACAGCAACAGCTGTATCTTCAGTCACCAGTCTGTCAAGCTCCTGAAGTTTGCTGATGACACCACCCTCATTGGACTGATCTCTGATGGAGATGAGACTGCCTACAGGTGGGAGATTGACCTCCTGGTGACTTGGTGTGGACAAAATAACCTAGAGCTCAATGCTCTAAAGACAGTGGAGATGGTTGTGGACTTCAGAAGGAAGGCAGCCCCACCCTCCCCCATCACCCTGTGTGACTCCCCAGTGGACACTGTGGAGTTCTTCTGCTTCCTGGGAACAGTCATCAGTCAGGAACTCAAGTGGGAGCGGGATCAGCTGCATCACCAAAAAGGCTCAGCAGAGGATGTACTTCAAACGGCAGCTGAAGAAATGCCAAAGGCAATGATGGTGCACTTCTACACCTCCATCATTGAGTCCATCATCACAACAAAAACAGACTGCAGCTTATCTTCCGCTGTGCCAAAAAGGTGATCGGCTGCAACCTGCCGTCCCTCCAGGACCTGCACGTCTCCAGGACACTGAGGCGAGCCGAGAGGATCATGGGAGACCCCTCCCACCACGACGTAGACTCTTTAAAACACTCCCCGGGTCTCCCCGGGTCGCCCCATTGACACGCGCTCTACCTCTCACTGCTCCGAGTCCCCCCACCACGCTACCCCCGGCCATTACACATTATATTAACGCATGTTCACAAACTTGTGGTGCGTTACATAAATGCCATCACCTGCACATTTTATTTTTATATTCTATATCTATACCCTTTTAATGTCTTTTATTATTTAGTTGATTGTGCTAAATTATGTGTAGTCTATCTGTGTTTTTATGTGTATATTTGTATATCTGTATCCACTATGCACAAAGTTACCAGGTCAAATTCCTGGTATGTTATCTTTTACATACTTGGCAATAAAGATGATTCTTCTCCTTCTCCTTCTCCTCCCTCCTCTTTTTCTTCTTCTTCTTCTTCTTCTTCTTCTCCTTCTCCTTTTCTTCTTCTTCTTCTTCTCCTTTTTCTTCTTCTCCTTCTTCTCCTTCTTTTTCTTCTTCTTCTTCTTCTTCTCCTCTTTCTTCTGACGTGGGGTTAAGAACAACATGTTCAATGATCCTTGCAGTGATGTAAAGAAACTAGATATTTAATTAATATTAATATTAATTTAAAATAAATGTATATTAATGAAGTATTAAAAAAAGATGCAACATTAAAGGGATGTTGGCATTATTGCATCAATAGTATGCGCATAAAAATGTTCTTAAAACGCAAAAAGTAAAAGTACTAATGCAGAATTTTCAGAATTGGATTATATTAGATGAATGTGAATATCCAATGTTGCAATTGATAAAGGTGGGGATAATTTTAATGACTTCATATTCTGCTGTGTAGCTTATTTTTTAACAACATACCCTGTTTTATTTGTTGATAATATTTTGTATTAATAATCTGAATCTGTAAAGTAACTAGTCGCCTAACTGCAGTTGACAAATGAATGTAGTGGAGTAAAAAGTTCAATGTTTCCTCTGAAATGTAGTGCCTCAAAACTGTACTTAAGTACAGTACTTGAGTATATGTGCTCAGATACTGTAAGTATTCTACATGGTGCCAGTTCTACTTAGGAGTAGGAGCTACTTCTTCCACTGAACAATGGGCTTTTTATGATCATATTCCTACTAATGTTTGAAGAGTGAAAAACATAGTGAGTGCAGCGGAGTGATGATGCCAGTGTCTTGCCAGCTCGCCCCCCGGTTTCCAGTCATACTTCAAGTCCAGTTTCCTCCCTCTCACAGCAGCAGGGCGGGGAGGGAGACAGTGACCTTAAAACCCCTCCAGTCTGGGACCAGACGCCACTTACAGGACCGTAACCAGCCGGGTCCAACTCAAACTCTTGCAGCTTGTATCTGAATGTTGCCGTTCCGCGCTTCGTTTAGCAGTTAACACCATTTAATTGTTGCTGTTTTATCATGAGTAAGGACAAGCAGAGCAAGCAGGTGCCGGAGTGCACCGCACCTCTTTCCCCATCCAAAGGCCAGAAACAACCAAGGATGCCGAAGTGTTCCCGCTGCCGCAATCACGGGTTTGTCTCGCCATTAAAGGGCCATAAACGTTTTTGCAGTTGGAGGGATTGCAACTGCCCGAAGTGCAAACTGATAGCGGAGCGACAACGAGTAATGGCCGCGCAGGTACATTTACTTTATTTCTCTTTTAATGGTTAGCTAGCGCGCGCCGAACGTTAGCTTGAGCAAAGTTTAAAATAACGGTTATATTAAAATATCAAGATTTGGCGTCAAAAACAGTGTTTTTAACAATGTGAAACAGAAAAAAAACACATGTAATTGTTTAGAAAATGTTAAGTGTATACTTTTGTATACTTTATACCTCTGTGGCTACAAATTTTATTTGTTTAATAACATCAAATTATGTTAGCTTAGCAGTTACACACCAGTTACACAGCGAGCCTAGAAACCGTTAGTGTTTTCAGGGAGGTTTTATGAGTAATATTGTTACACTTGTTGCTTAGTTACAGCAGATATATTAATACAGTAGGTAGGCTACAGCATACAGAACAGCTACTTTTTTACATATTTGATGTTAATTTACTTTGTAACACTGTCTTTTGTAACTTGAAGTAACATTTAAGTTGTAAGACTAGGCCTAATTATAGCCTACATTTCAAAACCATGGCATGTAGCAAACAGACACCGTGATCATAGGGGTGCTGGAAATCCTTTTAAAACACTTGGATTTTAGTGTGGCGTTTACAAGGTTTGGAAAGTGCTTGGATTTCAAATAAAGCGCTCGAAACTGCTTGACACTTATGTTATATGGGATGGCATATATGATCA
Organism: Echiichthys vipera; assembly: GCF_963691815.1. Lineage (NCBI taxonomy): Eukaryota > Metazoa > Chordata > Actinopteri > Perciformes > Trachinidae > Echiichthys > Echiichthys vipera. Next base: position 8,698,224 of record NC_139829.1, on the reverse strand, counting down.
AACACAGAAAACAAGATCCCCATATTTGAGAGACTAAAACCCGCCTATTCTGACCTTTTTGCATGAAAAATGACTTTTGATGATTAAAAGAGTATCAAAACTGTTGGTGATTATATTTCTGAGTTAGTTTTTCCTTTCATTTGTGGTATTTCTGTAGAAACCTGTCTCAAAACATAACTTTGGTTGTTTATAGGAAAATAACATCTAATTTAATGTGACGAACAAGTGCAATAATAAGTATACTACATACTGAGCATTGTTCTGTATACACATATGATGTAGAGCACAGCTGTAAGGTAAAGCATGAAAATGCACCTTGAAATGCTTGACAATTGCTTGAATTTGGCTTTGGAAAAGGTACAGGAGCCCTGCATTTAGTACTTGGTAAGCTGTACATTGGGAGTGCGAATAAAGCAGAATCTGTATATTGATGTCTTGAATTGGTATGGCTACGTTTAAGTGTTTCATAACTTATCTAACTTATTATATTTTATTTTCTATTAATTAATTCATTTATTTTCATTCACATTTGTTTGTAGACACGGCCATAACATGACACAAATATGGCATCAGCCCTATCCAGTTCATACACACACTGCTTTGTTTTATAAATAAGAAAACAATAAACAACATAAAGAATTAGACACATAATCTTCTGTACTAATCTAATGTACTAATGATGTATTATTTTACTATTATTATTTTACAGCATTATCTTTGCTGAGCAGATTCCGTATCTGCTAATGATGCAGTCATTAGATAAGGGTAATGTTATGTTTTCTATTTCTTTTCCTCCCCCACAGGTCGCCCTGAGAAGGCAGCAGGCTCAGGAGGAGGAGCTTGGGATTTGTAGTCCTGTTGCTTTGACCGGCCCTGAGGTGATGGTGAAAAATGAAGCAGGAGCAGACTGCCTGTTCTCTGTGGAGGGACGGTCAACACCCGCCAGTACCTCTACTTCTGTCACAGGTGAGGTATATTACAATGCCTTTCATAGAACGTGATCTGATAAATGTTGTCCTTTATCAGTCTCCTTGGGAAAACCTGGTTAGCAGCTTCTGGATACACCTCATCTTTATCTTGGTCATGACTCTTACATATATATTTAGATTTTTTAATTTTGACAGTTGACAGAAACTGCAAACACTGCGAAAACAAATCCCATTCTTTATCTATTTTGAAATTTAGAGTTTCTTCTAGTCAGACAAATGAGTTATACCGTAAGGATGCCCTCTTACCTTTTCTAGCTGACATATTCTGTTCTGTTCTGTTATGGTCTGAGTTATATTTACATTTGTAAATCCCTTTTAAAGTGTCAGTTTCAGGTTGAAAAAGAATTAATTAAGTCCACAATAAAACCTGTAAAAGTCCACTCTGCACCACCACCAACAAGAGACATTTTCATGGGAAACTTAAAGTTGATTTTGGTTTCCCAGCATGAGTTCAGTCACTTTAAATGGGTAACTCAATTTAAAGCCACATCTTCCCAAATAACACGTGCAAATTATGTTTTGCACAAGGAAAAAAAAGGAGTTTTACTCCTATTACTCAAGGGCAACTTTGATGTATGTGGAGGCAGACACAGATATCGTATCGTTTGTCGAACTGATATGACTCAAGGTTGCTTGTTTCTTCCTCTTTTGTGTTTCTGTGAGAGTGAACTTTGTGTTTCTGGCTTTGCAACAGAGAGGAAAGACTGAGGTAGAAAAAGGAGTCCAGCACGATATGATTCACTGATGACAAGAGTTAGAACAGGGACGACAAATGTCTTAATCTTCGGCTTCAGTGGTGCACAGTGTCTTCATTGTGTACGGCCGAAAGATCAGGGTCTGCCTGGGAAGAATGTGGCCTTGTTGATAAGGAAAGAACAACAGATAATGAGTAATGATGATGACGACAACGATCATATTCAAGCTGACAGGGCAACACATTCTTCTAATGTGATGGTATGTTGTGTTAGGTCTGGTAATTTGATGTCAAAAACGGCTGTCACCTGCAGATGGTGCTGTTGATAGCAATCTGAACTATGGAGAGATAAGAAACATCATGTCAAGTTCAAGTCGTCTTTTCCTGTTAAATGATTGATTTAAAGACATACTGCAGGCCTAGATATGTATAAGTTGAATAGATCTGATTACTGTAGATCATTTTTATTGTTAACTGAATAGTTTTCATCGTTAGCAGAGACTCAAAGTGTGCTTGAGCTCTGCTGTTGGATGAATTCGTTCATAAAAACAGGGTTTGTTTTACAAATTTACTTATTATCTTTCTTATCTATCGGTTTGGTATGGGCGTATATGTTTTCTGATATGTGGAGACATGAAAACCTTTTTTACAGAACATAATGCAGAAAATGAAGCTTGATTTTTTAGAAATGGTTTTATATAGCTATTTATTTTATTTATGTATTTGTTATTTAAATGGTCAGCATTTGACTGATACTAAACATAAAATACTATTTAGCTATTTAATTTATTTAATTTATTCTTTATTTTCTCAGTGTTGACAGTTTAAAACATTGTATGATGGTGTTAAATATTCTTTAATAGAGTTATTTTTTCCAAGAAAGCAGCCGTCATAGTACCTATCCACATCCCATCAGTTTATGGCTGCCATCTTGGTAATCTGTGATTTTTTCTTCTATAAAATCAGTATTGGGCTTAAAAAAACCCATATTGGTTAGGGCCACATTATACTAACTACAATAAGTATATGAATGTGTTTGTGTGTGTGTGTGTATGTGTGTGTGTGTCCAGGGAGTCGTTCAGCATCACCCCCCAGCCTGTCAGCAGGTGCCCGGGCTCATGCTGAGGGGTCGTCTGACCTGCTTCTGGACACGTCCTATTACAACTTCTACCAGCCTTCGCGCTACCCCACGTACTACAGCAACCTCTACAACTACCAACAATACCAGGTGAGTATCAATAACCAGTCTGCTGTTTATCAGTAATAATGAAGTCAAACTCTACTTCTCATAGGTATTTCACATGCAGGTGTTGGTTACCTGCGATGTCTGTTTAACTTATCTTATGGGATGGCTTTTGTAACACTGTTTTAAACCGCTGGGTGAGTACAGCAGGGGAAATTTGTATGCCTTAATCTTAATCTTAATCATAATCTAATTTATATTCTCCTGTTACCTCAAAGTTGACCTGGGATAGGGCTAAACTGTCAGTATATTACATTAATGCATTTGTTTTTAACCTGCTAGGGATCTTTTTAATTTCAGTATAAGTTTATTGTTATCATGATGGAAGCAGACCATTATGAGGCAATAAATCTCTTCTGAGGTACAGTACCTGCCCGACCAATCACGAATCAATTACAGCTGTCAATCATGATGTTTGACCCTGTTTTTACAGCATCAAATGACTGATTCAAATAAAACATATCAGAAAAATGAACACTTGAACAAACATCAGCATGATAAGAACTACCTACACTGACATACAGTAAGTCATCTTTGAGAAACATATATTTAACATGTACTGATTTTTTTAGTTTGGCTCATGTCCCATTCACTAACATTGAAGCAGTGGACATATAACCTATACTGTTATATGCAGCCAGCCACCAGGGGGCGATCCAGATGTTTTGGCTTCAATTTAGGGCTGCACATTTATTTTTTTAATTTGTCAGTTAACGACATTAATATCAGTCTTATCAATATTTCAATACTTTACCCAATCATCTTCTATTAAAAACAAACAAATGTGTCATAGCAACCCTTCCCCATAACTGGAGAATCATTATTTTTACTCTCAAGTACTTAAAAAATGCTTATGATATGTATTTATTTCCTCATAAATGTTGTGAGGAAGTTGTGCTAAAAGTTATAACTGTTAGTAAGACGAGTACTCAGTTAATTAAATACCCCCTTTCAAACACACCTAGCCGTAAGCTGAAGTGAACTTGACAAAGCTGACTGTCATCCAAGTCACCCAGAGGTCTAAAAACATACCATAAAGGAAACATTACTGACTTGATTCAGGCTCGATATCTTAGTTGCACTCTCTCTCCATGTTTCCTGTCTGTCTCTGCTGCTGTCAACGGAGGTCATAAATGCCCCTCCAAAATAAAAGATGATTTGAACATAGCTAGGGTTGCAACTAACAATTATTATTAATTAATCAATTAATTAATTATCAATCAGTGATATTTTAGGATTCATTTATGTATCGCTTACCCATCACAAGTTCCAAGGATCAAAACTGTTTCTTAAAATATAAATCAGCACATTTGAGAAGGTGGAGCCAGCAAATATTGACAATTTCTGCCAGATTAATGATTGATTATCAAAATGTATTCATTTTCTTGGTTAATGAATTGATCCTGAATCCTTTTAGCAGTATTAAAAGTCATATGTCCTGGTATACAAAATAACAGACTTACAGAAAACAAAAAGAAAGCATATATACTGTATATTAAGTAGTAGCTGATGCAGGTGTAGGCAGCCTTGTGGACAATAGAAGTATATTTTCTTTGCGTCTGATAGTGATTGATATTAACTTTTTATTTCTCTGTTTTCCTTCGAGATGGATGAGAGTGTCTGCTTTAATGTCTGTACTTACCATATAACGTAGGACACATTGGAGAGATAGTACCTAACATCTCACCAACACACACACACACACACACACACACACACACACACACACACACACACACACACACACACACACACACACACACACACACACACACACACACACTCAGTCCTTCATTCACCCGTCTGCATATTCACACTGATTTATGCTTGAATGTATCTCTATTGTGTCAAATGAGATGAGCTTGTGCGTGAAGCAAATTGGATCTATAACTCTCCAGTGATCTCAGATGAGGTGGTTTGTTTTTTTTATAAACAGCATTTGTCCACCCCCTGCTCTGCCCTCTCTGTTCCCCCAGTAGCAACATCGAGTTTTGGGGTCACTGCCTCCGCTAACCTGGCAGGGCACAGCCGAGCCTGAATTGCAAAGGTTAATGGTATTGTCTGTCGGGAGAGGAACAAACCGCTATGCCTCAGCGCGCGAAGGAGAAAGTGAGCACATTAATGCTAATCAGTTAGCACTCTTTAGCATAATTTAGCCATCCTCCTTTGTGATTTATGATATTTTTAAGTTGTCAGGTTGAGAGGGCTAGGTGCTACGGTTATTCAAATTCAGGGACTACTTTTTTTTTGTATTTGCATGAAGAGATGATTATTTGAAGATGATTTCAATAGTGCCACAGTCATAAAATGATGGGATTTTTCTTTATTTTTAATCTGAATTTGAATAATTATCATACGTTTCCTTCACCTGTCCTAAACCTCCACAATTGAATGGGCTTAACTGCAATTTTTGCATCCCCAACTAAAGTGATTATCCTTGAGTAACTCAATTTTGATTTGTCTCCATATTTACTGTTGAAGCACTCATCGCTGTAGTCTTTCTGCACCATCCAGAGAGCTGTGACGTCTTTTCTCATTCAATTTCTCTTCATTGAGTTAGTTTCTGAAGATGCTGCTCTTTTTCCCTCGTCCTGTAAAATTATAACATCTGAAGGAAACCAGGAACCTGGATAACAGTTTTTCATGGAAAATAGAGAAATAATAAAATATCCTCCTCAAAAATGGATAACATTGTCATCTGAATGGGTGGAAAAAGTTACGTTCAGGATCATATTAACACTCACATGGTAACATTTTAGTTTGTGGAAGAGGGTAGTTGAACAGGCTGTTATGTTGTGGAAATTTGCTGTGTATGTTACTGTTTTAGAGCGGAAGAATTGATTTCCACAAAAACTTATGTTTTATCCAAGTGAAACTACTTTTGTTATGGACTAAATTACGAGATATGAGATTGGTTTGTAGACTTGCTTACTCCTGATCCAGCAATTAAGGTGGTATCAGAGGCATCCGATACTGGTATCTTTTGAAACAACACCAACCACAATACTAACGAACGGTGCACATCAAAACAGTGTGATTTCAGGGCGGCTGGTGGCACAGTTGTTAAAGCAGACGCCCCATATAAAGAGACTGAAGGTCCTCAGGGCAGCGGCTGCGGGTTTTGACTCCGACCTTGCTGCATGTCTCCCCCTCTCTCTCTTACCCCATTCCCTGTCTGTCTTATAGGGGTGACCCTGAATAGTCGACTATTCAACGTTTTGCTCCAAGGAGCCTGATTCGAGTGCCAATCTCACAGTCGAATCGCCACAAAATGCATGAAATGTGGTTATGAAACAATGGATTATTCCATTCTGGCTTCTGGCGGTGCTGAATGTCTAATTTTAAATATAGATGCTTGGTTTCTCCCAATAAACCATGATAAATAGCCTATTTGGGTATAAATATAAGCCTATTAATGAATACTGTTGCTAAAAATGTGAAAATAACTCATGTTCTTTTAATCCATCTCCTTAGTGTGCAGGATTATACCAATTATACTAATTCAATTATACTAATAAAGTTAAACATGTAATCATTTTTAAGATATTAAACCTGAAGTAGGCAGTTTATTTTTGGCAATGTTCATCATATTGTTATTCAAGTGTTCTGAGAGAAAGCAAGACTTTTGCAGCTCCTCTTGGCTCTGTTTTCAGACTCTAGAAAATCTAGCCTGTGGTGGGGGACTTTGGCCAATCACAGATCATTTCAGATAGAGAGAGAGTGTTCCTATTGGCTCATAAAAGAGAGAGGAGAGCAAAATTGCACAAACTGATTAAAATCTGTTCAGGCAGGTTCTTTGGCCTAAACGCTTTGTTATATATACATACACACACACATATATATATATATATAGGGCTATATTTTTACATAGGGAAATACTTGCAATGGTCAGTAACTTGCAAAATAATTAAAAATCAATGTAAAAAAACGTGATAAAATCGTGAACGGGATTTTACTGTAAACAAATCATGATATATTTTTGCCATATTGCACACCCATAGCACAATCTCTGTCAGTCATACCAGCCAGGAACCCTGTTTACATGTTATATATATATATATATATATATATATATATATATATATATATATAATTGAAATAAATGTAATTATTTATTATTTATTTATGACGGCAATTTACACCAGCAAAATTTGTGTTCAATCACCTCACTTGTCATTCAGGTCTGGATAACATACTGTTTTATTGCGATCTAAGATGCGTGTGCGTCCACTGTGCGTGTGTGTAAACCCAGATAGGTTCAGGTCACAAGGGGATGTGAATGAGAATCTAGAATCGTATTGTCCCCTATTTTGAGCAAATTTTGAGTAAATTATAGCAACGTTGAACATGTCAGGTAACATCATATGTGGAAAAGCCTCTAAAGTGAGTCTATTTCCACCATTCTCCCTTCTGTGTTCAAACAGCCAAAGGCCAATCCAATAACCAGTTCCCTGTGAGTGTTCATCACTTCAGATACAATACTCTGTCAAACTCAGAGACTGTTATATGGAATTTAAACATGACCTCCTTTCAGTGCTTCAGCAATGGTTTGTGTGTGCATGGAGGTGTCAACATATTGCCTTTTGTTTTCTTTTGATTACTTCTCGACCTTATAAAAATGATCGGGTGCCTTTGTTTTTACACCATGAAAAGCCTGTGAGCCACTGTTTAGTCAGTGGGTTTGCAAAAAATAAAGGAAAAGGAAATTCAGTCTTATGTTCCACCCACTGTACCAAAATCATTCAGGAAAGTCAACAGTGAACCCGTATCCAAGTTAAAGCATTTTTTGTTTTGTTTTGTTGGTGTGTAGTGCAATTTATGCACTCCCCTACGTTGATTGGTCAGCCCCTCTCTACACATGTCATAAAGGCACAAACAGCATATCTGACAGTATATCTGCATCTTTAGGAATTAAATTTTAGTTTATCCTCTAAGATAAATGTTAAGAGGCGTTCTGCACAAGCTACAGTCGGCTCTCAGATTCACAGATGGCCTAATATTAAATTAGACCTACGGACCTCTGTTTCTAAATGCTTTTTCAAATGAATAGATAGATATGTAGTGCAACTGCATGATGAGAATGCTGCCTCACATGCACTTGCTGACTCCTGGGGGGCCTTCTTTACCTCCCCTGAGAGGGCCTGTCTTCTTATCTGGCACCATCTGTTGTCTGGAAGCTCTACACCACCCTTATATTATCATCATCCACCTGCATGACAGCCAAGCACCACTGAGTGCACAGGAGAGAAGAGAAGGAGGTAGATGGACTAATACTGATAAAGACCACACTGTTTTCTTGTGGGGTTTTGATTTAGTAGCATGAAGAGCTCAATACCTATAGTATAGATCATTATATTATGACAATTGCTTAAGATTAGTTTGATTGGTGATAGTTTTGAAAGAAGCTGGCAGATGAAAATAAACTACTAAGTTAAATCTTCTGCAAACCATATAATTGCAAATGTCAAGAAACTGTCTTGTCTCTCTGACTTTGGCACTTTTAATACTATTTCACCTGACCACAATGATTACTACGGCCACAAGAGGTCGCTGCCTAAGGGTTGTAATAAGCTGCTTGCACAATCGAACTATGCATATATTATACTAATATATATATATATATATATATATATATATATATATGATATATTAACTATACATATTTTGGTAAAGACGGTCTATCCTAACAGACAAATATGTAGTCTAGGCCCCCTGGTAGCTCACCTGGTAGAGTGGGGGTCCAATGTACAGGTCCTCACCGGGTTTGAGTCTGACCTGTGTCATCCCCTGTCTCTCCCCATTTCCTCCGCATTAAGGAAAACAGCCCAATAAATAATCTAAAAAAAAAAAAAGCATGGTCGTCGTCTCAAGTCCCTCCTCCCTTGGTTACTGTTGCTAGGTCTGTCAAGGTTTCGCATTGGGGTATATGGCATTTACAACAATATCGGTGAGAGATTTTGCAAAGGAAATAACTGAAAGAGGTAGACCGAAGCAACATATTTTAATTTGTCTGTGTAGTATTGTGACTGAAGAAGATGTTAAAATCCTCACCAAGCATCAGGCACCCCATGTACTGACAATTCACGTGAAGGACAGGAATCACAATGTTCTTGTGAAGAAGAGTCAATATATTGTTTTATTTTAAGTGAAGGTTTAGTTATGACTCCATTGGAAAATTCTAGCCGTACTCCATTAGCGAGGGAACTAGCATGCTGTGAGTCAGTCACTCAGTATTACTTTTGAAACCCAACTGAGACTGCAGTTTGGTTGTATGGCAACGTGATATTTCAGTGGGCTGGTAACTTTAACCAACCCACTAGCTAAAGCACATTTAAGAGCATCACCTAATGTATGACACAGAGGGCTGTTTCATATTTTATATCATTAATGGTCAAATAAAATCAATCAATTAATTCAACCTGATGTTCAGATCACCGGGACGAGAGAAAAATAACTCAGAGTCCGTAGCCCATCTGCTTTCAAGAAGCCTTCTGCAGGTTCATATACACACCTTTCCCATGCTTTGAAAGCTTGACTGCCTTCCTGTTACAGTTGCTAACGTAGGATTGGATCAGTGGCCGTTCAAGGGAGGGGCATAGCAAAGGATCAGATAGGTTATTTCTGTTTGTGTGACGCCACAAACAAAAGTTATTAAAATAGTATTCCTTCCACCAGTATACACTGAGAAAGGTTTTTATAAACTATTTATTTGGCATCAAATAGACAGTTAAGCAAGTTAGTGTTTAGTAGTGTGGTTCTGCATTTGACCACAAACCCTTTCTATAAGCACAACAAAACAAAACCTGCTTTTTCTGTTAGCAACTTTCACTTAGACAGTTTTGTTTGGTGCTGTATTTGTCCTGCAAACCAAAAGCATATTGCATTTTCAAGACTCAAGTCCAATCTCTATTGTATTTTTCACGGCCTAATACAAGAGCTGAGTGTAGCTTAAATAACAGTTTATAAAGCTGTCGAAGAATTGATGGTGTGGACAATACGGGTGACATATTACAGGCTGACAGAAATCAAATTCCATAAAAGTGAAATTGAAAACCCTCCGTGAGGCGGCCTTGCTGCTGAGTAGACAGCTCGTTTTAAAGTTTTCAGAGGACTGCGTGTTGCAGCCCATTTTTAGAACAAGCCACGGACGTGTGAATTCAAACACTACTTATTCTCTGTCATATATTATTGTATCTCTATATTTCTTCCTGGCAGATAAGGTTGTTAAAGTGTTGCCTGTGAATATCTGATGAGCGATTTGTACGATTGTGCAGTCTAACATGTGCAGGGGGCCATAGAACAATGGTGTTTAATATTTTATTAGAACTTTTTAACTATAGATGATAAAATGCATGTTGTTGTTGAGTGTAGTGTGCATGGGATAATATGTAAAACGGTAAAAAAGGTTTAAGTCTCTACATGGATGGACATTATTACTAGTACTATTTTGTTGGTGACTTCACCTGGGAGAGAATCAAATACTGCTTCTTTAACAAACAGTGAATTACCAGAAGCAAAGACATTTTAAAGCAAAAATGTGCAATGTTTTTGCTCCAGTGTTTGTCGCTCATCTTGTTCAGCTGTCCACCTTCAAATGCTGTCTAAGCTGAAGCAAGGATGGCGTGATTTTCAGCTAAGAAGCCAGACATTTAAGAAGAATACTGCTAAAACAGACAATTTTTATGCCTCATGCAGTTGAAGGTCAAAGGTCACTGCGACCTCACAAAATGCATTTTTCAAGTCAAGTCAAGAATTCCTAGACTAATTATAAGAAAATTTCACACACATGTCGGGATGAAAATGATGAAGTGATGGCATTTTATATCCAAAAGGTTAAAGGTCAACTTCACTGTGACATCATAATGTTTCTGTCCATTATTCAGTGTCATAACTCAGGAACAGAAGGGGAGACATTTGGTCGGATACTGAATTTTCCCGACACTGCTCTTAAAACTGTGCTGATTATATAGATCCCTCTGTGCTGCCGGGTTGAACATGTGTGTGAAGCATCCGCGTTTTGCCCAAAAATACGCTTAACACCATTTATTAAATTAATTAAAAATCTTCACTTCATATATTATGTATAAGTCTGGACAGTTTGGGTGTAAACTACACCTTGACTGTTTGGCGTACGTGTAGGCAGTAATTGTAGTTAGTTTAAAAAACATAGGCAAGTGTTAGAAGTGTTTGATTATATGAACACAATCATCACCTCATACTGTAGGACAATATGACAAACACCACCAGCAGGTGATTAAACACATCAAGACTTTTCGAAAGTATCTTTAACAGAGAATAAAATATCCTGTTTCAGAGTGAATTAGTGGATTGACTGAAAAGTAAATGGATTCTGGACAGTTGGTCAAACAAAAACAGGACTTTTGAAAGCATTTGCTGACATTTTATATGCTTACGACAACAAAAAATCCAACAACACATTGATTGAGAAAAAGAAAAAGAATCTTTAGTTTCAGCCCTATTATAGTTTAAGCCTTAAAATACCCAAACATAGAACCACCAAAACCCAACAAGTATTTGGTGGATGAAGGTGAGTAAGTACAACTTTATGTATGTATCACTTTTTAGATCACACAGTTAAAAAGTGCTACACACAGAGACATGCAAATATAATTCAAAAAGTAAAGAAAGAAGAGGCAAAACAGGGATCAAAAATGAAACTGGGGACAAGGTCATCAGTGTTCCCCATGTATAGACCAATGTGCGGCGCTGCGCTACACAATCAACACTGATTGATTCCTGTTTTTTTGCTATTTTTCAACGCGCTTTTGAAATATTGTTCCGTTTATAAATCTCCACATAGCACTCTTTCTCCCCATCATCCTCGTACACACACACACACACACACACACACACACACACACACACACACACACACACACACACACACACACACACACACACACACACACACACACACACACACACACACACAGTTAAAATCGATTAAAATGTGTGACGTTTCAAAAAAGTTGAGATTAAAAATGAATAGCATCTACTGTTGACTTTGTTGACATCGGTGCAAAGATGGTTCTCACTCAGTTTTGTCTTTTGGAAGTGAAAGAAGTTGTGTATCTTCATCAACTGATTTCCTGTCCTACGCGGTGTTAGTGACACATGCTGGCAGCGGTGCGGAGCAAGTTATTATGTAAATCATTGCAAGAATAGCTCAGTACGCTACGGAGGCTCGTCTTGTGTGTACATGTGAAGAGAGACGGAGGATGAACTCAGAGCAGACAGCTAGAAATAAGCAGTTAAACTGTTAAGTTTTAGTAAATGTTTCCTATTTCCTGAATCTGGGTTGTTTCTGTAAACAGCGCCTCTGCTAACAGAGTGGTATTCATCATGTGTACGGGAGAACACAGGCCAAGCCTTAGTTTCTTTGTATTTTAATTCAGTTATTGCTTTTGTTATTTAAATATATATGCTCAGTTTAACTTTTAGAAAGAAAAGGAAATATGCACTGTTTTGCATATACCTCATAAATAATCATTCTTAAATGTGAAAAAGAAAAGATGAGAGAATAGCCTATATATTTTGTAGATTTGATCACTTTTTGTTAAAAAAATGGTATTGTGAATGGAATCCAATAGTAAGTTGAGTCAGTGTATCCTTACATCCCTACTGATCAGACTAGTTACACTGTGTTTAATAACAGGCTTCTGGTCCAGCTGCAGTATTGTTATCGTTGTTCGTGTTATTTATATTTGTTACTGGTTAAAGATCGTCCAAACAAACACAATAATAAAGTAAAAGAAAAGGTCTGTTATTTCCGTCAAGGTGCCAAAAAGTTATTTCAGTCAAATAAAAAGGTATTTCTGCAGATCAAAGGGACTGGGTGGCTTTAATGTGTCCCACATAAATATATACAAGTATAGCCTAATAGATGTCTTAATCACATAAATGTCAGCCCCATCACGCTATAAACTTCAAATGGGATCATGATTATTCAGTTCCAAGAAACATTGAAGTTAAAAAAAGACATATCTTTGCTATACCCACAGACATATAGTCATGTATATTTGCATATCATGATCCAGATAAAAGCAGTTCACATATCTGTTGTCAGAGCCTTTACAGGGGAGAGGTCAGAGCCCCTGCCCCTCAAAAGGTCTCAGTACGGCCCTGCCCCACACATTGCTACCTGGTCCCTTGGAAACACTGTCCATGCAGTGCTTCACATGTAATCTACAGGATCTTGACTGATGACTAGGACGTTGTATATGGAATACAGCATATTAAAGCCATTGTTTGTCCTTTGTTTGTGTAAAATTGGCTGTTTTTGTGTTGTCTGTTGTGAAGCAGATGCCCCATGGTGACGGCCGCCTGTCCAGCCACAACATTTCCTCTCAGTACCGCATGCATTCCTACTACCCAGCAGCCACCTACCTGACTCAGGGCCTGGGCTCCACCACCTGTGTGCAGCCCCTCTTCAGCCTGGATGACAACAACAACAACAACAACAATAACTGCTCTGAGACAATGGCAGCCCGTGAGTGACAAACACACACACACACACACACACACACACACACACACACACTGTTCTCAGGCCCCATAAAGTTTTATCCAGACTTTATCAACAGTGTAGTTTACTACATTCAAGGGAGGATTTCACTGAAGTCAACAGTGCCATTAAATTTTAAAGATGAAATTAGTCTAAAGTGAAGCTTTTTTACTTTTACTATACTTCAAACTGTGTATGTGCAGCGCATCTGTGGGATAATTTATTGTCTTTCAGGGTAAATGATATCGTAAAAAAAAAATCTTATATAGATTTTGTGATACACAGTTACATTGTCTAAATTGACAATAATAAGGACATTAACTCAAATTCCAGTGTGAGGAGAGGAGAGAAATTTGACTCATTGTGCTTCAACATGTGTCTTTTGGTTTATTTAAAGTCAGTATTTTTTAAGGATTAAAAAATTACTGTTGCAATCAACTGCAAACCTGTCAAGAACCTGACAGTGCAGCTCTGTTTCTTTTCGTCGTGTTTAATGGCAGAGTAGATCTGATCTCTGAATTTTGGCTCTCTACTACACCAATCTGTGATGGGAATCTCAGCTGAGTACGGCTGCCTGGATTTTCTGCCTCTCTCAGTAGCTGTGAATGTGGGTAAATCAGATTGTGCATATTGCTTATTGCTAAATGCTTCTGTAAAGCACTTGTGGACCATCGCAAGGAATGCATGTAAGTGCCTGATGAGCGTGAGATAAGAGGGAAAATCCAGAAGAGGAAGATACTGAGCTCATGGACAGGCTTGTTAAAACATTACTGGGATTTAAAAACTTTTCTAGGGATGGGACATTAATCTTAAACACGCTCACAATAAGTTAATCGTGAGGAATTTCCATTATTGGGATAATTGTTTATTGTTTATTGTATTGATGATTGTTAATATTGTTGTTAATATCCTCACAAGAGACTTGACCAGTGAATTGACTGCACCGTCAATGCGTGAGAGTTAGAAGCCCTGCACAACATATTTTCTGCACCAAGCTACGTGCACCGGTGCATGTAGAGCTGAGAAGTATATGCCCAGCTCAGTTTATGTGCGTTTTTTTAGCCCTAAGAAGATCAAATGTACGATAGAATTTTGCTGCTGCCCCCGCGACCCTACCCCGGATAAGCGGTTGGCGATGAGATGAGATGAATATTTTAGCTCTGAGTGAGACACTATGCTGTTTCTTTCACTTTTACTTGAATTGTGCTGCCCTTTGACGCACCTCTTTGACGCAGATCATTTTCAGTTAAATTGAACGGGAGTGAAGAAGCCTCAGAAGTTTAACAAAATTAATTTATTATCTTTAATATTGTTTAAAAACTCAAATCAAAATACAGCAGTTCGATTAGTGATCTTACCACCCAGCACAGCTCCTCATACGAATGTGACTAGAACAAGACAGTCATTTTCTCATTGATTTGTTAAACGACAGTGGGTTTTGTACTGTGTATTATTACTCGTTTATAAAGGACATAGGGGACAAGCGTCATTAGCACAACATCAACATCCTTCTTATAGAGAAGTAGACTGCTGACACCACCAGCATCACAGTCCCAATAACCCCTGCGTCGCCTCTTTGTACCTGTATTTGTTTATGACTTTCACCTGTCCGTTTCCTGTGAGGGTCCCATGTCAGCCTCCCTTCGTGAATCTTCATGCTTCATTACAAGATAACAACATTCTCCGCGGGTGGTCCCACATTGGGTGTCGACTCAGAGAAATAAACCGCCTAAATCAGCGGGTTTTGCCTCTTAAAAGGAAGCAATATCTACTTGTGTATTTTTCTGTGTTTTTATTGGAAAGTAAATCAACAACCTCACCAAAAGAGGTAGAAATTACAGTGAACAAAGGACGCCACCTTCTTTTATACTAATAAAAAATAAAACAACAGTCCCCAAATGTATGATGGAAATAAATCCCTCATCTTTAGTTTTTGGTTGATTGTATATGACAGAACAGTAATGACGAATCACCAACTATTTTGATTGAATGATCGGTTTGATTATTATTTTTCAAATAAAATTAAGTCACATTTCTCTGATTCCAGCTTCTCAAATGCAAATATTTTGTGGGTTCTTTCCTCCTCTGTGATCCTAAAACTGAATATCTTTCATTAATGGACAAAGCAAGACATTTCAGGAGGTTATCTTGGTTGTCAAAAATTTTGCCATTTTCGGACTATTTATAGATCAAACAACTAATCGATTAATCAATAAAAACAATGGACAGATTCATTGACAGTGAAAATGGTCGTTAGTTGCAGCCCTTGTCTCAGTTATGTATACTGTAGAAAAGGATCAAAGATATGAATCCAAAATGATTCTCAAAAGTGTCTTCTTTGATTCTGCATCAAAATTGAGACACATGGGTAAAATGTGTTACTTTTGAATAAGGCATAGGTTATTTTGCAACTTTAAACTTTATTAAACTTTGCCTGGCTCTTACAAAACGTGTGGATTTCAGCTAATGCCAGGATACCTGTGAAGCGTTTATGTGAAAATCTATCCTGTATTTCATAGGAAAATGGCAAATGTGTGTGTGTGTGTGTGTGTGTGTGTGTGTGTGTGTGTGTGTGTGTGTGTGTGTGTGTGTGTGTGTGTGTGTGTGTGTGTGTGTGTGTGTGTGTGTGTGTGTGTGTGTGTGTGTGTGTGTGTGTGTGTGTCTCCTTGGCAGTGTTTCATAGTTAATTCATATCTTATCAGCTGACTTCAAATCCCTCTGCAGGATTATAAGCATGTTGTTCTTGTGAACATCGCATAATGAACTTTTTATCTTACGTAATGTGACTGCAAAAAGATACTGTTGCTTTTCTACTTTGTATTTTGGAGTTATTATAGTGTGAATTACTGAATTTCATTAACATTAGTGCTTCTAGCTGCTCTTATCCAGGGCGACATAAAGCTTTACTGAAACAATTATTTTAGTAATTTATTGTAATAGTCAAGCAACAGAAAATGTATTTGTTTTGTCATTTCTACACAAAGTTACCAAACATTCTGTGTGTTTTATTATAAATACAGCACATTGTTGTGTTTTCAACTGGCTACAATTTGCAACTTAAGATGCGAGAATGGAGTTGGAGTTAAGAGATGGCTTCTCTATAAAAGGATATCTGCATATAAATGCAGATAAGTAATAACAAAAAGCCAAATCAAATGATAGCAGATTGTGTTTAACCTCTTTTTCTCTCCACACGGACTGTTTACCTGCATGCAATTAAAGCATACTCAAATGTGATTGGTCATCACTACTCAGATTACAAACGGAAACCAAAGCAATTCTGCTTCCCAGATCTTGTCCCGTTAGCTACAGATGCTACATTCCTATATAGAATCTGTTTATAGAGATTAACATTACTACAAATGTGCCAGCATTAGCCAGGAAGCTAATTTTCAACTGTTTCCCTTTGGGCCAGTTGTCAGATTGGCCTAAAAAAATGACCAATAAAACACATTTGAAACCAAACATGAACAGCTGAAAAGGATAAAAACTATCCATTCATTATTGTTGTCTTTGATCCAATGAATTAACCTTGAACTGTGATTAATCAAAAGTTCCCAGATGTCTTGAAATTATTAGTTTTGTCTGACCCTAAAAATATTCTTGTTTACTATCAAATAGGACGGAAACCTGCAAATATTGTTCTCATTTGAAAAACTGGAACCGCTGCTTAATATTCTGTCAATAGACTGATCGCCTCAGCTCTACTTTATTTTGGACTGTTGGTTGGATAAAACAAGTCGAGAACCTGACAGTGGAAGATGTTACAGTGGTCTTTGGGAAGTTGTGGGGGACATTTTTGTCTATATTCTGATTATTTTAAGACGGTTTTAAGACTAAATGACTTATCGATGAATCAACAGAATAATGAGCAGTTAAATGGATAATAAAAAGTTGCAGCCCAATTTCTAAAATCACCAAAATAGTATCCTGGTTATTGATGTAATTCAACTGTACATTGAAATTGAGCCACATCCTTGAATTGTTTCGCTTTGACCGAACATGTCGTGAAGCTCTGCATCATCTGCGAGGAGGAAATATCTGTGAGCTCTGAGCCTACCTGCCCTCCCCTTCTACCTGGCTGCCAAACAGCGGCCGTCAGATTTATCTTCCTTCCAGGATAGGGCTAATCAGTTGGCCAAATACAGAGATCCAAATAACCTTCAGGAGTGCCACGCTGTCCTTTCCCCTCCTCGCCTCCCCCCCCTCTTCCTCAGCCCTCCCCCTCCGCAGGCCCCGCTGTCTCCGCAAAATTGCCTTCTGGAGTTAGTGAGCGGGAACAGTTAAGATTTACAAACAATGATGAAGCTTGTCATGCGTCTTTCTCCATCCGTCACGGCGGGCCGGGCGGAGCTGTGGGTAGAGCCGTCCTGGTGTTCTTCATAAAAGCCAGCTCTCTGTGAAATACGCCCCCAGCCGGCCTGTTTACTGCCCCGCGCTCGTCAGCAGCCCCGCCGCCGTAAATCGCTGAGCGGGAGGTGACAGCGCAGTCCATCAAACTCCCACCCTACCTCGCTGCCCTCCCAACATCTCACCTCACACTGCTCCCCTCCTCCTCCCCCTCCTCCTCCTCCTCCTCCTCCTCCTCCTCCTCTCCCCTTCATATATACACACACAGAGACACACACACTGTTTCTCCACAAACACCCGCCCCACTTCCTCACGAGGAAGCTCAGATGAGCTGCCCCAAAAGAGTTATGGCTGTTTCAGTCTTACGGGAGACAGCTTCAAGCCGAGTCTGTCGGTGTTTATGTTCTTTCTTTTTTGTCCTTGTCTAGACTTTTTTTTTTATAATTCAAAACTGTTCAAAGTTTGTCAGCACAGCAACTTTCCTTTCACGTACTCCTTTTTTTTTTTTGTATAAACAAGATTTATACCATGTCAGACCTCAAAATCGAGCGCCGCTGCACTGGCTATACGTTTGTCTGTTTTGTTATATTGGTGTCAGCACGGAGCGTACAGTAATTTAAATGCAAATCAGATTGTTGAGGTATTGCAGATGTTAATCCTGCTAATCGATAGACCTGTGTGAGCCCATTAAGTTAGAAATCCATTACTATCTTTCTAGATGATATTCTATTGATTTTTCTCGCTTCAATCTATACTGTACTGTACACCAAAGTGAGTTACTGCGTATAAAGTCTGTCGTTTCAGGTTCTCCGCCTCCTCTGGAAAAAAACAACAAAAAAAAACGACAGAGAGATTGGCGTCAGTACGTTTCTTTGTTTCGTGTGTTAAATGGGATTTACCTGCTTTCAGATCAGATTACTTCAAACTCACACTCTCTCACACACATAAACAGTTAAAGGAAGTCCCTTCAAACACACACACCTTGGAGGCCACACTCATTCTGGAGATGTCAAAAAGGCCTCTCACTCTTTTGGATTTATTAAACCCCGAAACAAATCGGTAATTCTAACCCAAGAGGTGACCTTTTCAGAGGAAGTGCTGTTTCATGTCATGTAGCAGCAAGAGTTCATTTCCTTTAGTCACTGACACTAAGAACATCCGTCACCTCAGTACATGTACATGCACTAGCGTTGTTTCACTATGTGAGAAAAGGGAAGGCTACAAGAAGATTGTTGGTTTGTGATGTAATGTTTTCATTGCGACAGCATCCAAGAAGTCTTATACTCCTCATCCAAGAAGTCTTATACTCCTCATGTTTAAGGTTGTCAAAAGTATCGTAAAGTAAACAATATGATATCCAAATCTACAATCAGATTTTCAGTCCATGGCTGCACAAATGAAACAATAGGGAAGAAAAAGAACTGTGTGCTGGTCCAACATGATGTCCTCAAAAGTCTTGTTTTTTTGCACAACTGGAAGATTTTCAGTTTACGGTCAAAGAAGAGCAAAGAAACCAGAATATAATAATATCTAAGAAGCTAAAATCAGAGAATTTAGACCTTTTTTTCTTAAGAAATCACTCAGGAGGATTAATCAATTATTTAAATAGTCAGCAATAAATGTAATAGTTAACAACTAATCGATTAATCTTTGCAGCTCTAGTGTTTTTTTTACTTTGTATCACCTTCTCTCAAATAAAGTTCAACACCACACACTTTTTAAAGGAATAATGTTTCTACTTTCTAAACCCAGAGATTTCTCCGGAATAATCCCCAGAAATTATCCAAAATGCAGTTTTTCAGAAAATGCCTTGAGGTAATGACTTGATTCAGTCTGTAAGTAAGAGCCAGAAGCAGAGAAAGTGACCCTGCCAGGGGCCCGTTAGGCCCTGGGGGGCTTCACTGAATGTGTGGCTGAGTGTCTCTCCTGGCTCTTGGTTACAGTGGAAAAGTCTTGTGCGGCTTGTCAGGTTGTCTTCCCCACCCTGCTGTGCTGCTAAGTGCCCTGATAGCCTCCGGGGCCTGTGGATGGGCTAAATACCAGTGTAATTGTCTGCTCAGGGCACAAGCACTGTTGTAATGTGTTGTACAACACCACCATTAACACGGGCCTGGGGCTGTACAGACATTAAATGGCCAGGGCTGTGTGGTTTATGTCCTCTTCCCCTCACTCTCTATAGCTCTCTCTCACTTACACACTTAAACCCACTCTCACATTGTCCGGCTTTGAGGGACCTGAAAGGAAGGAAACAGGATTCTTAGACCGATATATCATCACAGACATAACGGTATCTATCGGGATCGTGTGTGTTTACCGATATAACAATATGAAAACCTTTTCTACAGAACATATAATGCAGAAAATGATGATCGGGATTATTTAAAAATGGTGTCATATAGCTTTTTATTTTATTTTTATTTATTCTTTATTTAAATTGTTAGCAATTGACTGAGACTGAACATTATGTTTATTAAGCTATTAAAAAAACAATTTTTTTTTTTTCTTCATTTGTAGAATTGGTTGACAATGTTACACGGTGCAAAGTTTTCAATTCATAAAACACTTAATTTAATAAATTGTACACAATTGTACACAACACTCTGCTGGACAACTCATAAATCGTTTCTCGCTTCAGCCCCTGAATTTAACACGTTTTATGTAAATTCATTTTCAAATATTCTTTAATAAAGTTATATTGTTTGTAAGAAATCAGCATTCTGAGCATCTTTGTGGAGTCTTATCTTTGCAAAATTGGTGCACAATGCACATAGAAAAGGTCTATTGTAAGAGAATTTTCCACCTCGGAAATCTGTATCAGACTCAAGTTCCTAGCGGCAAACAATATTATATATTTTGCTGTTTATTGAAGAGTTAAAGAAATGGTTTCAGGTATGCACCAGTCTGGAGATATATGAAAAATGAATTTCCTACAGGAAATTATACAACCTAGCACTTTCATGGAGTAACATCATAACTGGAGAGGTTGCATGTGTTTAGTGCTTCATACATTTAAATAAATATCCGTCCCAAACGACAGTGTGTAACAGTTCTATTCTTACATTTAATCACTAGAATCAGCAGCACTTTTAATGCATAGGGCATGTAACTAAATGTAATCTGCATGTAAAATACACTCTCCTCTCCACACATACATTATGTGGATGCTGTTTTTCTGATATCTCTGTACAGAACAAACTTGATTAGTTATGGTGCTTCCCTACCTAATCACGCTCTTGTAGTCACTTTCCTCGCGTTGTATTAAGCAGCAGTGGTGGCAGCGTGGATTGACGAATGGTGTCGCCTTGGCAGCTCAGTGAAACAGCTGAACGACTTGGATAAACACATATGGCAGCTTTAGCACCCGCGGGAGGCGTCCTTCTTTCCATAGCAATATATTTCACTCTTCCTGTGTCCTTTACTTTGGCATTTTTCTTACCCTGTCGACTCACAATGAATCTCTTGCTTAAAATTTAATGATAGAAAAAAGTCCCGCAAATATTGATCGAGCCGCCTTAACTCATTGTTGCATATCCATAACTTTTCGACGCATCACGTCAAGAAGCCCGGCGATAGACTGACAGGCCATTTTGTGAGTTGATGGGGCACAGTAGCTGAAATGGAGATTTAGCATAGGGACGAGGGCTGTGTCACGCCTCTCCGGCAGTCATCTTCATCGGGGGACAGATCGGTTAACAATGCAGGAGCAAAGGGTCCTCTCTGCTTAATTAGCCTTTGACCCCGACACCGATGCCTTCTGTCAGTCTGTGTCAGCCCTCTGCTCCCTTCAGCTCCATAGCAAACCTATAATGAGCATTTAAGTGTTTTCTGACCCCATTAATGGCTGCATAACAGACTGCATCCCTTTGAACAATTGTCTCAACAGCTCTTCTTTAGGGATTAAAGAATGACAAATATGTAGAAGATTTAACTTGCACACACAATTAAATGAATATACCTTATTTGTGATAATGCGGAAGCTATTATTTGACTCTGTATTTAGTTCTCTGAGCAAAGTATTTGATGTGGCTTGAAATTAGGAGCTCAGAGCTTCACTACCAAGCTTACCGTAAGAGCAGTGGTCACAGTTCAGTATCGGCACTTGTGGCATTTGTTTTAGCAGCAGGAGAAGCAATATTTGAGGAATCCACTGACGTTGATAAAACCTCAGTGGATCAAATCAAGTTAGATTTTTGTTAAGAAAAAAAGTTACTTCCAGTCACACAGGAACTGGAAAAATTCCCAACCTTCTCTTTGAAATTATGTTTATACACCATTTTAAAGCGACATTATGCCCAAATTACATTTGAAATCAAGCTAGCGCTGTGGCTGATTGCAGCGGTGGTCGGCCCATCACTTTCTGACTGAAATATCTCAACAGCTATTTGATGGGTCCTGAGGATATGCTGTGCTGACATTCATTGTACCCAGAGGAGGAATCCGAATGACTTTAGTGAACCCCTGAGAGTTTTTTTCCTTCTAGAAGATGGGTTGCCATTGAATTTTGGTTCATGGTGCCCAGAGGAGGATCCCCAATGTCCAGCAGGATGACGTTATCTACACAACTATTGAATGGATGTTGACGGTGACCATTAATGCTGGAATTTAGTGGATTTGCAAAATCATCATAGTAGAGTATATAAAAGTAATATCTTTGGGACATGGTGCAACTCAGGGTTTCTTCTATATACGTTTTGTGGCACTGACATATTCTGACGCTACATCAGAATTGAATTAAATGTCATGAAGTCTCAATTACACAACTCTGCCAGGGTTTTAAATTTGACACGACCGTGACGACACATTGACGAAGGGCTTTACACACCGGGGGCGTGTTATTTTGTGAGATTAATTCGCACATCAATAAAGTTTTTCGAACAGTTGTTCTCTTTACCATTGCATTTACATAGAACGGGATTATTACATCGAAAAAAAAAAGCATTGTTGATTTTTTGGGGGCTATTGCAACGCAAATAAGGACGTCAACCAAGATTGTTGGCCTGCCCTCGCGGCTGAAAAAAAATCCTAGAGCAAACACAGCATCTTTAATGTTATGTTGAAAAATCATTTATTGCTTGAACTTTTAGTTTATTTAATGTATGTAAGATAACATAGATGTGTTGAAACAAGTGATTTTTCACCTTTTCAGCATTACTGTGACTTTATATTGTCATCGGACATCAGTTATATCATAAAAAACTTGCAGAATTAAGAGTCCCCCAAAATGGTTGGATATGAGCAGTGATTTGAAACTGAGGGTGAAGGTCTGCGGTGTGAACACCAGCTGAGTGGCATGAGCCACTGTTCAGCGCTCAGTATTTAAAGCCTGTCGGCTCTTTGACTGGGTTTTCTGGGCCATTAAGTCCTGCTGCTGTTGGCCTGATGATGAGGAGCCAGACGCCCATATGGTTTTTTGAGAGGCAAGCGTCTATCTCTGCAAGGGTCGTCCTCCGTTGGACACCCGTGAGACCCATTCCAACTGGCCAGGGACGTTGTTTATTTTTTATTTTTCGTTAGACACAGCTCGTATCATTTTAATGGGAGCCATTTAATCCCAGGCCAACCTTGTCATGTGACAGGCAACTCTTCATTCTTAAGATTGAATTTTTGTTCTTGTGATGATAGCCTCAACTAAGTGCTCTTGTCCCTGGACAGCACTGCCAAATTTTCACAAGTCATTGGTTTTTTTTGGTAACTTGCAGGTTGTGCACTGAGAACATTCTAGACTGTGAGACATGGTTGAAAGCTCAGAAAAATGGCTCATAAATTGGACCTTGACTTTTTTTAAATTCAAGTTTGTGATATCACAGTGTTTTTATAAACATGCACCTAGTGGTGAGGCAACTGTGTCAACATAAAGAAAATATTATTAATGACAAACATGAAATTATTTTCATACACTATATAGCCAAAGGTATGCGGACACCTGAACATTACACTGTTTGAATGCAAGTATTGATCTGCAGCCTCCATTCTTCTCAGATTTTCCACCAGATGTTTTTTTTTTTTAGATATTTCTAAATTTGTTCTTCATTGTTTAATTTGTATTTCGACAAGTAGGCTGCAAATATATTAATGTAATACAATTCTGATTTAATGATTAATAGCAACAATTACATTAGTGCAAAACTATCATCACTGCAAACATTCATCTTGATTGATTTTTAATGTAATTTGAAACTTATCACATACTTCACTAACACATCTCGAACAGTTTAATGCAGAATTGTGTGTGTTTACTTAAGTGTTATCTACCCCTATGACCCTTGTGTACGTACGGTGGATGAGTGTAGAGTATGAAACCCACAGAGAGAGCTTATCCCCACTGCATCAGACTGAATTACCATCTCCTCTCACATCTGGGCTTTTGTTCCCCTCTTTGGCAGCAGCAGAAATGATTGCACCTTCATTCACTCCCTCCCTCCTTCTCTTTAACAGGACAAGTGGGAGGTTAAAAAAAGCTTCCTTTTGTTATTCCACACAAAGACTGTTTAATAGTTTGGAAATCTTATATAGAGTGCCGAGTGACTGGGGAAAGGGCAAAAGTTCATTCAGTAGAATAAACTCTCTTTCAACATCACCAGCAGGTAATGTTTATCTTGTTACAAGCTGTTTTTTTGTGCACAGACTGAATATGAAAAAATAGACTGTTACACAAGAGCTTCGCTTTTTGTGTGTGTGCGGAGTTCACAATGAGAAAAGTGCAGTTATTATTACCTCTCACAACTCTAGCGTAGAGTGAGTTGTGGTGAGTATGGTGAGTATCACAGCGAAAAGATCTCATATTCAAAATGTGGAACTTGTTTTGGCAGTAAGGTGGCTAACATCCTTTAAATTGATATTTCAGCTATTTTAAAGTTTTTGGAACAAGGTTGATTTTTCAGAGCCTTTGCACCACGGATACAGGCATTAGTGTTATTATTACTACAGAATCTCCATGGTCCCATTTAAGATGGCAAACGTTTACTCCTTTCAACAACAAAGGCAGCAATCGACTCCTTCCGTTCGTACCTTTCACAATAAAAGCCCAAGACTGCGTAACTGTTGAGCCGATCTGGCAGGCCGAGCGCATCACCGGTATGAATATTCACAGGTCTGTGTGTAAAGTCCTTATGACTAGTCAATCTGTTAAAATAAAATGAATTAGCAAAATGTAATTGATTAAGAATCTGTTCATGAAAAAATGGCAAACATTATGTGGCTGTTTTTCTTCATTTTATATCATGGTAAATTAAATATCTTTGGACTGTTTGTTGGACAAAAGGAGCCGTTTCAATGTGTCACTTTACGATCTGAAAACTCTGCTTTCTGACATGTTTTTTAACGAACAATGAATGTCTATATCAAGCAAACCTAACAGAAAATGTAATTGACAATCAAAATAACTTAACAGCCATCGTGTCATTAACAGGTGCTCGACGGCTAATTGAGACCAAGTCCTTCGTGTGTTTCAGCAACATTAATCTGTATTAAACAGGAGAGCAGCGGACAGTCGGATGCTGCAGAGAACATGTGTACGAGCGGTGTGTCGTGATTTAACATCTCCTGTGAAACTAACACGTCCAGTTGCTTTCAGCCGTTAATTACACATCATAGATTTCCTGCTGATGAACGGGCAGAGAATTAACAGTGAATGGGGCTAATTCACAGCTCCTGCTCTCCTCCACCCACATGCTGTTATTGCCCTACAAGTAGACCGCTGAGAGCAGGCTGCACTTAGCTACACAAACATTAGTATTAACGATTGAGCTGCCAGTTTGGAATTGGTGACAAACTGCAGACGGGCAAAAATTGGAGTCTGAAACCAATCAGGAAGTTAATGAAGAGAAAAATTACTCCTCTTTTCTCCTCCCACCACCACCACCACCACTGCTGAGGAGGAGAGATGGTGGAGGGTGAGGGATGAGGAAGCATGAGGGAAGCAAATTGGGAAGTCAGAGGATTCTGGGAAACACCGGGCATCAGCTCTTGTTTTTACATAATGTTTTTCTCAGGAGGTATTTATATGGAAGCCCATTATAGTCAGAACATCTAAAATACAGATGAATGTTTAAGGCTTTGAAGGAATTGTCCTCAGCTGGAATATTTCAAAGAAATGTGGGTGTCTCCTGACTATGTGCATTATTAAATAACTATAAAAAATACAGATAATGTATTATATTTTGTGAGATAATGCCCCTACATTTCTTTCAATGGGCAGCCCTTCTTTTTTTGAGAACCGGTACATTTATCTCTCTAAAGATCAGAGCTGCAGCTAATGACTGTTTTTAAGAGTAATTCACCTGGGGTACTCTGTGGCTCAGTGGTAGAACAAGTGCTCCATATACAGAGGCTAAAGGGCCTCGCCGCAGCAGAGTTCAACCTCTGGCCCTTTGCTGCATGTCTTCCCCCTCTCTCTCTCTCCCCTGTTTCTTATCAATCTTCAGCTGCACTAAAGAAATGAAGCCATAAAAGGCCCAAAAAACTGATTCATCTGCATATCATTTTCTTGATGTGCATGAATAACATGCTTTCTGATAATTCAATAAATAAATAATCCATAAAAAAAAACACATGGTAAAGCCTTTTTGGTATGTTCCTGTGTGAATTTTTTATGCATCAAAAGTGAGTACTTTCTCAATTTATTTCGAACTTTCATGCAAAATATAAACTCAAATATTTCACATGAGATTTTCAGAGAAATATGAGTTAATGTGCTTGTTATTATAAATTAGACATTGCTGTGTATCACAATAACTTAATATATATTTTAATCACGTTATCGTATCGTGTTAAAAAGGGTGGCTGCACATACAGTAGCTCTTAGTTTAAGTAAAGATCTTTTGTTTTGTGTTCAGTATCTTCCCGTTTTTTGCTGACTGGTTCAATTTGCCAAAAATCCTCAAGAATCATTTTACTGTGCAGCCATATTCATATCAGGTGAACACAGAGAGGACCATTTATTCTGGAGAGCTGATAATATGACTGTTCTCTATCTCTCTATAGTATTTCTCTTCTCCTTTTTTATTTACTCCCCATACAGTACGAAGACATTTTTTATTTTACGTGTGCTGCTGTGCTGTCTACCTACACGAGGCAATATGAATTTATCATATTAATGACTTTGAGGAGTATCCAAGACACAAGATTTGTTGCTCAATACCTGAAAGCGAAGTGAGAGATTTGAGGGTTATTTACTGTTCTAATACATAAACATACTTTACCATAGTGTTTGCCATAATTTTGATAAGTACATTTTATAATAGAAGTGGTATTTTACCACTTCAACACATGTTAAAGGACTGGTTTGTGGAGATGCTGGTAAGGATGTTGACCTCACATTTATTCATTTATATAAATAATAACTTGGACCTGTTGGTGGCACTAAAAAATGTCAGACGATCACAAAAATTCAGTAGGATTCATTTTAGGATTGTAATTGTCTGAAAATGTTACGGCAACATATCCAGTAGGTTTTTGAGCTATTTAGGTCTGGACAAGCCTTGGACCGACTGACATCTACAGTATAGAGCCACACTGTTATCACTGGCAAAAATGTTGAGGCCGGGTAAAGCTCTACCAACTGAGCCACAGTCACAGTTAAGGTGGAAAACTTAGTGTATCGATTTAAACAAAATGCAAAGGCAACAGACTTGTTGAATAATTCTTCATTGTTGTCCACTGTTTGAGGTTTGCCTGT